>NC_086055.1:702500-1050000 GCF_947568885.1 Cydia strobilella
GCGAAATGCACCCGAGAATGATATCTAAATTACATAATTTAGCTATCAAAATGTACGCTCGTATTGGCCTATCCGTGAAATATCGAAAATACAGGGACCGTGAAATAATTCCTTCTGGCCGGGCCGGCCGTTTCCTTCGTACGGCCGATTTGGAAAATTGGAAGACGTAATTATGTTACTGCTAAAACTGTTTTTCTTTAGAGCTGAAGGTAATTTCAGTACGTTATGGAAGTTCCAGACCTCTTATTAAATATTTTTTTCGACCTAATGGAATTCTAATCTAAATAACTTATAAATAGGTAGGTACACAGTTTAGTTAAGTGCTAGTAGTTATATAGGAACGTAGGCAAAGATATTTAATTATAAAGGACTTAGGTAAAAAAATATACCTACATGACGGTGTGTTTTTCAACTTGTTTGTGGTTGTAGGTGATTCTAAATTAATAGTTGTAAATTAATAATTCTAAATTAGGTTGTCCATCGCTGTTCAACGTGGCAACGCGGCGAGCGTGATGGGCTCCTTTGCATCTAGAGGGGCGCGGGGCGCATTTGGTGAATAGTTTTTGTGTTTGTTAGGTTCTAGTTTAGGTTAAGATCTTTGTAATGTTTTATTTTGTATGACATGTGTGTTATAAATTGTTTTTCCATTTACATGTCAAGATACCTACCTAATGTTTGTGATACAATAAACATACTTACGTCCTTAAAAATAAATAGTTATTAAACAATAAAATACAATAGTTATTAAACTAGCCCCAAATTCGCGAATACAGTTGGCTATCTCATAAAAACAATGGCCAACACGAGGTAGGTGTCAGTTAAAATGTTAGAATGAATATTTTTTCACGATTTCTATGTAATTTATCCATAGCAAAATTTTATCGGTACGACTTAATTATTCGTTTCGTAAATGTATGACTGTTTCTGGGGACAAGTGGGAATACACCCGATAATGTGGCGGGGACAAATGGAAAATATTTCTATGCAACGTCTTTTGTCGTTTTCGTCTATTTAGATGAAAAATTATTCAAATAATGCCCAACTCTGATTCTTGGTCGGCGTATGCCAAACATAACGAAATGTCTGATAAAGGTTACCTACTGAATTTCCAACAAACAATATTCAACAACTAATCCAAATAAATAAGTTATTATACTGTAGTCAACTTAGCGCCATTGCACCGTCCCACAAACCCGGGGTTAACCGGTTAAACGTTAACCCAGTGTCAAATTCTACTACTATGTAACTCCATGTTTAACCGGTTAACCCGGGTTAGGGTAAGGTCTTACCCATTTTTAATAACTCGGTTAAATTTCTCACTGCGATGCTTGCGCGTAAACATTCGCTTGAATACTAACGATGACATCCATCAGTTAACGGTAAATAAGCTGCTATTAACGTTACCTAATAACGTAATAATGATTTAACGATACCTTTGACTTAACCTTAGCTCAATACACAGCTGGTCACTTTTTTTTTTACCGGTACCGGTACAGAGTGGTATAAGTAACGGTACATGGCTTAACGTTAATTATAACTTAACGTTTAATCTGTCTCCAAAACTTTTTAACGGTATTTCAAGCCCTGTGTGATACTGTCTCGCAAGATAGATTTAAGATACGTATAAGTATGTTCCTATGTTCCTAATGCTACTTAACTGGTTACTTGATTATTAGTGTAGGTACATAATTAAGTTTAAGATTACTAAACTGCTTCATAATTTGGCGAGTCCCGGCACTTATTTTTTAGCGACCCTGTAAAAACTAGGTAAGCGATTTGAACACACGGTGAGTGCGAAGAGAGGCCACAAGTCGAGTAAATGAATTAATTTCGACTTGCCCGCTTACGTTCAAAGGAAATTAAGTTAAAAGAGTTTTTGTGGAGTACTCTCAGAAAAATGTTAGGTGGTGGAGACGGCGAGAGGCGAGAGTTGAACAATTCTCTCGCTATTAAATTTTTTGTAACAAGATTTTATTTTTTTATATTTAACTTTTTGTGTCACAGATTTCTGTTTATTATAAAACAGCGTACTTAATTTGTGCACTAGTTTACGATTTATGTCTAAAAAAAGGGAAAGCACTAGTTTTTAAAATGCGGCGCAAAAAGTGAGGTGTCATATATGTTTGACGCCAATGTCTGTACTATGCTACTACAGACTTTGTAGTAGCATAGTAGCTCTCCAACGGATGGACCGATTTCGATGCGGCTATGTTTGTTACTAATCGATCCAGCAGTTTGAAGAGTACTAGCTCTCTTCCAACATTTGAAAGGCATTTTTGTTATAAAATATTTTTTTGTTGCATAATGCGTATGAGGTATTTAATTATTTTAATTAATAACATACATACATCGTACATAATTCAAAAACTTATTTTATAAGGGAAAAAGTCCCCAATCTATATTTGCATTTAAGCTCAATAGGGCCAATCCAATAGAGTTTATTTGTTTATTTACTCGCCGCAACTCAAATCAAACGGAGCTCGGAGATGAATATATAATGTTATTTTATTCCAACGGAGAATATAATAAAGCCTAAGAGGGGGCTCCTGCAAAATTGCAGTTTTTATTCTGAATGTTTACACGTTTCGATGAAGGGCAAATGCCACAGTGTATACCCGTGTGTAGTACTATAGTTCCGTAGATACTGTAAACTGTAACAGTCAGGTAAATATGTATGTAACTAGTTATCTATTTGCGAAATTACAATAAAAATACAGTTGTTCATTACGCATGGAACTGTTGAAAGTGATCAACTTACTCTGCTGTTACTCTTGCGTAATGAAGATAACTTAAGGATGAGTTAAGATAACTTAAGATAACTCATTCTTTAAGTATGACTCACGTTAGACCGGGCCGTGTCCGGGCCGGAGCTTCCGGCGCTTACTTTTCTATGACATGACAGGTGATCACGTGATGCTTTCCATAGAAATGGAAGCGCCGGAAGCTCCGGCCCGGACACGGCCCGGTCTAACGTGAGTCATCCTTTAGTAATTATTCTGGCATTTTCTCCACGTAGATTCATAAGTCGGATGCATGGCAACGAGAAATATGTTACTTTGTTGATAGTAATGATGTAGTATTTATATAAATAGTAATTTGACTCGAGAAATGTTATGATACCTTTATATAGGTATTGCGGCCTATAATAATGTGTGGGTAATGTACGTATAATATAAAAACCGGCCAAGTGTGAGTCGGACTCGCGTTCCAAGGGTTCCGTACATCACACAATATTTAACAATTTTTAACTTTATCCTCGCGTTATCCCGGCATTTTGCCACGGCTCATGGGAGCCTGGGGTCCGCTTGACAACTAATTATTTAACAATTTTTAACTTTATCCTCGCGTTACCCCGGCATTTTGCCACGGCTCATGGGAGCCTGGGGTCCGCTTGACAACTAATTATTTAACAATTTTTAACTTTATCCTCGCGTTATCCCGGCATTTTGCCACGGCTCATGGGAGCCTGGGGTCCGCTTGACAACTAATTATTTAACAATTTTTAACTTTATCCTCGCGTTATCCCGGCATTTTGCCACGGCTCATGGGAGCCTGGGGTCCGCTTGACAACTAATTAATTAACAATTTTTAACAATGTATTTTTTTTTGTGAAACGTAAAATTTCTCTAGAAAAACCCGACGGGTCGGATGAAAAACTAAGTAATAAATCCGACTCAGGCTTGACTGCACATTTCCAATAGGTTTTCCTGTCATCTATAGGTAAAGAGCTATTTTGTATATTTTTTCAAAGTTTCGGAGATAAAGGGGGGGTGGTAATTTTTTGGCTATTTTCTTAAATAACTACTAACCTATTTATAAAAAAAAAATTGATCAAATAGTTTCAGACAGACAGACAGAAGCACAAGTGATTCTATAAGGAACCCTAAAAATACTCGTTATTGCTAAACGAACCTTTTCTGAGCTTGTGTAGTATAAGGAATGTTATATTTGGAAATGGGGTATTATTATTAAAGGGATATAATGTAAATATCGTGACTGGCCACGTGGTAGATAAAACCATAGATAAAATAATAGAAGCGTAATCGTAAGACAGAGTTGGACCAAGCTAAATTTGGTGTGGCAAATCATGATTGTCAAATTTCTATGAAAATATGACGTTAAATAACACTTCCCCACTTTGTTTTATTAAATTCGGTGCAAAGTCAGCTTAGACGACTCATATAAAAAAAAGATTTATTTACCAACACAAAAAAAACAACAAAAACGACAACAATTATTTGGCGTTTTTTAAAATAAATATTGAAAACCTGATTCTTTCAAATCTGGACAGTAAGTACCTACTGTAGGTAAAGGGCAGAAATACCGCTTTTTGCCAGTTGAAATTTGAATTAGCGAATATACACAGTGTTTCATGACTCACTGAAAAACTAAAAACAGTTTGTTCAGAATCGATAGGAGAATCGATTGCGCTACATTTGAAAGGGCGTAATTTTTTTCTTATTATTTATTATTTTTACATGCCCAGTCTACAAGTATGTAATGCAACAATATAACTAGCATTTGACACGTTATTTGTCAATGAGCGACACCCTTAACTGGCCATTGGTAAACCTTATCTCGTTGCAGTAAGGTATGCAAATGGTCAGTTAACAGTGTTTACGATGGTAACTAGCAATTGTTTGACGTGACTAAAACGACGAAGCATCTTGTGTAGAATTATCAGTCGAATAGAATTGTTAAGAAAACTAAACAACGAATATTTTTTTAAATATTTATCGGATTAATGAATAAATACTCAAGATGAGTTAAAAAAAAAATCTTTTGGGGTGTCTCAGGTTTTCAGTGGCTCAAGTAACACCGTGTATACATATCATAGAAAACTATTATTGTAATATTTTCTTTTTAAATTTTTTAGCGTTATACAGTAAAAATCGAGTTTATAATAACCTAATTATTCTAATGATTTATATTCTAACAAATATACTTTACTTTTTGATTTTAATTCAGTGCTGTTATTACTTTGTCATAGATCTACTGAATTTAGTCTTTAAATAGTATGTTCAGATCATGATGAAAGCTGGATACAGTGTTCCAGTTGCCATGGGTGGGCGCAGGAAGCCTGTGGTACTTGACATTCCAGAATGTTCAGAAGATTATCTGTGATCGGTGTCAAATGTTATTAAACCGTCCGGTGCTAGGGGTTGGAAAGGTAGTTCGTCCGGTATTAGGTGCCTCTTGCAAAGAATGAGTCTTTTTAGGGTTCCGTACCCAAAGGGTAAAAACGGGACCCTATTACTCAGACTCCGCTGTCCGTCTGTCCGTCTGTCTGTCGGTCACCAGGCTGTATCTCATGAACCGTGATAGCTAGACAGTTGAAATTTTCACAGATGATGTATTTCTGTTGCCTCTATAACAACAAATACTAAAAACAGAATAATATAAATATTTAAATGGGGCTCCCATACAACAAACGTGATTTTTTTTGCTGTTTTTCCGTAATGGTACGGAACCCTTCGTGCGCGAGTCCGACTCGCACTTGGCCAGTTTTTTTCACTACAGTTTATCTTTCGTTTTTGAATTAGTTTATGTATAAGTTGCATTTATTTCGTGTTATTTTATTTTGATTCCAGTTTGTTGACTAAAGTAATTCATAATAAGATATATTTATTCAAATACCATTTTTTTTTTTCAAAAAGTCTTAGGTGTCCGCCACTCAGGACTTTCCCCTACGAGTTTCAAGAGATATTACGGAGAAATAAAAATTGTTCACTCTTAGTGACTTTCAAATTTGTTTCTTTACGCAAGAATAAAGGCTTCGGACATCTTAAAAGAACGTTTTTATAAAAGTAAAAATCATCCGCAGGGAATAAATCTTAGCAATTTTTGCGGGTCCGTTTAATGGCAGAAAGGGTTCCAATTTAGAGGATGAATCGTTATTACTAGTTTACAAATTGACCACAAAAGAGCCAGTTTTAATGATTTTTGGACTCCTCTGTCCGTCTGTCTGTCTGTCTGACCGTCTGTCACCAGGCTGTATCTCATGAACCGTGATAGCTAGCAGTTGAAATTTTTACAGATGATGTATTTCTGTTGCCGCTATAACAAAAAAATACTAAAACAGAATAAAATAAATATTTAAGTGGGGCTCCCATACAGCAAACGTGATTTTTTTGCCGTTTTTGCGTAATGGTACGGAACCCTTCGTGCGCGAGTCCTACTCGCACTTGGCCGGTTTTTTTTTTAATTCAAATATGTATTGAGAGCTACGACTTTATTCCGTCGCTGCTTCAGAACAATAAACAGGTGCTGCATGTACACTCTCCATAGTTAGTTAAGTATTACTATTACCCCTTTTTTACTAAAAAATAAATAAATCGCGCGCGTTATACAGTCGTGACATTAGGCATTTCACTCGCACTTATTGGTGCGCGTAAGTATTAGTCGTATCATATCAAAATCAAAACTATAAAAAATTCTTAATTTAGAATCGGCCTCCTGATCTCGTAAGGCTCGTTTCTCTGATAGAAATATTTAATTCTCGCCCCAGGCATTCTTTCGTCGCAAACCGAGTTGCAAGATATTTTTCTAAGAAATAAATTTTATGATAATTTAGCTTTAAAAATCACTTTATATCTCCGCAGACCGCCTTTCACAATCTTTTATTTGTTGCGATGTTTGTATGTATTTATGTATCATTGTATACCTATGTTTGTATATATAGTCCTCCTCATCGTTATCGATGACGGCGACCCCAAATAAACATTATGGACGTTGTCTAGCGTGAGCCCTAATGTGGCTGGCCAGGTCGAACTTGTTCTTAAATGTTCTATTGCACGCGTTACAATAAAGTTGGCCAGCTGCGTTGAACGTGTACACGTAGGTGGGCTTAGGTTTTTCTTTCCGCAGCTGGCGTTTTATGTCTAGGCTGGTGAGGCGGTTATCTTCAAATATTTTGACACCGTTATGGATGGTAGAACGCCAAGATGACCTTCTTCCAGCAAGCTCCTCCCAACGCTCGGGGTCGATGGCGCAGGCGCTCAGATGCCGTTTGAGCACGTCCTTGTAGCGCAGCTGCTGACCACCGTGCTTCCGCTTACCCACCGCCAACTCAGAGTAGAGAACAGCTTTAGGCAAGCGGTGGTCATCCATTCGAAGGACGTGCCCACACCATCTGAGCTGCCGCTGCATTAGTATGGCCTCCATACCATACATTTCGGAACGACGCAAGACCTCAGAGTTGGGAACATGGTCCTGCCACTTGATCCTGAGTATAGACCGCAGACACCTCAGGTGGTAAGTGTCCAGTTTTTTTACGTCTGTTTTATAGAGGCACCATGTCAAAGACCTATGTTTATATCGCTTGCGGTGAGATGGATTATGTAGGTACCTATATGTATATTGAATTAAACACACTCACTCACTCACTGGTTCTTTATTTATTTAAAATACGTGCTTTTATTATAAATGTAAATCAAAATGTCACATTATTTTTATATGTCATTATTCAAATCTAGAAAATCGAATCCAAGAATAGTAACGATGAGAGCGGCGCAAGACCGGTCGTTGTGGAGATCCCTTGGGGAGGTCTATGTCCAGCACTCGACGTCTTTCGGCTGATATTATGATGATGATGTCATGTCATGCATTTATTTATATGTTAATATGTTTTTCACCTCAAGGGAAAAAAAATAGTTTTGTTTGCAGGCCTATTTGAACGTACACTGACATTAGAATGATGAATTATCGTACGTCTCGCTCGCGCCAATACATGTATAGACAAATACGAGCGAAATGCACGATAGCTGAAAGACATCATTCATGTCAGTGTTCGTTCGAGCAAAGAGGATATAATAAGATAGAGCGGTACTGTTATAGTAAATTTTGTAACCACTGTAAATTCACTGCCATCTATCGACATACTTTAAAACTAAAAATTAAGATTTATAAAAATACGTTAAAATGTATTTAAATATGGATAAATGTTTTTTTTATTTGCATTAATTATTTTTATACGATTTTGACCCATGTTCTTTGATCGATATGCGTTAAAATTATAAATAACAATCCAAACCGTCAACGCCCTCTATACGAGAGTAGGCCAAAACTAGTGGAGCCATCTGATCGAGAATCAAATTTTCGTGATTTTAGAGGCAAGTTTTTTCCTTAGACTGTATCCATCTATTACGGAGTTATATCTATCTTTGGTTCGAGTTGGCCTGTTAATTAAATTTTGCTAGGTCAACAATTATTCTACCAAAATGTACTCCCATTACCGGATTATGTATTAAGGCCGCTCCTAATCGCATCTAGCTCTCTGGAGCGTCTCCGGCCGAACTTGATTACCCGCTTCCTAACTCTGACTATATGAGACTGGGGCCAATTCAATCTTACATTGTGACATAATAGTACATTTCACACTTGTTGTAAACGACGTTTTTTAATACAATTGCGAAAAAATAATAAATTAATATATCATTAGTAGAATCATACCACCAAACCAAACCAAAACCAAAAGTACCTATACAGCTAAGATACGCGAGCTGCCGCAGCCCGCGATACCTTCATACTCGTGCGCGCCCCGGCCGCGGCCGCCGCGGGCCCGGCGCGGGTTGGTCAACGACACCTCCTCATATGGTAGAAGAGCCGGCAGTAAAGTTTCGAACCAACGTGATACCGCGATGAGATGCACAATGGTTTCCCATAAAACTGATGCTAAGTCCGAATTTGATAGTCTGCCACGGCGGAACTAGCCGAAAGTACAAAAAAAATAGCCACTTCCGGTGCGAAAAAGGGGGGGTCATTTAACCCATCTGATACTGCAATAAAAGCTATGGCATCAGTTAGAAATTTACTGGTAGATACAGAAAAGCGAAATCTGCCAGTATGATTCCTGCCGGAAGTGCTTGGCATACGCTCTCAAAGGTGACCATAAGGACCCCTAAATTAACCCATCTGATACCAGCATGAAACCAATTCCAGTTGGTAGATATGAACCTTCTCTTCAGGAATATATAAGTCTGCCAGGGCGCTTTCAGCCGAAACACCTTGACATACGAGATTATGTGAGCAACATCCGTGGAACCCGTATTTTGGAATTGTACAGATTACAGACATTTTAATTATTGCAGGCTTATGATTTATTACCTAATGCTTATATTTGTATATTTTTATGCCATTAATAACATATATTTCAAATTTATTAATATACACAATATAATTTGGGCATTAATTTAATACCTGCTTACGGCTTTGTACTTCTTTGTTTGCCTTATAAAGGTGCTAACAAATTAGCTACCGATATCTTTACAGTTGATAGTACTCGGCTCCTGAAGTATATGTAAGTATGAAACATTATAGGTTTTATGATGTTATTTTGAGAAAATTGGAAAACAAATTTGCTTTGTAAAAAAACTCTGTTAATGAGATAATTAAATGAGACCTCATTGAACAGATTCTAAAACCTCTTTTAAATATAAAACTTAACTGGCCACTTCACGCTGATAAATCAAATGACACGTTGACAATGACATTTAAGACAAACAAGCAGTTAAATACATGATGATTATTTTTTAGATAGAATTATAGTTTATTTATTTTGTTCGGTAAATAAAATAAAAATTATGAGAAACTTTCTTAATTTATATTAAAAGTTAATTGTTCTAGTGTTCTAGTACCAACCATCTCGTAAAATTTCTGTAGCTAATTTGTTAGCACCTTATATATAAATAATACAATAATTTCAAATTACAATATCCTTTATTTACCAAAATGAACAAAATTATTATTATTACATACTTATCGTAAACGGGTGTAAAAAGACAGGATTTTCAACGTCAAGGACGATTTTTACCAATAATCCAAATATGAACATTTTAAATCATTTTTAGGGTTCCGTACCCAAAGGGTAAAAACGGGACCCTATTACTAAGACTCCTGTGACGTCATGAGATAATATAATAAATGGAATGTCGGTTAGCACTCGGCCGATAATGTGGGTAGGGTTAAAGGCAGTCTCGCTCCGACCCTGCCACCGAACGGACGAGTGCATAACTGTGCATTCGAAACCAATATAGGATGTGTTTATTGTTGTTCCCCAAATATCTACCTAAGAGGCAGGACGTCACAGTGGCGACGAGTTACCAAATAAGTGAAAATCCTGTCTCAAAAATAAGAAAGAGGGATATAAATAGCAGCTTACTAACTAGTTGCACCACTAAAGCTATTCATTGCTAAATATATCGATGTAATAAATAAAGAACCCACGAGATGTACGTAAACGTACACAAAAAGGTTATAGGAATTGTTAATTCGTTACCCAACTTTTACCGATAAATGTTAACGCCTTCAAAATAAACATTTAAATATTACAAACAAAGACCTGCCGTGTTTATTAGTTACGGAAGTAATCTACTTATATACCTAAACAATTCGTATTCGGTATGGGGCCAGGCTGCGGCGGCGCATCTGGACATCAAACCTATTGTGTAAATTATAATTGCCTATGCCAGCGGTTCTTAAACTTTGGTGACGGAACAGTTTTGAAAAGCGAAATATTTCGCTAAACACTTGAGAATGGCTTGGCTGGCCTATGCCTATCTTTCTAGTAAGTACTATTACACCTACCTAACAATAATAATTAGCCTTTCGGCTATGGCGAGACCCGAATCGGGCGTCTGCCATTGCGAAATCCTTATTTTCTAACTTCTGGGTTACTATTTAAATACACATTCTGACAAGAACAGATGGATGCAAATTTAATCTTTGTTCCACAAATTTTTAGCTATTGTAATAAAGGCGAAATTTTTGCAGTAGTTTATGGCTTACGACTAATAAGGTGGTTAGTATAGATGACCAGAAGGACGGAAAGGTTACATTAATACTACGGAAAGGGTAACGAATATACAATTCATTTTTGTTTTAAAAATATATAAATAGGTATGTACATGCATAAGGCCTATTTAGGGCGGAAAGTTCCATACTGATTAAAAATCATGGGTATCAATCAGTATAAGTGTGTACATCAATCTAGTCAGTATTTAACTAGAAACAAAAATATTGGAAATTTACTCCAATAAATAAAAATATAATATATCCTTGCGGCATGGTGCCGTAGATGATGCTGGCCGACAAAAGAAAAACTAGAACTACTTTTGCGCTAATAGTATTACTATAAAGCATATTTCAACGTCTTATTTAGTCTGAATACTATTAAATGCTTTTGTCTGCGTAACGGTTGTTGATCCAGGTACAACTGTAGTATACATGGGACATATGAATGGGACAAGGGCAAGCGAATGATGACTGTAATATATTAGTAGCTCACGAATATGTGGTATTAACGACAACTGCTTCATAATAGTTCACATAATAGTTTTAACCAGAAGTTATCTAAATAAATAATAAGTGTACACTTTACAATGGACGTGTCTCATAATTGTAGTGTAGACTTTATTTAGCGTCAGACTTAATAAAACTCAACTGATCAGCTGCACAACATGTGCTATTTAGGTATCAATTTTAATTGTTTACCAAATCAGCACATTATTGCCTGAGTCTTGTTTCTAGAATGTAAAAAAGAAAAATAAGTAAACAAACTGATACGGTCGGTGAAATTTGTCGTTAAAGCAAGTAATTACCTATTCTCCATGGAAATACCTTTATGGTTGTTAATGTTGTGTTAAGATTGCACTGATCCTCCTGGGGCCCAGCCATACAAGGAAAAAGTCCGAAATTTGCTAATGAAATCTAAACCTTTAACCTCGTAAGACCCACCATATAGTTTTTAAATTTTTAATTTGAACTTTATTCTATAAGTAAATTGGAACGAATTTCGTTTGTTTTACAACGCTGTAAAACAAAAGAAACGCTACTCTATTTGTTTCATCAAAAGGTTCAAATTAGATTGCAATGAATATGTACATTTTAATGTACATTTAGACTCACGAGGATAATATAGGAAATAGGGTTAATTTTATTTTGTTTTAAAATAGAACAAAGCAAAGCAGATGCCACTCTGCTTCCATTGAACATTAGTGAAACGTGTCACAAAGTAGCAAAATGTCATGGTTACGGCGAGGGCTTGCATTGAATCCTGAACGAAGCGAGAAATTCTAAAATGGAATACTGAGCGTAGTGAGGGATTCAAGTGTTGACAACGCCAGTGAAAATAATTTTGCTACCATGTGACCCATACTGCTTTCCACTTTTCATTTGAGAAATAAAAAAATAAAAATATAGTCTAAGGAGTAAATAGTAATAATAATAAAGCCCTTTTCCGAATAGATGAGGTAAAAATTTTAAATTTCATCGAACTTAAAAAGTAGGTACCTACTACATGTAGGACCGTGGGCCTTGGGAAGGTATGGTTATGCTTATAATAATTCTGCCACGCCAGCAGTTTGAAAACTCATGAAATGGTCTACCTTGTCCTCCTTAATTAAACGAGTTTTCAAATGCAACTACCGAGGTTATGGTACGCGGGGCAGGATTGCTAATGCTGACTGTGGTGTATTTAAAACAACTACACATTAACACAAAAGTACCTATAAATATTAAAACTAGCAAAGTCGAGTTTCATAGACTGAAAAGACAAAGCTATAAATGTACAGTTTATGCAATAGATGAGTTCCGTTTAGATAAATACAATTTGAGCGAAAACTTCGTAAGTGGAACATAAGCCCGGAAAAAATACCATCGGAGTGAAAAACTTCGCGAGTACTGCATGGGATATCGGCCCATGTAGTGAAATTGATAAGTTCTTCAACTATGTGACGATAATAGGGTTGGTGACTCATGTTGAATCTAAATCTAGTTTAATAGATAGAAAATGAACAATTTATGATTTAAAAAAAAAAAAAAATTAAATTTGAAAAATAATGGGAAGAGTCAAAAAACACCTCAGTTTCAAAATTTAAGTTTTTAAACATCCAAACAGAAAATATGGTATCATTTTATGTATGGCGCATAAATGCAATATTTCGCCGCTTGTTTTCCATACATCGAAACGGTTTCTAAGCAATAGCGACGTTACATCGTGACGTCACGACGTATTGCCATTTTGTTAGAAGCGTTTCGTCAGTAAAGTGCGGGTGCCAGACTTCGACCATAATTTGTGACTTGTATTGTATTGCTTATGGCAACGGGTCGCATAGACATTTGATTTTCAAAATAAACCTGATCGACTGATACCATTAATAAAAATTTGTCAAATACCCTATTATTAACGATAAGGAGTGATACTCTGCTAATTGTCACATAGACTCGTTGAATTTTAATGTATGTCTTGGGGTCCAATCCTATGTATATGTGCCTACCTGTTCTGTTGTTAAAAACGTTAGATAACTTCGATAACTCGCTAAGTATGGAAACTCGGTAGTTAGAAGGTACTTACCTAACGCACATGTTCCGTGCTTAATTACGGATAGTATTACCAAAGACCTATGTAATTCCATATAAGATGAATAAAGTCCAAGGAAATACATGCCTCGGAAATCAAGAAAAATTGATTCTAGGCTAGATGGCGTTGACGGTTTCGCTTGTTATTTAACAATTTTAAC
This sequence comes from Cydia strobilella, assembly GCF_947568885.1. NCBI lineage: Eukaryota > Metazoa > Arthropoda > Insecta > Lepidoptera > Tortricidae > Cydia > Cydia strobilella. The sequence continues at coordinate 716,018 of NC_086055.1, forward strand.
ACATATCTGTAAAAGAATATGGGTCAAAATCATATAAAAATAGTAAATACAAATAAAAAAATAATTTATCTGTATTTTTGGTATTATTATACATTTTCATTTTTAGTTTTAATCGTGTGTCGATAGATGGCAGTAAATTTACTGTGACTACAAAATTTACTATGACAGTAACCGTCTAGTCTATCCTAATATATATTCTCCTTGGTATTACAATGATGTCTTAGTTGTCCGCGTTATAACGAACAGGTCAACAGGATTGTAATAATGGTGCTGCCTTTCCCCTAAAAGATAAAATGTGCCGGCATGTGATAAATGTGTCTGCAAAGACCAATTCCAAATGCAAAGCTGCACTAGGACTAAAAGAGTACCGATAAAAGTCGACGGGCCGACTAAATAAAAGTCCAAGAATGAATAAATTACCTAAAGCCAATCAGTTTTAGTGTCGAAAGAGCACGTAATTCTATAAATTGATAATCAGAGGTAAATAAATAGACGCTGGGTAAAAAGTAAATGCTGAAAAATAAATAAAAAAACAAAGTAAAAATCAGTGGCGTTGCGTGAAACCTTGCACGGCGAGAAAGCCACTGAGGTACTTTATATATGACTTGTTCCTAATAGTGAAAAACACACATACGTACATAATAACTGAGTTCGTAAAACATACTGCCTAGCCATGGCGCTAATATCGGACAATTACCCAGACAGAGATGGGTTTTAATTAAGTATACGTATAAAAACATAAGCAAATAGGAACAATATTCGGATCAGACTTGATCTTGATTGCACCAAATTACAGTGTGCCTAGTTGAGGCAACAAAATAAAATAAAAATAGTGAATTGAGGTTGCTAGATTAACATTACAGTCGAGATACCGTATTTGAATATAATTGATGTCAATATTGTATCCAACAAGTATTATAATTATAGAACTAAATAATATGTCCAGTGCAATTTATAATAATAACGGTCAAATACATAATATGTAGGTTCATCATTATACCTAATTAATATAAATCTATTTATATATACCATTGTTTGTTTAAATAACATTATACCTGTACACAAGTAAAACTACACAGCTTGTTGTGGTATGTACGGTAAACGGTAGCAGTGTGACATTCCTACCTTACTTAACATTGGACCATTTATGCATATTATAAATTGCATCATATCTAGACATATATGTACTGTATTATCAAATATGCCAAGTAAAACTAAGGCAATCAGTTGTTGTACAGATACAAGATGTTATTGGAAAGCGACCTGTATGATATAATTTTATTGTAAACTCACGAAATAGGTATTAATTTGGTGAAACATGTATGTAGCTGGTATGCTAATGAAAATACCTAGAAATGTGTAGCCATTATAAGGCACTATGTAGTTACTATAGGTTAATACTTGTAAGAGAAACCTCAGTTTTTATAAATTTGAATAAAAGAAAGTAGACTCAAAACTGCAAAAAAGGAGAAGGAGAAGGACTGACATTGTAAAATTAAAATAACAATAAGATAATACAATAAATGTATACAAAGGCGAACTTATTTCTTTATGAGATCTCTTCCAGCTAACCGCTAAGCAATTAAGAGAGATATATTGAATAGTTGTAAATATTCCAAGGTTTGATACTGTTGAAAAATGTTTATCGTTGAACTGTTGCAAAATGAATACATCAACAACTCGCCGAGTTTCTTTCGCCGGTTCTTCTCGGGTCTGAGTTTAACGCTGTTTTCCGAACCGGTAGTAGTATGTCAGAATTAGAATCTAAATTAACCTAGCAGTATAAGATAAACATAAATCATTATAAAAAGGAAGAGATGTGACGTCATGAGATAATATAATAAATGGAATGTCGGTTAGCACTCGGCCGATAATGTGGGTAGGGTTAAAGGCAGTCTCGCTCCGACCCTGCCACCGAACGGACGAGTGCATAACTGTGCATTCGAAACCAATATAGGATGTGTTTATTGTTGTTCCCCAAATATCTACCTAAGAGGCAGGACGTCACAACTCCAATAGATTATATTCTGTTTTTTATTCCGTAATTCAATGCCCTGAAAGCAGCAGACCCTATTTTGAGGAACACGGGATACTGCCATTGCCGTGCCAGTATATCCTATCATTAGCCATATATGCGTGGAAATATAAATATTTATTTAAGGAACCAAATAGTGTCCGGAGAAAATATCAGCTTGTTATCCCCCCTTCCAAAACAAAAATGCTATCCAATAGCCCACAATATACAGCAATCCGGGTATACAATAAACTGCCAAACAAAATCAAGTCGCACAATAATTATAAATTATTTTATAAGGCAATCAAGGAATTTTTGTTACACAAATGCTATTATTCTTTAAATGATTTCTTAAATGATAATTTGGAATAAATTGAATTTCATAATAATAATGTAAAAATTTGTAATTGTAAAAATATTAATATTGGGATAATTTTATGATAAATTATAATTTAATATAATTTAAGCTGGTGAATAATGTATAGCTGTTAAAATATAATTTAGACTAAGTATTATTTAAGTAACTATGTTGCTATGCCCTAACGGGTGCATGTTGTAACCTAAGATATAAATAAGACCTAATGTAAACACATGTATGCAATAAATGATATGACTATGACTATAATCCGTAGACTAAAATGACATTTCATGTGGTACTAAGAAATGTCATGTCTTACATATGAAACGTCATTTTAGTCTACGGAATAAAAAAACAGACCTTAGTTATCTCAATTTGTAGTGTTATAAAACAACACCCTGAATGTTAAACTACGTCAGTTTTGCGTCAACGTCAAGAAATGTAGGGGAGAGGTGGGCATGACGGGATACTCAATGTTTCAATTCCAATAAAACTGAAAATGCTATTTTTTTTAAGTTTTTGTTATTTTTATTTTTATCTTTGGTAATCAGTCTTTCATAATCAACACTTACTAGGAACTCTCTAGTTAGATAATTAAATTAAAAATAAATTAAAATGGCCAAAAGTGCCTTCTCTCCATCTTGCCCCCCAAGTATGGTAAGATGGGGAACCCCTACGGGACAAGATAAGAATGATTCATATAAATATTATATTTAGGGCCTAAACAAAACTTAAATTTTTGGCTTTTGGGTCCATCGTCTGATAACTTCTCACGAACTGTTTTACTTTTATTTCTTAAGTCGTCTGAGAGACAGAAAATGTGTTTAAACAGCTAACATGTACCCCATCTTCCCTTGTTAATTTTATTGTTTGTTGGGTTAATTTTATTGTTTGTAAAAATTGACATGTAAAAGTGCCCCTGTGGCCTATTTGCTGAATAAATGTTTGATGTTGATGTTGATGTTGAAGAATAAATAAATTCAAATCCGCAATTCTTCATCAGTTTATCACTTTAAAACTACGGCCGTCAAGATGTACCCCATCTTGCCCCATGTGCCTAATGAAATTCGAAAGTTTTTTGTAAAATAAACCGTACTTGAAACCAAACAAGTCCTTAGCTGTTGGCGTGATTGCTGGGCCATAGGAATAAATTAACAGTATATATGTGCTGGTGATAATAAGGAAACAAACGCAAACCAAATAAAACACAAAAACCGGCCAAGTGCGAGTCGGACTCGCGCACGTAAGGGTCCGTACCATAATACCATTACGCAAAAAATGGCAAAAAAGTCACGTTTGTTGTATGGGAACCCCACTTAAATATTTATTTTATTTTGTTTTTAGAATCATTTATTCATCAATTGTGCATTACAGGTAATGAATACAGGTGTTATAAACAATTAGTTATAGTTTGTTATAACGGCAACAGAAATACATCATCTGTGAAAATTTCATCTGTCTAGCTATCACGGTTGATGAGATACAGCCTGGTGACAGACGGACAGACAGACAGACAGACAGAAAGCGGAGTCTTAGTTATAGGGTCCCGTTTTTACCCTTTGGGTACGGAACCCTAAAAATAACAAGGAATATGGCAAAACAGTTTTTTTGCAAATAAATAATTAACGACACCATTTGTCTAGCCGGTCACTGTGCGAACTGATTGCTATGATGGTGACGCATCGTCATGCGTTAACGGGATTCTGATGGTTGGTCAGTCGGTCTGGTGGTTGGTTACTCGTCTTGCCCCTCTCTCCCCTACATAAGATAGTGATTAGATACACCAAATAGGTGAAAAAACGCCTCAAGCGTAAAAGAAACCACCAAAAATCATTTTATGTCGCATTACAAGCCTTATTTAGCTATGAATACTAATACCCCCTTATTCGTAAAACTTTACGAGCCTGAATTAGTTAAATTATGTTTTATCCTTTTCTTACAAATACATAAGTCAAAATGACAGACAAAGACAAACGATTCATATAGCTAATTCAATGACTATTAATCATATTAATCACATTATTTAATTTATTTTAACTTAATTTATTATAAATATGTGTTATTAATAACGTAATAATATACAAATATAAGCATAGAGTAATAAATTAATAAGCCTGCAGTATTTGAAATGTCCGTAATATGTACAATTCCAAAATACGGGTTATACGGGTACCACGGATGTTGCGCCACATAATCTCATATGTCAAGGTGTTTCGGCTGAAAGCGCCCTGGCAGACTTATATATTCCTGAAGAGAAGGTTCATATCTACCGACTGGAATTGGTTTCATGCTGGTATCAGATGGGTTAATTTAGGGGTCCTGATGGTCACCTTTGAGAGCGTATGCCAAGCACTTCCGGCAGGAATCATACTGGCAGATTTCGCTTTTCTGTATCTACCAGTAAATTTCTAACTGATGCCATAGCTTTTATTGCAGTATCAGATGGGTTAAATGACCCCCCCTTTTTCGCACCGGAAGTGGCTATTTTTTTTGTACTTTCGGCTAGTTCCGCCGTGGCAGACTATCAAATTCGGACTTAGCATCAGTTTTATGGGAAACCATTGTGCATCTCATCGCGGTATCACGTTGGTTCGAAACTTTACTGCCGGCTCTCCAACCAATAACTCATGAGGCCCTGGTACCTGCTCCGCGCTACATTCAATTTTAACTGCGTTTCGAAAGTATAGTTTGGAACTAAAAAGTAAAAAGCACTAGTTCGAGAAATTGAGCTTCTCACACGCTACGCAGCCACAAAAAGTACCACTTTTTGAGCAACTGTATTAAAAAGATGTAAATGATGTTAGTTGCCCGTGCGTCTCGCTAGCGCCAATACATGTATGGACAAGTATGAGCGAATTGCATGCGTGACTAACATCATTTTGATGTCACAATGTCAGTTTGAAATTAACTCTGGGTCACGACATTGAGAACCATTGGTAGATCCACCTTACAGAAAACCGCAGCCAAATAACACTAGACCCTACTCATAGTGTTGTGCCGGTGAGTAAGGTTGCCAGAGCTCAACGAGGGTGCGGAGTGTAAGGTTCGGCAACGCGCATGTAACACCTTTGGGGCTGCAAGCGTCCATAGGCTACGGTGACTCCTTACGATCTGGCGGGCCATATGCTTGTTTGCCACTGACGTAGTTAAAAAAAATTGATACCTATACACCCCAGGCCAAAAGTACGGTTTAAGTTTTAATTGCAATCCTCATAATTATCACATGTAGGTATTTGAAGTCATTTATTCAGGTAAAAGTCAAAACAAAAACAATTCAATAAACTTAAGACTAAACTTAAGCCTAGTCAAAGAGTCCCCCACGAGTTGTCCCCGGCGCAAAGGTACCCATCACACTAGCCGCGTTACCACGTTGAATTGCGATGGACAACCTTTGCACCAGGTACGAACCCGCGCGGGCGTCAGACCCCCTCTCCCTAATGCGCCGTCCCACTTCCCTGATAAAGGCAATGGCCTCTGACCCCCAGCACCCAGTAGTTTCAAACGCCAGGGGTACAAAATAATAATTACCAGCCAGGTTCGCGTACTTATCCCGCTTCTTGACCGCGGCAAAATCTGCCGCGGCACCAGCTGTCCGCACAGTTCGGCCGAGGTGTGAGGCCGCGAAAGTGCTAACGCACGTGGCGTCCCACAGCAGGCACTTACCCCTCTGCCACGGAGTATTTGAAGTTGTTCTCAAAAAACCTCGCGAAAAAGTGAATAGGCGCCATCTTGAAAAGCAAAAACGGCATTACTTTTGAAATTTCCATTGCGGCCGCAATTACGACCAGTTACTCATAATATATAAATTAAGGGCTGTTATAGTATAAAATGGTGTAGAATATACAGTGTGGAATATATGGGCCCTGGTGGGAAAGTGCCTTAAAACCTTAAGTTAGCTCATTTTGCTCAAAGGAAACGAAACTGTATCGAATAGTAGAATAAAATAGCGTGTTTATTTTTTAAATTTTTAGTCGGTTCGATTCCCAAGTAAAACAAGCAAACTTCAAAAAATCTTTGAATGCAGTTTTGTTTATTTTCAAAAATAAAATAATGTTTCCTTTAAGCAAAATGAGCTAACTTAAGGTTTTAAGGTACTTTCCCTCCAGGGCCCATTCATTCTTTCCACACTGTATACACGGTGTTACTTGAGCCACTGAAAACCTGAGACACCCCAACATATTTTTTTTCTATTTTAAACTCATCTTGAGTATTTATTCTTCAATCCGATAAATATTAAAACAAATATTCTTTGTTTAGTTTTCTTAACAATTCTATTCGACTGGTAATTCTACACAAGATGCTTCGTCGTTTTAGTCACGTCAAACAATTGCTAGTTACCATCGTAAACACTGTTAACTGACCATTTGCATACCTTACTGCAACGAGATAAGGTTAGCTGGCCAGTTAAGGGTGTTGCTTTTTGACAAATAACCTGTCAAATGCTAGTTATTGATATTATTGCATTACAAACTTGTAGACTGAGCAGGTAAAAAAATAATAATACATCCATTAAAATATAGCGCAATCGATTCTCCTATAGATTTTGAACAAACTATTTTTAGGTTTTCAGTGGGTATAACACCGTGTATACAACTCAGTTGTGCAGCTCGAATAAATGCGGTGTCTGTGTACCTGTGTAGTCTGCGCTCGTAAAGCACCATCATAACGGTCACAGGCACACTCGTGTAAGCCGAGAATCTTCGTTTTTTATCGCGCAGATCCGGGTTCAAATCCTGGCCCAGCGCCAGCAGCAAATTGGCCAAAAAAATTAACAATCCCCGTTAAAGATAGATACCTTACTGTTGGCACAGACGAAGTATAAAATAAGTACTTTCTATTTCCATATAAAATAAGGTTATTGGTTCTTGTACAGTCGAAGGCAAAAATATCGATCCAGACAAATGGCTCAAAAATATTACACGACTTTATTGTCTAAGGTGTAAGAGCGTACACATATTTTTGTAACTTTGAGAATGTATATATATCTATGCCCTTAACTGTACTTCTTGTAAAGTTCTTGGTGCATAATATTGTGTACAGTAATCTGCAGAGATAACCTAACCCCCTGCATAGAAACTTGTTTGCAGGAGGGGTCAGTTATCTCTGCAGCTTATTGTACAGTATATGACGTTGATAAATAGGCACATTGGATGTCGAGTTGCGGAAAATGCCCAGCAAAACTAACTAACTAACTAACTAACTATGACGTTAAAATCACGTTAAATTAGCGAGACCTCGTTGATTGACCTCGTACTCAATATGTTTATTTAGAAATGAGATCATCAGAAGTAGGTAAAGTTAGACTAAGTAAAGTCTGCAGAGATTTTGACAGCATACGCAGTGCCAGTGTTATTTATACGTCATAATTTCATAGAAGTTTGATGTTTAAAATAACACCTGCACTGCGTGTGCTATCAAAATCTCTGCAGACTTTTCTTGGTTTAACTCTATTGATGTTTTCGATGTGGGTAAAAAGTTTGTGTGACAATTTATTAGGCGTACACCATAGAGTAACTTATACTAGAGCGGTACTGTCATAGTAAATTTTGTAACCCCAGTAAATTCACTGCCATCTGTCGACACACTTTAAAACTAAAAAGAAATATTTATAAAAATACGATAAAATGTATTTAAATATGGATAAATGATTTTTTTATTTGCATTAATTATTTTTTTATGATTTTGACCCATGTTCTTTCACTGGTATGCGTTAAAATTATAAATAACAAACGAAACAGTCAACGCCCTCTATACGAGTGTAGGCCAAAACTAGTGGCGCCATCTGATCGAGAATCAAATTTTCGTGATTTTTGAGGCACGTTTTTTCCTTAGACTGTATCCATCTATTACGGAGTTATATTTATCTTTGGCGTACACACATATTTTGAACAACAACGCCAAGTAACTCCAGATCGAACTACGGGAAGAGTTGTAGATGTAAATGTCAAAACTGCTAACCTTAAATGCAGACCGGGATGCAGGCAGACTGGAAAGGAGATGGCGGTATGACTTGGACGCATTCAATCCAAAATGACTTATACTACACAGACCACAAGGTCTAAAGCGGATCTGGTCAAAATTACAGGAAACTGTGCAATAAGAGCAGTTTGCATCATTCTATCGTTCACTAGTCGTTCATTGCATTGTTCGTCTTTCTGTGTGTGTTGTTGTGTTCATTTATATCAGCTGTCGATGTTTGTTTAATAAAGATTTTTTTATTTTACCTATCGTTCGTTGAAAATATGTAGGATATATCTAACAGTGGTTGACCTTAAATAATTATCATAACAAATAAAACTGCTTGCTAATATCCTCTCGCGTCAAAAAATGGTCCCTAAGTTCATTATTATATGGAGGAGCTGTCACGTAAAATATTTTGTAGACATTTTTGAAAGCTTAGCACATTAATTTATTTAGGAATGTAACATGTAAGTAATAAAAATACGGTAAAACATATTTCTTTCATTATTTTTTCAATTAAGGCCCACCAAAAAAGACTCGAAGAACTGTCATAGGGAGCAATTTGACGCGAGAGGAATATACAGCAACGATTATAAGGAAAAACTGTGTACCTACCTACCATTAATGGCAGTCTCAATTTTTACTCGTCTCAGCTGTTAGCTTGGCAACAGATTTGGCCCCTTGAGTGCTTAATTGGGACAGTATCCGGGTTAACGAAAACCGGGGATGCATTCTCGAACTTTGATCTTACGATGCTTAGAAATATATTATAAAAATTAAAATAAAATATATACAGTGGTACTACTAAATGAAATTAATAACTAGCTTAAAATAGGCTCTTGAGGCATTCTACCAAGGATGCAGACGGCATTTCCTCGCAATAATTCCATTCTGGTGTTCATGGGCAGTTTCATTTCGCCAAACAGCACTGTTTAAATGCAAATACTTGGTTTTAGATGAAATTAATAAAATCGCTATAATTATGTTTATAAGAGTTGAGGAGTTCCTTCAATTCCATTGATCAGTGAAATATTCCCAATATTTATACCTTCAATACCACTTTTTATAATAATTGACGATCTTTAAGATTATATGAAATTGGAACGCAAAATGTGGCTGTAAATATTCTGATTTTTTAATCCATCCATATTCATACTATCCAAACTAATATTAAAAATGCGAAAGTGTCTGCCTGTCGGTCTGTCAGTCAGTCTGTCTGCCCGTTATCTCTTCACGCTTAAATCCCTGAACCGATATAAGTAGTTGAAATTCGGTATAGAGATAGTTTGAGTCCCGGCGGTTTCGCAGTTTGGCGAAGTTTCGTAATAGTTACGTGTTTTTTATTAGCAATAATTAAAATAAAGTTACCCTTCGTACCTTCGTACCATTACGCAAAAAACGGCAAAAAATCACGTTTGTTTTATGGGAGCCCCACTTAAATATTTATTTTATTGTTTTTAGTATTTGTTGTTATAGCGGCAACAGAAATACATTATTTGTGAAAATTTCAACTGTCTAGCTATCACGGTTCATGAGATACAGCCTGTTGACAGACGGACAGACGGACGGACAGCGAAGTCCCGAAGTAATAGAGTCTCGTTTTTACCCTTTGGGTACGGAACCCTAAAAATACTTCAGCGTCAATAGCCGTTTAAACCGTTGTTTATTATTATATATTAAAAAGGACCTAAAAATTAAAAAATCTGCAATAATTATTTCTACGAAATTTTAACGATGGGTCTTAGTGGTTAGGATTGGATCATCTATTATTTTACCTTTGAAAATATTCCTTGGAAATTTCTTCTAAGAATTTCTGCTATCTACTCGGAATATTTCATTACTGTAAAAGATCAATACACTCATTTTACGTGATATTGCTCTTCAGAGCGCCAAATTACCTATCTTTAATAAAATAACGAAGATATCAAAGGAAAATCGTTAATAACAATACAAGAAAGAGCTTCTCCTGTCAACACGACTTAAGGTCTTGTAATTCCTATTAAACTATGGATAATCCGACCAATTTGCAACGTAAGATTAACGTAAAGTTGTGGCCTGATTTTGGAACCCATCCAAATTGGCAGCACCACTGGATAGCGACGAGGTTCGAGTTTTTTTAAGAGCCCGGATTAGGGTTTTAGTCGAATTGGGAATTTTGCCGATTTTTTTTAACGAAATCTGTTGGTTGTCGATAAAAGTTAATGCTTGCTTCAAATTGTTGAAGTTATATGAAACATGTTAATTAATTCAGGTGATTCTCACGGAAACGTAGAAAAAGCATTCTAGGTATCTACATATCTCCTAATAATTTCTCAGTAGGTTAGGTATTTAGTAGACAGGAACGTTATGTTTTGACTGATCTTAATTCCAATCAAAAATGTTAGGATTATTTTTAATCACGATACAAAAACACATCTGGGTAAAGCTGTCTTTCATTCTGAATTCGACCATTCTAATTTCATTGAGAAATCTAACACGCAGTATGAGTTTGAACTAGAACTATCTGCTATAGTAAGATGATATCTACCTGCATAATTATTATATATTAAGGTATATAGTACTTTGTCGTTCTAAAAGATAACCTTTTATGCATCCAAACACGTATAATTGGCAGAGCCAAAAGTGTAGGTGTAATATTTTTGGTTCTTTAAAAACCTTTTTATATGCACCTATTCAACACGGAACCCTTTATAAGAAAGTCGAAATAATGTCCAACGATTTAGTTCACATGCTCATTTATGCGTTATTTTCGCCAAAAGTTCTGAAAGTTCACATCTGACAATAACCTTTTTGTAATAAACCTTTAAAAGAAACTAAACAATACAAAGATATCGCGAATAAAAGCGAGACATTCACTGAATCACGGGTATTTTATCGAGGTCGACCAATTATTCATTTGAAATAAGGACCTACCTCGAAAGTTCCTTTATCTCGATGAAATGAAAGGTCAGAACTCGCGCCATTAGGAAAATCTTTGTCCGTCGCTCCTATCGTTATATAAAATGTTCGAAAGGATCATTCTCTGATTTTTTATACCAAGGCGGTACCAAATAAAGAATACTGTTACACAAACGTGTGCATTCGGCCATAGTTCTTATTACCTATCATCTGTTTTCATGTGCAAACAGGTACGTGCCTTCGATGTCTAACGTGTCAACAAATGACAATATGGCGGACGAATGTTTGAAATGTCACCGTATTTAAGAATTATTTTGCTTAATATTTAGTTTTTTCTTTGCAAGTGTGATGAAAAACATCGTGTGTAACTCCGGGGGTAATAATATTGCAAACTCGAGTTTATGAAATAGCGGAAAATATGTTATTATGAAGAAAAAAAAACAATAAGAGATTTCTATAATTAAATACCAAGATATCTCCATAGAGAACTTTCAACGATGTCAAAAGTAACGAAAGTTGTCTGGCGTTCCGGCGCTAGCTCTGCCTATAAAGTTAGAATAACGCAAGGAGGCCAATTGAAGCATACATTGTGATATCTAAATGATGTCACTTTGTTATCATTCGCCCGTGCGTCGCGCTCGCGCCAACACATCAAGTACGAGCAAAATGCACCCGCTTTTAGATATTATTTTGACAACAAAAAGTTCGAATTGGCCCCAAGGACTACATATTATTAGAATGCACACAAAATCCGTCCATGCGACGATGACTGCTTCCCATCAGGCGGCTCGTCTGCTCGTTTGCTATCACATAAAAAAAAAGATATATCCAATGTTCAGTAGAAATATTCGAAATGAACAACTCCGTTGATTGCTAACCGCCAATGTCAGTCTATATATCTAGTTGAACGAGTTCTTCAATATTTAACTACACTATTTGAATTCCACACATGTTATTCGGTTCGTTTCCTCGCGGGCTATATTTTTCCGACCAAATGGGCTTACATTTGAACCGCATTGATAGTTTACTGGCGGAAAATAGTATGAAAAGAATCCTGAGCGAAGACATGAACCAGTAATATTCTGTACCCATACTGAAAGAAATGTTTGCATAACAGTAACAAAATATTTTGCTACTTACACAAAAAATGGGAATTGCAAAATCAGTTTATTTTTAACGATTTCGGGGTTGGCCCCATAGTAAAAGTTGTTCAGTATAACCTACATATTCACCCCTCAGTTTGGTCAGGGTTAACAAAATCAGGATCTGGATAGGAGGACAGGATTTTGATAAATAATATTAAAATTCTGTATTGTTGGCCCCAAGTCACAGGCGATACAAACACCGCAGTAGCAAAGATAGATATAACTCCGTAATAGATGGATACAGTCTAAGGAAAAAACGTGCCTCGAAAATCACGAAAATTTGATTTTCGATCAGATGGCGCCACTAGTTTTGGCCTACACTCGTATAGAGGGCGTTGACTATTTCGTTTGTTATTTATAATTTTAACGCATACCAGTGAAAGAACATGGGTCAAAATCATATAAAAATAATTAATGGAAAATAAAACAATCATTTATCCATATTTAAATACATTTTATCGTATTTTTATTAATATTTATTTTTAGTTTTAAAGTGTGTCGACAGATGGCAGTGAATTTACTGGGGTTACAAAATTTACTATGACAGTAACGCTCTAGTATAAGACTCTATGGCAGTAGGAAGATTCTACGAAAAGCACGCGAGGTCACCCACACAGATGCATTTTCACTTGCAAAATGCTGCGATTTCAGCACCACAACCGAGTTCTATTTTACACCATTAATACCATTATATTCTTGTAAGTACCTAATAGCCCAATTACACCCTCAAAGGTAAATTTTTGTTGAGATTTTTAAATTACACATTACTGTAGGCCGAGCACATGATTGACGCGACAGTATCTCGCCGCGAGATAGACTACCCGTCTTTTACTAACTGTATGAATTAAAACGGGTAGTCTATGTCGCGGCGAGATACTCTCGCGCCAATCATTTGTGCTAGCCCGGCTGGTCGTAATTGCGGGTGCATACTAGGAGTAGCGCTCCCATACTAAATTTGAAATAAAATTGTCTTATGTGCTTCGTCTAAGTAGTAGTTGAGGTGGTAAGTAGGTTAGTATGTTGAGCTGGTAAGTAGATAGGTGCAGGTATTATGTGTTCTAAATAAAAATAATAAAATTGTCGCCTCCGCTGTTATTGTTGAGCGCAGGTTTTGGTGACCTAAATGTGCAAAAACTGAGTCGTAACCTCCGATTTTATCATCTTTTTTCAATACGGCGCTGATTTCCAGCAGTCGCCGCGATATCAGCATATTTGGGCTCCTTCCAGACGAGTACTTAGGAATACTTCCAACTCTTGGTTCAGCGGTGTGCTATAGTGAATATAGAAAAGTAAGAAAGCGTGATGTGTGTGTGTCGAATCAGAATAGTACATTGTGCAACGTGGGGCGTAAGTTAACTATTGCAAACGAGAGTATAGTTATATCGCGATGGGTTGCCGGAGCGACTTGTAGACTCGTGTTTGCAATATTATTACGCCCCGAGTTACACACAACGTCACACACACTTGCGATACAAAAATGAAGTATAAACCAAAACACTGTTAATTATAATACTAGGAACTTCATAACTCCCTAGGGAAAAAGCTTTTTCTATAGCTCCCGCTAAGCCTGCATTCCATACAAACGTAGTTAAGCTCTCATTTTAAAACGGCTAGTTGCTCTGAAACTTTGTACTTACATTAGGATAAGATATATCTAGGTCTGTAATTAGTTTATGTAGCTTCAGATACAATAGTAAAAAAATACAGCGAATTTAAGTTTTTCATACAAAATTTGTTTTTAAATAAAATAAAATAAAAATAAAATTCATTTATTTCGGACAATTCGGAATCCATATACAATTTAACATATCAAATATTAAAATTAAAATTAAAATTAGAATTAAAATTAAAATACAATCAACTTTAAAAAAAAAAAAAATTAGATATAAAGTTCAAAATTAGAGTTAAAATTATAGTATTGTTTAAATATAAAATTACAATTGAAATAGAATTAAAATAAATAATTAAATTATTAAATTTTTGAACAAGTTTGGGAACAAATCAAATTATTTTATTAAATATTTTGATTTGTGTTTTTTAAGTAGTCACACTACTATATATAAATTAAAAACTGTAATAGATGTCATATATTAAAGAAAAAGTGACGAAGCCTTCCAGTGGTGAAGGCCGGATTCGAACCGGCGTCTTTAGCTATCGCGGCTAACGCCATGAACCCCTAGGCCACCCCGCCACGGCGGTGCCCGTCCGAATTTCTCGACTATATGTCATCTTAGTAAGACTAGGCGTCTTTGACCAGCTCTAAGGGCAAGCAGTGCGCGCTTGCACCTCCTAAACGAACTCCTTACGGATTTACGTTGTAGCGAGAGAGACTGGTGCTGCCATCTATGAACAAGTTTGGGAACAAATCAAATTATTTTATTAAATATTTTGATTTGTGTTTTTTAAGTAGTCACACTACTATATATAAATTAAAAACTGTAATAGATGTCATATATTAAAGAAAAAGTGACGAAGCCTTCCAGTGGTGAAGGCCGGATTCGAACCGGCGTCTTTAGCTATCGCGGCTAACGCCATGAACCCCTAGGCCACCCCGCCACGGCGGTGCCCGTCCGAATTTCTCGACTATATGTCATCTTAGTAAGACTAGGCGTCTTTGACCAGCTCTAAGGGCACTAAGGGGACTGCTTGCCCTTAGAGCTGGTCAAAGACGGCTAGTCTTACTAAGATGACATATAGTCGAGAAATTCGGACGGGCACCGCCGTGGCGGGGTGGCCTAGGGGTTCATGGCGTTAGCCGCGATAGCTAAAGACGCCGGTTCGAATCCGGCCTTCACCACTGGAAGGCTTCGTCACTTTTTCTTTAATATATGACATCTATTACAGTTTTTAATTTATATATAGTAGTGTGACTACTTAAAAAACACAAATCAAAATATTTAATAAAATAATTTGATTTGTTCCCAAACTTGTTCATAGATGGCAGCACCAGTCTCTCTCGCTACAACGTAAATCCGTAAGGAGTTCGTTTAGGAGGTGCAAGCGCGCACTGCTTGCCCTTAGAGCTGGTCAAAGACGCCTAGTCTTACTAAGATGACATATAGTCGAGAAATTCGGACGGGCACCGCCGTGGCGGGGTGGCCTAGGGGTTCATGGCGTTAGCCGCGATAGCTAGACGCCGGTTCGAATCCGGCCTTCACCACTGGAAGGCTTCGTCACTTTTTCTTTAATATATGACATCTATTACAGTTTTTTTTATTAAATTTTTGCTCTATTTTGTTTTCTTTTATATACTAGAGCTATATAAACTATAGACCTAGATATACCTCATGTCATTGTATGTGCAAAGTTTCATTACAATCTAACACATAGTTTTAAAATGAGAACGAAACTCCGTTTGTATGGGAAGGTGAAATTCGGCCGAGCTTGCCGGGGACTCTTAAGAGCTAGGATGTGTGAGAATGTCTTACTTTTCTCTATTATATGGCCATACTTACTTCAGTCGCGTTTGGCAACGCTTCAATCTAGCGATTTGAATCATGTCTAATAGCAAGTTTCAAGTGAATATTTAAATCGCCTATAAACAGTTCAGAATAAGGAATGCTGTGTAGGAAATGCAAATTGCAAACCGGTTTTTAATTGTACGGAAAAACCGGTTAATAACCGGTTATTAACTGAAGTTTTATACAAATAATAACCAGTTTGCATTCCCTAAATTGCTGTGAGAAGATCGTAAAGTTATATTCTTAGCCTGTTTAATACAAACCTTGTTCCTCGCTGCTGGCACTCGTTTTTGACTCCAAAGCTAAAAGAGGGGTGTTATATGGTTAATGTTGATGCCAATGTCTGTCTATGTGTCTGTGGCATCGTAGCTCTTGAACGGATAGACCGATTTCGATGCGATTTTATTTTACGTAAAAGCGAGTTTGTTTGATAAAAATGGACTTTGAAGTCTAGTGTAAATGTTCGCTATTAGTTTTTACGAAACCTTCAACAGTCGGTTACAATCTAACCTTTCAGTGTCGAGGTGAACCTAGGCCTATTAAGTAGCTTGAATTTGCCCAGGAGACCTAGCCAAGATTGACAATCGTTGGTAGAAAACGCCAATGGAAAATTAAATAATGACCGAAAATAGTCACGTGACTCTTCTTGCATCTGTTATCCTTATACATTTTAACTTTTCCTTGGTTTTTGTCGATGTAGAATCGGGGATATTCCCGGTAAACCACCTTAAAGGCAAAAATCGTTTAAACGTCTTGCAGGCGGTCAGGCGATATCATAAAAGTGATGACCAATAGCATGGCACTTAAAAATGTGGGTGTTAAAGAAAAAAGGTTAGATAAAGTTTATTGCCGTTCATTGTCTTTGTGACGGCCGGCATTTGCAAAATAAGGTAAGGAATCCAAAATGCACCCTAATTGGCTATCTTTATGGGGAGGCGAAGCTTAGTCTAAACAACAACAACTAATAAACTGTCCTTACTACATATTGTTTGTGTCATTACCTGTTTTTACCCTTTTCATTATTGACATAAAGAATCGTAATTGGTTATCTCTATGTGTTTAGGAATATGTTCTTTCATATAGCAACATTGTATGTCAAATTTACATTCTTTTCATTCTACCGGATATCCGTCATTCAAACTCCATTCAGTCACCTCTAGATAAAAACTTAACTTCGACAATTACCATAATGGCCGCCTGAACGCGCCTCCGCGTTGAATTCATTTAAATTAAAGATATCAGCTGTTTCTGCCTTAAGCATTCCATATTTTCATAAGTGGACAGTGACAGACATAAACTGAGAGAAAGAAAAGAAGAACACAAAAGAAGAAAGAAGAAAGCGGGCCCGCCCACGAGGGATTACCAGGTTATTTTCTCTCACGACAAGGTACTGTCTTAAAACCCTAATTTTCGAGCCCATTTTACATTCTGTTCCTAACACTATGGGAGGCGGAGTTTAGCTCACTCGTAAGGATCGAGGTAAAAAAAATCTGAAGTAGACGATTTTCATCTTGGCTAGTTCCCTAGTTTCTTACTTATTACCTATATGTATGTAAAAATGTACTTACTTATTATAGAATATTATAATACTTATCATATTCAAAACCCGGAGCATATATATTTCTTAATAATGTATATGTATCACAAAACTCACAAGCAAAAGAAACTCGCGAAGCGTTTTGCTTCCACATTTCTTATGCGAACTGCCAAGGAGTGGAACGCCCTGCCCGAGTCTGTGTTTCCGCATGAGTACAATTAGGAGCTCTTCAAGGCAAGAGTTAATAGGTATCTCATAGGTAAGCGTGCTCCACCGTAGACCACATCATCACTTACCATCAGGTGGGATCGTGGTCAAACGCCTGCCTATTCATCATTAAAAAAAACTCATATTTAATATAACTTCAGTAATACTTACATTTTAAACGAACGATTTAATATGCTTACCCTAAATTTCTTACTCTAAATTTCTTTCATAGCGAGCTGCCGAATGGAAGCCTAAAAACTTTTCATATTCTCTCAGTGCCTTAAGGGCACTTTTGCTCAAGGACTTGTTTCGTATTCTTTTATATGAATATCTTAATATTAACATTATGTTGTTGAGTTATGAACATGTAGCTAAAGGGCAGATAAATTTGAGTTACTAAAAATTTATTAATTTGTGAAATTCAATCATGTCTCAAAATTTCAATATTGCTGATTTAAGACCTGCCTTTGTCTTGATAATACAAAAATAAAAAGTATGAAATACAAAAAAAAATTGAATTTAAACACTAAGAAGATAGCTGATAGTTTTGTCACTTTAAAATAAGAAGAGAGGAAATTGAAAGTCATCGCTACGAGTGAGATTCGAACCCGTGACCTCTTGAGATGAAATTCGGATGCCAACTGCAGCTGAAATAGCGTGGCTGCATTCCAAAATCGGTCCGTGAATGTCAAAAACGTATAATGCTTTTTAAACGGCATCCTAATCTTGGATTTCCATTTTGATTGAAATCCAGCACGCCACGCCATTTGGACGCATCGGCGTGGCGACTTTGGAGTGACCGTCAATGCTAGAAACGTACACCAAACGTGCGCCACGCCATCTGGACGCACTCCAAACGCTCAGTAAAATGTGCAAAACT
This sequence comes from Cydia strobilella, assembly GCF_947568885.1. Lineage (NCBI taxonomy): Eukaryota > Metazoa > Arthropoda > Insecta > Lepidoptera > Tortricidae > Cydia > Cydia strobilella. The sequence goes on from NC_086055.1 coordinate 734,479, forward strand.
GCGTCCATTTTTATTCAGTCTGCATGGCACTGCCACAGATTATATAATAGTTCTTACGAACAGATACTTATGTCTCAAAGAAAACGCAAATACCTACCGTTTTGATACCTACACTAAAATGGAATGCATTGACCTTCAACGCGCCGCTCCCCGCACCGCGCCCGCCGACACAACGCTAGGGTTGTCGACGCTTCTTTCAAACACTTAGGTGTCTTAGGTAGATATCTAACTATAAATGTGTCGTAAAAAACATTACCTACATCTTTAAAACAATTTAATAGTACCTACGCAGCTTGTAACTATCTTAAAAATAATAACCGTAGGTAAGTACTTACCTATATTGAGAATGTCTACTTACTTTTCCTCATGTGTCGAAAGAAGAAAAAACTATATTTTTTATATGTTTTGTTGTTTCTGCATCCATCCATACTACTGGATGTGTTATTTGTTCGTTATGAAGACATTACTTTGGCATAGCGCGCGCGCGCAGTGACGTGCGTGCGTGAGCGCGTGTGGCAACTAACTGGCTAGTTTGAGTCCCGCCGGCGGGAATTGAGTCGTAGGTATAGATCCGAGCTCGCGCGGAGAGTTTCATAGGCCTGGCACTGCCACCAAGTAACGACACGAGAAAAAATTCATCGTAAAAATGTCAGCCAGGTTAGAGATAGGAGATAAACTACCCGTCCCTCTTTAATTAATGCAGTTAGAAATAGACGGGCAGTCTATATCGCGGCGAGATACTGTCGCGCCAATCATGTGCTTGGCCTATAGGAGACAAGGGTCACAAGTTCTAGTAATTTAAAGTAGGTTGGCTCATCAATTCTCAGGTAGTTTTTCCAATCAGCGGGTTCTAATAACAATTCTTTGTAATTTTAATAACAAAACTTCCGTGAGACACTGACATTAGATATTAAATATATTTATAAGGTAAGGTAAGGTAAGGTCACTCACGTATTTTAAGTCGAAAAACGCTCGACATGTTTCACTCCGTACCGAGGAGTATCGTCAGGAGCTTGCGTTGACGGTGACGGACCGGCGCAGACTGCGGGCCGCAGCCCTCCCAATACACAAGAATACGTGAATACGTGAGTGACCCGTTATTAATATATTTAACAATTCTTTCATTAAGTTGGTATGAGTATAGGTTAGCCTTTTTCTTAACCATTTCTTCGTCTATGTACTTTTTTGGATTTTTAACCCTTTTCACATAAATGGCTAATAAAGTTCCCAGTACAACAAATCCGTTTGCATACGGTACCGATAAAGTACACAAGCAAAAGCAAGAGCACCTATGGACGTATCAGACGTATGAACACGTATCGCTACTGTCATTGTACTTAATTGTACTTAATGTTACATATATTGATTTGATTGGTTGTCAGTATGTCCAAGTTTTTGGTATTTTTCTTTTCTTTTCTCTTTCATTTTAATTGTAGTACCTAATTACAGTACACATACGCATGGTCTGGAACACTTGGTAAACTTGTATGTAAAGATACCTTTTAGTTAAGTCCGTTTATTTTAAGTATGTTTTAGTGAGAGCGTTTAAGGAAGTAAGTATCTTAATCATATATGTACCTAACAATGTAACCTATTATCCTGTCGCATACCTCTCCCAGGTAGCAAAATGACGTAAAATGACGTCAGCGACGTCATAATGACGGCATTATTACGTCATTATGACGTCGCCGACGTCATTTGACGTCATTTTGCTACCTGGGTCTGTTGTTTCTCCAATAAAAATAAAAAATGAAATGGATCGATCGTCAGTGTACTAAATAATTTGATGCCGTCCATTTGGATGAATCCATTGTAACAGCATCCGTTTTGGAGGCTTGTCAGACATTACTTATATCTCTCTTCTTCCTACCCTTATCCCACGTTATGTGGGGTCGGCACAACATGTTTTTCTCTTCCATTCTCCTCTATCTTTCGTCACCTCAGCACTCACTCCTTTCTTTCTCATATCCTCTTTTACACAATCCATCCATCGCTTTTTGGGTCTACCATACGCTCTCCGTCCATCAACATTCATCCCTAACATTCTTTTGCCTATATGGCATTCATCCCTCCTCATCACATGCCCATACCACGCTAACCTACTACTTCTTATCTTCTCCGTTACTGGTGCTACTTTCAAACTTCCCCTAATATACTCATTCTTAATCCGATCCTTCCTCGTCACTCCACACATCCATCTCAACATTCTCATTTCCGCTGCGTGCACTCTTCTTTCATCCGTCACTTTCGTCGCCCAGCATTCTGATCCATACATTACAACAGGTCTCACGATCGTCCTGTAAATTTTCCCCTTAAGTTTAAGAGGCATTCGTGGATCGCAAGTTGTTCCAGAGACCTGTCGCCATTTCATCCATCCCGCATTTATTCTATTTTTCACGTCACGGTCGATGCGTCCGTCGCTCTGGATCAATGACCCAAGGTACCGGAAGTACAGTCAGACATTACTTATATATAGGTAAACAAAAACAACCCGTATTTAAAGATAAATAAGCGACATAAAAACATATTTACAGAAAATTTAATATTTTCCGTTTCGAAAACGGAATTTACTACGCAAGAATAATATTATCATTGAATTTCTCCAGGAACTCTTTGCCTATAGGAAAAAATAGATATGAAACCTGAGTATTTACTTCCAAAAATACTTTGCGTTATTTTAGCAGTTGCCTCGTGTAAATTTGTGTATTTTTCAGCCATTGGTATTACATTTTGGCTACGAGTTGGTAATTATTGACTTTTCCAGGCTTTCAGACATTACAGGTATTTCAGATTCAGGTTATTACGTTGCATGTTATTTCACAAAGCCATCAATAAAGGGGCCCACTGACTATCAGTCCGTCGGACGATATCGGCCTTTCAGTTGTTCGGAACTGTCAAATTTTTGTTCCAACTGACAGGCCGATATCGTCCGGCGGACTGATAGTCAGTGGGCCCCTTAAGTATGAATATAAACAAGGTATTGGTAATATTTGGGGCATTTTCTATGAAAAGGTAATATAATGTTTTCTATGAAAAGGGACCTTATTGTCGATGGCACTTACGCCGCACAGCGTCGCGCGGCATTGTATTTATTTCGGAGCATCGTTTATAATGGCGTAAGCGCCATCGACAATAAGGTCCCTTTTTATAGAAAATACCACATTTATTTGTTTTACAATTAACTCCTCGTCTTATCTTGTATCTCGAGCGTTGCGTCATCAACGCAAGGGAAAATACTAATTGTAAAACATTTCAAATATAATATAATGTTTTTATTATTACTTACCTTCAAGAAACTGGTTAAAGCACATTTTCTCGAGTTGCGAAAGGGAAACCACCCCCTCACTTAAACACTCACTCTAAACACTTCTACATAGTTTAAATTTATATATTTATTTAATTTAGTTATTTTAAAGAAGACACAACCATAGGCATCACCATATTATATTTACAAGTAGCACTCTTATGCGTATATAAGTCATATACACACACGTACACTCACACACAAACAATATATGTATACAGTTGCACACACCTTACAACCTATTATTGAAGACAGACCGACCGGAAATATATGTATATATATATATATATATATATATATATAAAGGGACCAGGCTGAAAATCAGCGCTGGATATATGTACACAACATATCTAGCACAGGCTGAGACTGGTATCCATTGCCTATAACGGTATGAAAAAATGAATGTACCTACCTACTATGTTTAAGATCTACTTCTTCGTATTGTTATTACTTAATTAAGGTTTAAGGAATGTAAGATTTCTAGTTATGGCAATAAACTTTTTTTATCTTATCTTAACTTATCATATCATACAAAACCATCTGAAAAGTCAATTCCACCAGCCACCATGAGGAAACAACTTAAAATTTAAATCTAATTACTTTGCCACTTGTGGATAAAATGCAACTTTCTCATCAGTTTTTGACGAATAAAGTGAGCCTTTACGAGCTCGTGTGGTGAAAAATAGGTTGTGTCGGATGTAAAAGACTGATGTAAATAGGTATAAACAAAACTCCGGTTACGGGTAGAAATATTTATTACAACAGAATCACAGTACATGACACGGTAAATAAGAATTGATATGCTACACGAAATCTAAGCGATCAAACCATCAAACTAAATGTATATTCTATACAAATACATTAATGGTGAACTATACTAAGAAATTATTGGTAAATTGAATAGGTACATTTGGTGGTTTGGATCATTAGGCAGTAATCAACCTATTGCATTAGGCAATTTTGTCCTGACAATGACTCTTTAGAAGTTTTGATGTTGATTGAAGAACCTTAGGTTTGATATTGATTATAGACGCACAATCAAGTTTTTAAACACTCCGAGCGACATTCGACTTTAAAAAATCTGGTTGGTTGGCTCTTTTGACTTCTCTGCCGTCCTGTTGGTCATCCTAAGCATCCATGGCAGACAGGGGCGTAGCTAGAGGATATGGCGCCCGGGGCAGTCACCAAATTTGCGCCCCCTGACGACTGACAAAAGTTTCCCTGCCTTTTGCCCATTTTGGCGCCCCCCCTTGGATGGCCCTCTGCCCCCCCCCCCCCTAGTTACGCCACTGATGGCAGATAGAGTAGAAGGAGATCTCCGTGAGCTCGGCGTTGGCGAAAACTGGCGTACCCTTGTGTCGGAGGCCAAGACTCATTTTTGGGCATCGCGCCAGCATATGTAATTACCTACTCGCAGCGAATCTCGCTCACACTAATATCAAAATGAGATCATTAAAATCAGTTATTTGTAAGTTCCTGGAATATTTGTGCCTAAATGAAACTTTTATCGGGATGTAATACTTATCAATTGAATTTATCTTTCATGGATGATGAGTACAGATGTAGTGCATTATTATTTTCTATCGTATTTTCACGGAAACGTACGAAGGTGTCTTGCTATTTCAGTCAATCTTGGTACAAAGAGTACTAAGGTTGACTAAAGTATTAGCATGAAAAATACGAACGTTTCCGAGAAAATACGATGGAAAACAATTATTCACTACATCTGTAATGACTTATTACAACAATGTGATAATAACAATATTTGAACGATTGACATAAAATTGCTTATAATTAATATAATTTTATTAAAATGAAGCCAAGTTCGGATGAATCAACAGTGAAAACATTAACACTCCTAACATTACCATATAATATTTATTTATAAGTACCTACATAGAATTTAACATTAATATTTACAATAGTTAACAAGAGGTTTATACAGAAATCTTTGTCCCCATTTGAGCCCAACAACCATTGCAAACTTCAAGGTGAACCTATGTTTTTCAATAATGCCTATATTTTCAAATATGCCTTTTGCTAGACTATAATATAGTCTGGCAAGTCACTTTTATGTACACACATTATGTACATTGTATAGTCACGCACCGTAATTGTTGCCAGCCATTTAGGGTTGTAGCTAAATTGGACATTTATTTGAGTAAGTATACCTATATATCGAACAACCAATTTAACTATGAATGGATCAACAATCGCAGTGCGTTATGGTACCTATAAACGACAAGTCCTTTTTGAATGATACGGATGCTAATATTGCTAATATTTTGTCTTTAATAGGTACTTAATAAAAATAAGCAAAATACAGGTCTTTGTTTAGAGGAAATCCTGTCAAACATCGCATTTAGAAAAAACTTGTTTCACAATCTATACTTTCTGTTACATTGGGCTTCACAGATACGTAGCCATTTTGCACACCAAAATGGAGACAATGTACCAATCTGACACATTTGATTTCTACCTACATGATTACAAATATTGATATTCATCAATACGTTGCTCAGTGACGCAGAGGGGCTTAAATCGTTTCCATTCAAGAAACTCATTCAGCCGGATATTTAATGGCGTGTTATACTCGTGCCGCGTCGAATGCTGTTGACTCAGTGTAAATACGCCCTAACGATCAAAATGGGCAAGAACAGTGGAAATATCGTCTAATATCACAATTAGTTTTGTTTCCTTTTGAAACATTGGTACAAACAATGATGATTGCAACGTTGTTATTGTACTTGATCAGGGTGCGTATCCAACATGACAATCGTTAGTAGCGAACGAAGCGCAACTGTCACTGTTACGTTAATATGGAAGAGTGATAGAGAGACACAAAGCGTGTCATTGTAGTGCTTACGATTGTCACCTTGGCTAGGCACGCTGCTATTTTTTAAATCGTGTAAACTTATACGCCTACCAGCTTTAGGACTTTCGTTAAGTAACCAAAAAAAAGCTTTTGGTAAAAATGTACGAGGTTTTTAACAAGGCAAATGTTTTGATAATTAAATCCATAGCTTTGATTCAAAATATTAAGATCTGCAGCGTTTTCCAAATACAAATTTAGCCGTAATTTAGTGTGTCATTAATTATCTTATAATTTAAATTAGCTTAATCAATAAAATGAAGATTAAGCTAGGTGCAATACAGCGCGCTTTCGAGAACGCTTTCAATCTAATTTCATTCTGAATCGGATGCCCATACGACTCATCAACAGCCTGCAGCTCTTTCGGGCACGGAAGCGTTTCTAGTGGAATATCTGTAAGTTTAGTAAACTTCCCTTTTAACTTTTCCTTATTCATATAATCCTCGTTTTTATCGTAATATTCATCGCCGTAATTCTCGTCGGCAAGTGTGTTGTCACCTATTTCATTGGCTTTCTCTGGCCGCTTCTCCGTATCGCTGACACACGATATTTTCTCGAGGGCGTGCTTCAGGGTGTTGTCTTTGGTCTCGTTTCTTAAAAGGTATATCCAGGATAGCCGGCAATCGCACCGAAGAGGGTTTCCTGAAAAGAAATAGTAAATTAGGTTCCGTGTACAATGTAATTACATACTTTAGGGAATGTTTGCGCAGATGAGGTTAGAACAAGGGTTTGGATTTTTTTATTGCGACTAAGTTAAATATAAAGTACGTAATATTCAATTGTTTATCTCCTGTTCATAACATAGTACAGACACATAATACATCCTTCGGTTGCATTGTATAAAACAAACAAAAAGGCATTGAAATGCTATCACAATGTTGGACGTTCTGAAATAATCCCAGTTTTGTAGTGAATTATAATTGAAACACAGTTGAATCAGTCTTCTATTTACTGAACCCGCTAATAGATAATTCAAATCTCTAAATCGTCTTTATCCTTGGAGGACATTTTCCAGTTTGCCCAAAAGCTATTAAGAGATGGCCTGTTTCCAAACAGTTTTACTTCCAAATACTTTATCCGATAGATTAGACGCTCAAAGAAGCCTGTTCTCAGGGGGCAAGAAAGTTGAACGTAAAATGTTCCACTTTTAAGAGAAGGTAATTTAATGTAATGTATGTGTATTAGGTCTAGTTTTCTTTTAATACTGATTTCTATGCAGTGGCGGATTTGCAGTCTTTGTCGCAATAGGCCCCAGGTCCTGTAGCCGCCCCTTTCTCAGTACCCATCATATTGACTAAATTTTGAGTTCATTTTTGTTATCATCAGCGATTTTTTTTGTCACAATTTGCCGCCCCTAATATCTTGCCGCTCTATAAGCATGGGCCTGCTGGGCCTTAAGGCAAATCCGCCACTGTCTCTTTGACTTTAAATCGCCTACAATGTTTTCTGCTAGGGTCTCTATTGTTTCCCTTATAGTTTTAAGTCATAATGTATTGTTTGTCCACATTAGTCATAATTTGGTTTTTCTCAGAAACGCGTAACTTTTCAGGATTGCCATAAAACAAACCTAATCTAACCTAACCTATCTATAGGTATAGGATAACCCGAGGAAAATCCTGAAATGTTAACGGTTTCAGAATTATGACTAATGATAATATGACAATCATTACATTATGACTTTCAATCATTATGACAAACAAAGGGACCCCTTTCTGCTATGCCCTAAGGATGACCGGTAGAGAATGCCTCGCGGCATTATGGTCGCCTTTTGTACGTTCACGCTGCAGCACTGTCGCAGTAATTTATTTATTTATTTATCAGGCAACAACTTTTAGCCTAGCATACTAAATTTAAAAAACTTGAACACAACACTATTTTGGCCAGAGAACGGCGTAATGTTCATGTAGTCTTAATGTTCGTTACTAACTGAGCTCTTCCGTGCTTTAATTGCACGCTGATGCTATGAGTGCCTTATGAGTCACTTAAAACCAGCTAAGTACTTACAATAAAATCCCTTTGAAATGCTCGTGTAGTTAACGACTCGTGTGACATAAGGACCTTTTGCGGTAATGGATATGAACTTTTACTGCCTTTGAATATTGCTTTGTGGTGTGACAGTGGTTTTATGGAGATTTAGATGTCATTTAATGTTTTTTTTTTCAGAGGTTGGGTAAAATTATTCAGAATTTCAAGTTAAGGGATGTTTACTACTTTTTTTTTCGAGTGATTATATACAGGATGGCCCAAAAACTAAAACCATTAACTATTAATTACAACAAGTTTGGGAACAAATCAAATTATTTTATTAAATATTTTAATTTTTGTTTGGGTACCGCCGTGACGAGGTGGCCTAGGGGTTCATGGCGTTAGCCGCGATAGCTAAAGACGCCGGTTCGAATCCGGCCTTCACCACTGGAGGGCTTCGTCATTTTTTCTTTAATATATACAGGTATCAATATTGATTATTATAAATATAGTGTCATTTTTAATAATATTGCATGCGCTTTTAGGTAACCAAAACCATTGTACGTCGCAAGACATATTACAGAGAACAAATTGTTTATAACACCTGTATTCATTACCTGTAATGCACAATTGATGAATGAATAAATGATTCTAAATGAAAAAAAAAAAACTATAAACGTTTTAATAGCGGAATGTAAGTTATATTTGGCCTCCATGATGAGTACACGTTTAATGTCGCTTATCATGAACAGTGGCACAACAAAATGAAATGCTATTGCATTTAATATTCTATCTTTTACCCGATTTAAAATCGAATGGCATTTTTAATAACAAAACTTCCGTGAGGCACTGACATATTAAATATATTAAACCGGATCACTCACGTTTGTAAAGTCGATGATTGCTCGACATGCTTCGCTCCATAACGAGTAGCATTTGTAAAGAGCGCTCGCTTTGGAGCTGCTCCTCGTTATGAAGCGTAACGTGTCGAGCAATATTAAATATATTAATAACGGGTCACTCACGTATTTTAAGTCGAAAATCGCTCGACATGTTTCACTCCGTACCGAGGAGTGTCATCAGGAGCTTGTGGGAGCAGGAGGAGGAGGAGGTTTTTAATATATGTAATATGTCTATATCTCACGGAAGTTTTGTAATGTCGAGCAATCATCGACTTTATAAACGTAAGTGACGCGGTTTCATATATCGAATGGCATTTCATTTTGTTTTGTGTCACTATTTATGATAAGCAAATGTCATGCGCACAAACACACAAAATCGTTTCCGTGCTACAGCGTGCCCGCCCTGGATCTTTGTTATACTGATCGAAAATCTTACTCCTGGCTCGGTAAGCGGTCGGAATACATTGCTGGTTTAGCGCAATGTTTATTCAGCGAAGGAATGGTTATTTTACCCTTTTCTTAAGTAATAATAGGGATCCATGAGATAACGCGGCCCAGAGATTGGTCTTTTGAGCAAATAATTAAATTTGGGTTTAAATTGCTTCTATTATATTTTTCTCTGAGCAAGGGAAGGAAGTCTATTCCTACTATGCCTACTATATATATAACTAGCTTTTGCCCGCGACTTCGTCCGGGTGGACTTAGTAACCGCAGCTAAAGTAAGAATAGTGCCTGGATAAAGTCTAATGGCAATCATTCTATTTGAGCATATTCCTTATTGCTTACACTAATTATCAGGCAATTTATTAATTATCTAAATTCCACCCCGCTTTTGACCCTCTTAAGGGATGATTTTCGGAATATATCATATGTCCTTCTTCGGGACTAAAACTATCTCTATGCCAAATTTCAACTAAATCGGTTCAGCGGTTTAAGCGTGAAGAGGTAACACAGAGACAGACAAACAGACTTTCGCAGTTATAATATTAAGTATGGATATCTGTTACCTCTGTCTGTTACATCTTCACGCTTAAACCGCTTGACCGATTTAGATGAAATTTGATATAGACATAGTATAAGACCTGGGAAATGACAGAGTAATTTTTATAAATCGTCATCATTCCACGCATACAAAGTTACGAGCATGGGCTAGTATAAAATAATATTGCTAATACGTTTTTTTAGGAACTGATAGCTGGAATAATTTTCTAGGGCCCCGTTGAATGAATGAATGATTTATTCACTTGATTACATATCAGCGCATGCACTTATATACTATATTCTACCATTTGGCATGTGATACTTGGAGATTGTATACATGTAAATGAACAAGGAACCCTTATTATAGTGTCACCGTATCCATTTGTTAAGATAATGATCACTATTTATTTTCTTTACTTAGTGCCAGTTGCACCATCCGCACTTGACAGACTGATCAACGTCAACCGGCGCGCCGCGGCGGTTTACTATGAAACATTCCATACAATGAAATTTAGCGAACTCTTTAACGATCACAAACAGTTGGTGCAACCGACCCTTAACCTTGCTTAATTTAATGGGGGCTTTAAAATAATGTTTTTAAGTATTTTATTTCATAACCCCAGTACTGGTCCATTCACCCAAAAACCTTGTACCTACGTATTGTAATAGTACATTACCGTAAAATGGGGTGAGTAGGGTTTGCGGGGAGAGTTGGGATATGAATGGGGAGAGAAGGTATGAAAGGGGGGTGAGATGAGTTTTTAGGGTTACAGCTACAAAAATAACGTATTCCAATTTAAAATGGACCTATAGTAATAATACTCATAAAATAAAAATCGATCCAACAATCTTCCAAAATCACCTTTGTATGAAACCCCATCTCACCCCAATTACGAGGGACTACGGGGTGATGTGGTTTTTCCTGTTTATCGTCAAAGTTATGAAATGGAACTACCCAAAATAAAATAAAAACTAAAATACAAACGTCCGGAACACTTATTATATACTTACACCATTCAGTTTGCATATGTAAATATAAAATGTTATCGAGGTTTGAATGTCAGTTTTGCTCCTACTCACCCCATTTTACGGTACGATGTGCGAATAATAGGAAAATCGCAACGAATGGCGATAAACACCCTTCGGTCGTGTTTCGACACGTGTTGGGACGAATTACCAATTCGCTTATATATCTTACAACGTTTCACCGTACACAAAGATAGATATAACTCCGTAATAGATGGATACAGTCTAAGGAAAAAACGTGCCTCGAAAATCACGAAAATTTGATTCTCGATCAGATGGCGCCACTAGTTTTGGCCTACACTCGTATAGAGGGCGTTGACTGTTTCGTTTGTTATTTATAATTTTAACGCATACCAGTGAAAGAACATGGGTCAAAATCATATAAAAATAATTAATGCAAATAAAAAAATCATTTATCCATATTTAAATACAATTTATCGTATTTTTATAAATATTTATTTTTAGTTTTAAAGTGTGTCGACAGATGGCAGTGAATTTACTGGGGTTACAAAATTTACTATGACAGTACCGCTCTAGTATTAGTTACTCTATGACCGTACATAATATGGCCCTTTAAATTTTCGACATAGTTACTTAATGTGCTAATTATCGCACTATTGCGGTAAAGTAGCACAATAATGTACTGTAAAATATTTAATTAAAATTAATCGTAATAATTAATTCAATCCCTACTTCCTCGCGTTATCCCGGCATTTTACCACGGCTCCTGGGAGCCTGGGGTCCGCTTGACAACTAATCCTAAGAATCGACGTAGGCACTAGTTTTTTACGAAAGCGACTGCCATCTGACCTTTCAACCCAGAGGGGGCACTAGGCCTTGTTAGGATCAGTCCGGTTTCCTCACGATAACCTTCACCGAAAAGCGACTCGTAAATATCAAATGATATTTCGTACATAAGTTCCGAAAAACTCATTGGTACGAGCCGGGGTTTGAACCCGCGACCTCCGGATTGAAAGTCGCACGCTCTTACCGCTAGGCCACCAGCGCTTAATTAATTAATTCAATCCCAACGCTAATGTAAATTTTCTGGAAAATACGGTACAAAATATCATTGAATTAATTATGATTTTGCTAAATAGGTACAATCGATATAGAAAAAGGTAGGTACTTCACTTCACCACCAGTAAGGTGAATGCTATAGTTATTGGTCATACTAATTGGCCACTCTTAACAATAAAACTTCTATTGCCTTGTTTCTTTCTAATTTGTTAAGTGGCCAATTACTATGGAGGAGCCAATAACTATATCCTACCCAGCTACCCTAAGTAATTTTGATATTAAAGAAAAAATGGAAAAACACCGCTTAGGGCAAAATACGAAATTGCGATCTTTTGGAATACCGATCCAAACGCTCTTACCCAACTGAGGTACTGGAGCTTACCAAGCAAAGCCTCGTACAGACAGACAGACAGAGACACAGACATGGCGAAACTATAGGTAAGGGTGGTTTTGACTACGGAACCCTAAAAATGAAAGAATAGGCAATTTAAATTAACCCCAGTATGCGACGTCTACTAGTTAGTGTAAAAATATAAATTAACTGCAAACAACCAGTCACGGACCAAATAACTAATAGTTATGCGCGCTTAATACTATTTTAATGGGCGTTCATTTGAATTCCGGCGCGTTCGAAACCGTTACGAACTAGGGCTGCCAAACGTACTGCCCATACTTAAACAATTCCGTGCCTGCAATACGGAGTGCTCAAACTTGCTTACTCACATATTAGGGCGTTTCTATTTAAAGTAACTTGAATTGAACTGTCGCCTGCGGTATTTCCGGACCGATACGGCCTTCAAACCTTCAAGAAAAGAGCGTACTCCTATCTTAAAGGGCGGCAACGCACTTACAACACCTCCAGTGTTGCGGGTGTCCATGGGCTGCGGTAATCGCTTACCATCAGGTGATCCGTCTGCTGGTTTGCCTCTTATATCATAAAAAAAGAACAACATCATTGTTTAACAACAGTTTAATTTCGATATTTTCAGTTTCAGCTTTAAACATTAGACTCGGGTTGTTTAATTATTTTAGTTAACTGCTCGTGCAAAATTAGAGGAAACTTTTAACCACCTATGGAAAAGGATTGTATAAAGTAGAAGCGTTTGGTCGGTTTTCGCATCAGTAACGTCGAAAGTTTTATCTACTTTGTTTTTTTTATAGTTCAAAGTTCAAAAGTTCAAAGTTCAAAGTGTTTTTATTTAGTGTTAGTGGTAGTTAAACTTTCTTACCAGCGTACATTTTTATAAAATTTTTGTTCTATTTATCTATTGCATAAAATGACGTGTGTTCGATAACATATTACGATTTTTAAATTGTCAGTGACATCCCTAATAATATTCACAGTACCTAGTGCAAGATAGTTCGAACTAAGAAAAGTAGGTTTTAACCAGTTGCTCTAGGATTGTAGTCTATGATATTATTTTCTTTTAAACTCCCGAGAAGTTAGCTATGCAATAATACAGCTGCAGTATTTAAATCATTTAATTCCTCTAGCAGGCCATTTCGAACGTACACTGACATCAGGGGCCCTATTCGAGATGCACAACTGTCAGTTTCGGCTTCAACATCAGTTCAACAGTGGAATGAATCATTTGTTCATCAACTGTGGAAAGTATCATTTGGTTGTACACCAAAACTCATTCATTGAAAAAATTATGCAACAAAAATCAACTTTGTTTTCTTACTACTATACGGTTTAAAATGGCTCTGAACTCTGCGTGGTTCGGTTTGGTTTCGTTGTCACCTAACTGTGGATTGCTAATGTCAAATTTACCTATTTGACAACACACGATTTCTTCCATTCAACTGAAGTTCAACACGAAACGTCACTTAACGCATGTCGAATACCGCTCCTGAATTACATCCAAATGATGTCATTTCGCTTGTGCTGTCGTGAGTCAGACGCACTGTAACTAAATTTATTTATTTTATTTAATCTTTAGTTTAGTTTAGTTGATTTATTTCATAATGATAAATTACAATATAAATTATTCTTACACTAATCTATATGAATTTATATTATGATCGTCAATAATTTGGCATGCAAACATATAATTATAAAATGTCAACAATGATAATCAAAATAAAAAAAAATACGACAACTAACAATTTATAAGTTAAAAAGGTATTTTCTCAAACATGCTATGTAATATTGAAATTACGTTCTTTATACTATAGGCTGGGAAGTATCACGACTCCGGCGCGGCTAGACGAGGGGCCTGTAATGAAATTTCATACAAAGTTGCAGGCCTAGGCCGGGAAGTGGCTCTTTTTTAATTTCCATTTCACATATATTTGTGACACAGCATCATGGCATTCAGCCAAAAAAAAACTATAACCAATATTTGCTTATGGTTCGGAATGACATTCTGCCAATACCCCTTTAAAAAAAACAATAAACGATAATTAATATATTTTGCAGTTTTATTTGTATCGAATTTACAAAAAATATATAAATAAAACAATATTAACAAATTCCCATAATATTGAATTGCAAATTTACCTACAATACAGATTTAAAATATAGTTGGTCAAACTAGTTTGTCAGTAAATAAGAACAAAAAAAACTATACTCATCCTTTTCTTTTGGGTAAGACAAAGATAGGATGATTATCTCTGTCTATGTTTGAAATGAGACAGTCCTTTGACAAACTATATTCCATTTAAATATTAGCGGTAAAAATGTCTACTCAAACACGCGTAGGTGTTTTTTAAATCGTTTTGGAGGTAAAGTTGAACATTTTTCATTGTGTATCTGTAATTCTATTTTTATTGGATTTATTGTGCGTTGTTTATTGTGTTATTTAATATGAGTTCCGACGAAAATATTAAATGAATACCTGTTAATTATACTCCATGTTTAAGGCAACGATGTATGTGAAGCATAATATCAACATAAAAACTATGTAATCTTAGTTATGTGGCTAAAACTACAGTCAGAAGGATGCAAGGCAAAAAATCAAAAATACATAAATATACCTTTGAACATTTGTGTAATAAATTGATAAACTACATGTGTAAAA
Source organism: Cydia strobilella (assembly GCF_947568885.1). NCBI lineage: Eukaryota > Metazoa > Arthropoda > Insecta > Lepidoptera > Tortricidae > Cydia > Cydia strobilella. The sequence goes on from NC_086055.1 coordinate 749,572, forward strand.
TATACGACACGTGTGATAAAGATAGGTACAGGTGGTAGTTATATTTTGTGCCTAGTTTACTTTTAGTTTCTTTAGAATTAAAACTTTGATTTCGTGGAGATTTCTTTATTTATTTCATTGCATGTTTGAGAAAAGCACTATACATACATCGGCGTGAAAAGGGGTTGTCGGCCTCATAACTATCCGGCCTCACTACGTTCGGCCGTATATATGCATTCGGCCGGCAACCCCTTACTTCCCGGCCTCTGTAGTAATGTACTATTACTGCACATAAAGTGTTGCACATAAGAAAACACACTGTACAAAAGGCGAAGTTAATGCCATAGGGCACTCTACCAGTGAACCTTTAGGCAAAGCAGATAAGTTGTAAATGATATCATTCAGATATCATTTGCCAGTTTACGTTAGAATCGATCTGTAGAACTAGGAACTGTACTCAATAAAAAAGCGTTCAGTAGATATCAGAGCCAGTTGGTACCGCAGGACTTAGGTTAAAAACATAAAAATTTCCATTGTAAATTTTTTTAACCTAGTTATTCTTGTTGAAAGCGAGTGGCACCCCTAGAAACATTTGCCGCAGTGCTGCAAGATAGTTTGAACTAAGAAAAATGGGTTTTATCCGAACCCGTGGACGAGTCCGTCCGTATTCCGGCACAACGACAGGGATTATGATTTATGATCGCATAAAAATCGTATTTGCTTTGCAAGTTTCGTGGTTCAAAATAAAAATGTGGCGAAATTTCTCACTTTTGCTAAATAACATCTATTAGGAAATTTTACGACCAGAGTAATGTGAGCCACTATTTTATTGAATATTCATTTTAAATATTTATGATGCAAATTTTGCTACTTTTTATCCTTAGACACTAAATAAAGAACACTTGGCACGAGGAATTTCGTACATAAATTGAACCGCTAGTTCCTTTCTCTTTTGACGTGATTATATTGATGTCCCTGTTCAATGACACTGAGAGAGGTATTTTTTATTGAATAAAAGTGTCACCGTTATTCTGTTTTAATTATTTGCTCGTGTACAGGCCCCACCCGGTATAAGTACCTAACTGATTAGGTCATGACGGGCTTCGGCATCTTAGTTAAATAGAAGGGAGACAGCCTAAGTCCCAGTCCCAAATCTTGCCCAAGGGATGAATTATTTCAGTTTTCTTTTCAATAAATTCAAAGTTTTTTAGTTACCTATCGCAAAGCTGAACAAAATAGGAAATGTCAGTATTGTTATAAACTTAAAATATTTACAACATCAGACAATTTAAGGTATTCCTTTATGGATTATAAGCTGAAATAAATAACATACACTAAAGAAAAAGTTACCAAGTATATAGTAGTGTGACTACTAAAAAACATCAAAAAATATTTCATAAAATAATTTGATTTTGTTCCCTAGTTGGAATTCTTTTATCAAAGCGTATATTTTAGGATAAAGATCGCAGACCAATCTCAGACGAGAAATCTATTACAAATGGATTTACTACTACGAGTATTTATATAAAGGAATATTCGAAAAGTTTTTGATCCCCTTTCCCTTGTATTAGATGCTATATTAATATTGACATTCAAGTTTCATTGTTATTGAAGCAATCTAACTCTGATTCTTGTTTGATATGCGAATGTTTTATTATGTTTTGATTTACAGGACAATTCGAAAGCGCACTGGCATCAGAATGATATTTGAATTATATTATTTCGTTACAAGTCAGTGTAGAATATTTTCCGTATATATTACACATATTTATTATAAGTACATTTCGCATTACACATAATTGCATAATCATATCTCATAATATTTAATGTGTACAGGAAATTAGATTTATATTGCATGCATAAGTACTTATAATTTAAGGATATTTGAAAAATCATCGTAGTCGTAGACGTACCTCTTATAACTCTTGGGATAATTCTATTTTGTACTTTTTTAAGTCGGCTGTGTTAAAAAAAATCGGACAAGTGCGAGTCGGGCTCGCGCCCCTCGGTGGGCGAGTCCGTACAAATTTATCTTATTTTTATTTATTTAGTTTTGAGATTTTCCCTATATTTGTAGTGTAAGACGATATTACTTGCCAAATTTCATATAAATTTGGATTCCCTTGAGTGTCGAAATATATAGACCGCGAGCCAGGAACATGTTTCCATGACCAATCGCCTCCCGGGCGATAACTCATATAGTGATTAACGGCTATGTATGATTAACCTTCGTGGACGTCAGCTGTCGCTCCGTTTGTGGGTTGAGGAATGGCAGCCAGCGAAACACGTAAAAAAAAAATTGTCATCGCCTTCGGTCAACCGTCCGATAAGGAATTTCGTTCCTAAAACAAAACAATAATAGGGGTCAGGAAAATTTCGACAGTCCTGCACAGTCGATTAGAGCGACCCGACTGGTATTCCGAAAGGTTGCCAGTTCGAATTCCGCACGAGACAGTGAAGTTTTCCCCATAATTATACAAGGTGTTCATGAGTAACCCGAAAGATTTTAACCACGCTTTTCTGAGGCCAAAAGAAGGAAAAATGTAATTATTATTATTAATTCTTTATTTCAGATAAATTTGATCCATAGAATTGTAAGTTTGGCTTATGACTACGTTAGTTACTTAACTACTACTACATTATTTAATTATTTACAATAAGAAAAATAATAATAAGTAATAAGAGTTTAGGTCAAATTCGCAAATTATATTTTTTTTGTTTTGATTTTTCGATTTAATAATGTATTTGTACATAAAAAGCAAATGTTATTGGTACCTAAACTTGTCACTTAAAATGGACTTTTACTTTTTTTACGTAAAACCTAGTTTTTACAAAGTGTTACTTGTCACTTTTTGACATTTATCAATAAGGATACTTAGACTACGTCCCATATATTATTATTATATTATATAATATTATGTTTAAAGTTTTTCCTTTCTTAAAAGTCGGTGTCAAGTCGATGTCCCGCCTTGAAACACTCAAGGAAGAGGAGCATCGGCTTCCCCAATATATATAGTATTTCCTAGTATAGATAAATAGTAGTTGTATGGATGGCTGCTTGCTTTTGACCTAGCTCTGAAATTATATATATATATATATATATATTATATTATATAATATTATATTATATTGTTTAACATACTAACAGCTGAAAGCTGATGCGCAACATCGCCATCAAAAATAACCCACGTTTTCCACGTGTAACAATAGAAACTTGTTTTTTTTTAATTGGTATTAACCTATTAACTACTAAAGTTTATAGGACATTTTAGTCTTTAAATATGATCAGGAATACGCTGTTAAAATTATTCGGTTTCCTCATGTGACACCGTGTATGTAAAAGGGCCCCGTCTGTGCAAGCCCAACCCTCGCTTCAGTTTTTATTCGTCTTCACTTCCGTGACCCCGCTAAGAATGATAAATATTCGAGTCTCATGCCTAAACGTAAATCTCCTTTAGTGCCTTTAGAAATAAAACTGATTTAATACCGTGTAAGGAACATGATTTCCAAGTCATATCGATAAACCTTGCTTTTTAACAGGAATAAGAATATATTTTAAAGTTTTTAATAAAGTGATTTGAGTTTTAGACAATTTCGCTTCTTTGTAGCACCTAAGAGTCCTAAGTTGAGTCTGAATAAAATTGCAGAAATTGCGAAGCTTCTGGTTGACGTTAACTGGTGACCGAAGAGCTGGCGGCTTCCTCGCATAACGTATCAGCATTGCGATACAGCGAAGAAATGCCGCCAGCGTACAATGCAAATGCCTCAAGGGCCTATTTTAGATTTAAGCTAGTTATTAATTTTTATTGTCCTAACAACAATCTATGAAAAGTAAGGACCCTGTGAATATATTCAGGTCAAAATATTTTGTTCCAGTAGACCTTTATAATTCTATTTTTTTGTAATTTTATGTGCTCAAATTTTGGCATGTTCAAGCACTATTCTATCCAATTTTCTAATTGTTTTGTCAACATTATAAGTTATTATCGAAAGACAGAAAATTATCATGTCCAACAACAAGCATAGCGTCGTTCCACAGTGTGGTCGCAAAAAAATCTTATAGGTATTTCAATAGTTCAAAATGTTAGTTAACCATAGATTTCCATAGTTTCATATAACTAGCCGGAGGCATTTCAAATAGCTACGAGTGACAATATGATATAATGTATGTTAGTCTTGAAGACATTTGAAGATTTATGGGCCTAGCAGTGAAATAAATGGTTTTTGTTCATGCATTTAATTATGCATACGAACAAGGAAGTGTAAATTGCTTTTGTGTTAATTTAAATACACGTTGCCCGTCTCATTCATTTCGATTCAACTCGCTAATCTTAACTGAAAGATATTAATATTGTGGTTATTTTTCTCGTTGAAAATGATTGTGTATTAAGTCTTTTTTTTTAATTGCACTGTTTTAATATATTAAGAGGCCGTAGTCGATTTTGGAGCAACAATTTTAAATTGATAGATTTAGTCGTTGAAATTATACTCGTTTTGTTACATAATATCTAAATAACAAGTATTGGTTTCTATTAGCACGTCTTCTCATCTTGCCTTTTAATAATGAGGTCGCAAGCGTGCGTCACCGGTAATATATGAAAAGAAGGGGCAGTTTTTAAAAATTCATCAAAAATGTATGGTGGTAAATTATACAAATTGATGTATAAAAATAGTTTCAACAAATGTTGTAGATTGTTTAAGTATCAAAATTACGTTGAAATTAAGTCAATTTTCAGAGAAATTGTCACTTGTTTTGAAGTAATTTCTGGAGAAAATTGATTTCGTCTAACTTTCATTTACACTACTTCAAAGTCATAATAATAAAAATGTAGTCTGATAAACGTCAAGTACAGGATATGTGTAATACAAAATTACCATGTTTAGCCGTCCAAACTTTACGAAATTTACAAATAAGAGCGACAAAATCAGTGCTTTACGCGCGTTTACCTAAACGTCCATCAGAAAAGCAAACATTACTAATTTAGTGAGTCTGTTTTCAACAAATTGATCTGATAAAAGGTAAGATAAGAAGATGCGCTAATAGAAACCTGTACTTGTTATTTCAATTAGGTAAGAAAAGGTGTACAATTTCACCGACTAAATCTATCAATTTTACATTTTTGCGACTAAAATCGACACCGGCCTCTTAAGTTTCTGACACAATTCTTGTCTGTGACATAAATGGATTTTTAAGCATACATGGCGTTATTTATAAACGCGTTATTGGCCTGAATTAGCTAAAAATCGTTTGTTTTTATCTGTCATTTTGACTTATGTATTTGTAAGACAGGGATAAATACATACAATGCTATAAATAAACTATGTAACCTCAGGGATTGCACACAAATGAAAGCGAAAAAACTGCTTTTCAAACTGCTGCACTCACAAAATTATACTGAGACAGAAGCCATATTTAACAATATTTAGTTTCAATATTGTGTCTAGAGTAAGCCGTTTGTAGTTTGTAGTTTCTTACTAAATTATAGTTTTTAATTGTAACAAATCTGATATTTAAATTGTAATTGATTCCCCGCGATACAGGCACTGCCTAGTGCGGAGACCCCTGGAATCTGGAATGTAACCTTTGGCTGAAAAATATATGATCTTTATCTTTAATTAAATCAGGCCCGTAAAGTTTAATAAATAAAAATAGTTAGTAGTTAGTTAGTTTACTCGAATGGGTTATGTATTTATTAAGGGGTAGGTCCTATAGCAAAAGTTGCTCCGTATGGTCCGAAAATTTTCACAAACTAAGTCTTGGAAAAAACCCAGTATGCCTCAGCATAGCATTAAACTAGGGCAAGTATGCTCCCTTAATTTTAAACATCCAACCCGGACGCGCATTCATGAATAACCAACAGAAACTCAGTAAAACAGCTAATAAAGAAACGCTGTTTACGAATAAAACGCAACTCGATGGCGCCCGAAAATTTATAGGGAGACTGTGAAATATACGAACGATCCGACCCAGGGCTGCGCCGTTACAAGATCATTGGGAAATTGCCGGTATCTTTGGAATTGACGGCCGTTTGCCAATCGGAAACATATTGATTTACCCATCGTAAATGTGCCTACTTTGCTATAAACCTCGCTCCAAAATTCGAAATTATTTCTAAGGTTCCGTACTTAAAGGGTAACAACGGGACCCTAGTTCTAAGACTCCACTGTCCGTCTGTCTGTCACCAGGCTGAATCTCATGAACCGTGATAGCTAGACAATTGAAATTTTCACAGATGATGTATTTCTATTGCCGCTATAAGAACAAAAACTAAAAACAGAATAAAATAAATATTTAAGTTCGGCTCCCATACAACAAACGTGGTTTTTTGCCGTTTTTTGCGTAATAGTACGAAACCCTTCGTGCCCAAGTCAGACTCACACTTGGCCGGTTTTTTTTTTTAAATATTATATTGTGGTATTTTGATATTATATTCCGATTTAAAGTAAACAGTCACTACATCATGTTGTAACATTTAAATGAGGTTGTGATATAATGTTAATGTGGAGAAGATCGTCTATCAGGTTAGACCGTCTACAAGCTCTTTCGTCGCTTCTAACTCTTGCTTTTGTACACATACTCCACTTAGGTACATTAGAAGAGCGCAGTTTTTCCTTTTTGACTGTGTGAGCGATTCGTATTCAAATACTATAAAAAATAATTGTTGCCCTATTATGACGATCTTCTCGACCGAAAATTTTATGTACCTCTTCTTCTTCTTCCTTGCTCCATCCCACTTCAGGTGGGGTCGGCTCTCCTAATTATTTTGCGCCACGAAATTCTGTCGAGGGTTGTCGGATCGGGTAAATTGTTCCTCTTAAGTAATTGGGGCATGCTGGTCCACCATGTTGACGGCGGGCGTCCCTGGCCTCTCTTTTTCTCCGGCAGGTTCAGAGCTTTTTTGGCAACGTACTCTTCGCCCCTTCGCATCACGTGTCCGTACCACCTGAGTCGGTTCTCTGTGAGTTTTTCAGGTATAGGGGCTACCTTGAAGCTGCCACGAATGTACTCGTTTCTGACTTTATCAAGCCGTGTAACACCTCCGGACCACCTAAGCATCTTCATTTCGGCTGTATGGAGTTTTTGCACGTTAGTTTCCTTGATAGGCCAGCACTCTGATCCATAAAGCAGCGCTGGCCTAACAGCCATCTTGTAGACCTTTCCTTTAGTTCGCACGGGCATGTGAGTGTCACACAGTACTCCAGACAGCGTGCGCCACTTTTGCCAGCCAACATTTACTTGGTGCGCCACATCTTCCTCTATTTTGCCATCTTCTGAGATAACCGATCCCAGGTACTTGAAATGTGTAACTTTAGGCACCGGTGTCAAGTCGGGGTAGCAGACAGTTGCTTGTTGGTTTCTGCCAGTGAACCTGCATTGCAAGTGTTCGGTTTTGGTTCGACTGACTTTGAGGCCCGCTTGTTCTAGGGCGTTAACCCAGAGATGTAGAGTATCCTGCATTTCGCTTGCTGTGTTAGCCATGAGTACTATGTCGTCCGCGTACAGGAGATTCATCGGCAATGGAGCTTGGATTTCTCTGGTTATAAGATCCATGACCAAGTTGAAGAGTAGTGGACTAATTGCCGAACCTTGGTGAACTCTCACTCCTACCTCGAACGCTTCGCTGAGGCCTGCTGGACTTTTTACTCTCGTATGTGAATTGTGATACATGTCCTGTATAAGCTGTATGTAAATTTCAGGCAGGTGTTGAGCCCTAAGCGCCTGCCATACAAGTCTACGCGGTACCCGGTCGAACGCCTTTTCCAGGTCGATAAATATAAAATGCAGATCTTCTTTGTTTAAGCGGTACTTATCGGTTATTATTCGGACAGCTTGTATGGCGTCGGTGGTGGATTTTGAGGGTGTGAATCCAAACTGGTTCGGTGATATTGACGTAAGCGATTGAATACGGTTATTTAAAATGCGTTCCCAGATCTTGAATGTATGAGATGTCAATTTAATGCCCCTGTAATTTCCGCACTCCGTTGCGTCACCCTTGTTTTTATAGAAGGGGATTAAGTGACTAAGACGCCACGAGTTTGGTATCATTTTGGTTTTAAGGATGAGATTGAAGAGTCTAGTAAGCCAGTCCAATCCTATAGGCCCCAGTAACTTCCATATTTCTGCCGGGATCTCATCTGGGCCAGTAGCTTTATTCTTCTTCATCTTTCTTACCTGCACTTTAACTTCATTGATACCAATCTCCTGTATAGGTCCTTGGGTTGGTAGGAGGGGGTGTATTATTGATTGGCTCGGGAACTCTTGATTCATTAAATCCTTATAGTATTCATATCACCTTTTTGTTATGTCCTTATTAGATGTTAGTAACATTTTTTCATTGTTTCTAATAAACTTATTCCTTTTAATGTCTTGCGTTGATTTGTGTCTCGATTTAGCAATTTTGAAAATTTCTGTATCTGAATCCGCTTTTTCCAGTTTGGTGTACAATTTTTCTCTTGTGTTAGCTCTTGCCTGTGCCACAGTTTTCTTTGCCTTCATTTTTGCCTCCTTATACTTATTTAGGTAGGAAAATAATATAAGGGCGGGCGGCGCGAGCAGTGCACGGAGTACAGCCGCACTCGAGTCTAAGGAAGGACTCCCGACGGGTCCGAAACATGTCGCCAATAGCGACTAAAAATACTAGTGTGTAACCGTAGTGATCTAAATATTTTGAAACTATAAGGGTTTCTAGGTGACTACGAAACCCTAAAAACTGGAGCACAAATTACTCAGTGGGGAGCAAAAGTAGTTACTTTTTACGGTAAGTATAGAATAATAAATGAATTTAACGTGCGTGTGATTATATCATTTTATTCACACTAGATTTATACTGAATACAAATAACATTAGTTGCCTAGCAATTGCAATAGTGCGACTCTTAATTGGCCCATTTGTGCATCGATTTTAAAAACGGTCAACGGTTAAAATAGGCAATTGTAGGTGTCTGAAAACATCGCAAGAATAATATACGGTTCAAATCGAACAATGATTATAAGATATCTCAGCGATACGATACCGATCTGCCAGTGCCAAAAGTGACGTTTTTGATTGAAGAAATGTCACTTTTGACACTGACATATGGGTGTCGTATCACTGTGACAACTTAAAAGCAGTGTTCGAATTGGGTCGATAGTTGGTGACTATAAAATGCTTACCTTATCATTGGCCTATCGCCTAGCCGGTAGTTACCCTGCCTCCAAACCAGCGGGTCACGGGTCTAAAGCGCATTTTATTTGTGTGTTTATTATATTTGTTCCAGCGTTATGGATGTTTTCTATGTTATTATGTTCGCCTAGTACTCACAAGACAAGTCTCACAACATAAACCTTATTGAGCTTACTGTGGAAGTTGTTTTGTGGAAGATTTTCTCATAATATTGATTTATTATTTTGTTAATGCTACTGCACAAAGATGTTCCTATGAAATACAATACATTTTTCTCAAAAAAGGACGGCAAACTCGACGTTGCCGGTTAAAAAGTAGGTCGCGAAGTGCGTAGTTTATGGTGAGTTAAAAAATTAAAAAGTTAAAAACATTGCAGTCTCGATTTCGGGACTGCAATGTTGCATACAAATTCCATTATTTGTCGAGTTCCAAACTTTTTAAAAGTTGAAGTGGCCATATCAAATGAAGGCATGGGTCCATTAAACAGCCAAACAGATGATTAGTACTTATTATTATAATGTTGGTACCGCGACTATTTAGGTGTCTCAAATAGGTTGGCGTATTTTCAGCAGAAAAATACACTTCTATTTTTAATTTAAAAAAATAAAAAGGCGGCAAAGCAAATCTTTACTTTTTTCTGTGAACGTTGCTTCTGTAAAATATTTATATTATATTTGTATTTATTGCGCCATTTTTGAGAAAAGCACTATATATGACTCGGCTGGAAGGCTACTTGCTGGCTTCGGATTCAATTAAACGTACTCCCAAGGTCGTCCGTTTAAAACGAATCCTCAGCCAGCAAGTAGCTACTTCCGAGCCTCGACAATAATGTACTATACCTATATTTTTCGGCAATAAGAGCAATTTTCCGGGAATAATCCCGGGACTGGAATGGAACATCACTTACCCGCAGCGTGATTTATTGTGAGACAACCACCGTACGGAATAACTGGATTATACGCGCATTCTTTGCCATGTTATGCTTATATTACCACAATCAGAACAAATACTTACAAATTAAATTGTGCTCTCGCCATATAATAAGACAAAGCGAGAATCATAACCCAAAACTACATTTATTTTATGTCCGACGTCAACAGTCGTTACTCAAATGTGTTGAGTTTAAATGACAAAGAAGAAGCTTAATCGCGCGAGCAAATTTAGAGTATGTTCATATTTTAACTATTTGTATATTTAAATACTTTTTTTTATATAATATTAAGCACATAATATCCTTAAAGGGGCCTACTGACTATCAGTCCGCTGGACGATATCGGCCTGTCAGCTAGAACAAAAATTTAACAGTTCCGAACAACTGATGGGCCGATATCGTCCGGCGGACTGATAGTCAGTGGGCCCCTTAACATATTTGTTTGCTGGCGGGGCGTAGGTGCCTACTCTTAGGTCACGAAATGATCGTAAATTCGTCGCGCCAACCAAATGGTATTCCAAAAATATATGTATGATCTTTTACCTGATCATCATCATTCGCTTGCCCTTGTCCCATTCACTCGGGGTCGGCGCAGCATGTCTTTTTCTTCCATACATCTCTGTCACCCGTCATCTCATCATTCACTTGCGTTAGTTTCATATCATCTTTCACACAGTCCATCCACCTTTTCCTCGGTTTTCCTCTCCTCGTACTTCCCTCCACATTCATTCTTAATACCTTTCTCGTCACATGACTTTCATCCCTCCGCATCACATGCCCGTGCCATGCTAGGCGATTTGCCCTTACTTTCCCCTGATATCCTACCCTGATCTTTTACCTGATATTGACGTAATAAGCGTAGAGCAAAAACACGTAACATAGGTACATAGTATGGTCACTATATCTGAAGTACGATCTTGTAGTTAACATTATTTACTTATTACTGTCGAAGAGCAAAAATACATAAGTTACTTAGTGCTTCACTGTTATGTGAAGATGAGATTATGATATTTTTTCTAAGCAGTACAAGCAGAGATTAATTTTAATGCCTCATACCTTTTACAAATCGTTTGTATACTGATAAATTAAGGATATTTAAGACTCTTTCAGGCTTTTGAGGCAAACTGACCTTTTTCCGGCATCTCTCATTTGTAAATAGATTGAATCCTATTTCAAGACAGATGATAGGAAGATTACCCTATTCCAATAAGATCCAAAGTATTAAATTTGAACTCACCGTCCAAGTAAACCGCTTTCGAAGCGGATTTCCCGTTCTCGACGACCGGCCTAATGGTTTCATAAGACATCGACTCCAGAAGGTTGTCCCTCATATCTAATACTATTAGGCTCCTTATATCTTCGAGAATATCCTCGTAGAAAGCCGTCAATTTGTTCCCAGAGATCGTCAGTTTCCGCAGCTGCGTCAAACCTCCGAACGCACGTTCTGATACGTACTCGATCGCATTGTTGTCCAGCATTAGATCTTTCAAGCCCCACAGCTCACTAAACGCCAAATTACCTATCATAGTCAAACGATTACTCCTCAAATTTAAACGAGATAAATTCTCCAGTCCTTCAAACATTTCCCTCGTAACAACTGATATGGAATTCAAATCCAGTTTCAACTCTATTAAATTGTTCAGATGTTTGAAGCATCCCTCGTGGATCAAACTTAGATTATTATTTGATAAATGTAAGATATGTAAATTAGGCAGTCCGAAGAATACGTCACGTCTAAGTTCCGTGATTTGATTGTCGTCCAAACTTAGATTGGACAGCATCATCATTTGTGCGAATGAATGTCGCTCCAGGATAGATATTTTGTTGGATCTTAAACTGATTTGTCTTAAAGTTGAAGAGTTGGTGAACGCATAAGGTGTTACACTTTGTATCGTTCCAAATTGTATAGATATGTGTTTGAGTCTTTCAAGTCTAACGATGGCTTTGGCCGGTATGAAGGTTAGAGCTTCATCTGAGCGAACGTTGAACATCAGGTGTTCTAATTCAGACTGGGAGGAGAAGTTTGGCCAGATGGGGTCTTCTGGGGTGATTCCTCCGGTGAATATCCAGCAGTCTGCTCGGGTGGCCATCTTTGGTTTGGTACTGTCACAGTAGCAGTGGACAAGGGATCTCCTGTCGACGATGTCACAGATGTTGGTGAACACTGGCATGTGGTAATAATCTATTTTGTGGTCGTCCTTGGCGGTGATGGCGGGCTGGGCGATCGTTAGCGCCGCCATAATTACGAGGTGTTTTGTTATCTGCTCCATTTCGATACCGGTTTAATTGTTACCTGTAACAATAAATTATTGTTAATTGCATAATAACTGTGAAGACCAAAGGCTGCGGTTTCTATGTGAGGCAATTATTGTATTGTTCCGTTAAAGGGAAATAAGTAATTGAGGGAAGGTGTTTAAAGAACATACTAAAATGTAGGCATAGTGGCAAATAGCGTTGGCTACACATTACACAAATTGTAAACATTGTTGTATCTGCTGCAGTGATTGTTAGTTTATCTAAATAAATAAATAAAACATCAGCGGCATTCAGTTAAATAGTTATTTTCATCACACCAGCTGGTAAAGGCTTATTGTTCAAAAACTAATAAGAAAGTTGCAGTTCATTCACAAGTGAGGCAAAGTAATCTGATGCAAATGTTTTTTATGTAGTGAAAAATTTTGTGTTTCACTCGGTGGCAAAATTTGTTTAACCCTAGTGCCTCGAAGCCATTTTTCGAACCACTCGCTACGCTCGTGATTCAATTTCGGAATCTCTCGCTTACTCGAGTATCAATATTAGCTCAAGAGGTTAAACAACAATCTAACAAAATCAAAGCAAATCTATTGAAAATTAATGTTATTAAATATTTATCATTCAAAATCAGCATTTAAAAGTCAATCCTTCCAGCACGCAAGAAAACAACTCAATATTTGCATTTGATAACTTTGCCTCACATGTGAATAAAATGTAACTTTCTTATCAGTTTTTGAACAACGAAGAGAGCCTTTACAAGCTGGTGTGGTAAAATTTAATATAAAGTATTGTCATGATATTACTCTAATTTGTATTTCGTTTGCGTTTATTTACCTACATTGAAAGCAATGTTTTTGTAACTGTAACAAAATGTTTGAAGTTCAACCGGAAATCGACAGATTTTAAATGCGGTTCCATCTGAAAATTAGATAACAGTCAAAGCAACGTATGACAAAAACTGTCAACACCCTTCCAATTCTGATGGAGGCAAGATAATACTCTCGACATTTGGAGCCGGGGCAAAGTGAAATCATTTTCCGACATTTCGACTGTCAGTCAATCAAATTACTCCCGCCTTGGGGAGCTCGCTTCATATGAAACTTAACTGTTTCAACATACGCTATGGAGTTTTATGAATGGTGAAAATAAGACGAATTGACTTTATTAAGAGAGGAGAGTCCTGCCTGCCAATTCACCGCTACCACCAGTTTTGACATTGACATATTCGCTGACGTAACTTACTTTCTATGCATATCGCTCGTGCTCGCATATTAGGTGTCCATCAATTCGTCTTTACGGCTTTCATCGTTTGTTTTAAAAAGCTTTGCTGGTCTACTAGTTTGATCTGCATAGCTGGGGACCCTTGGGGATCAATTAATAATGATAGAAATGGAAACGCATTTTGTGGCTTTCCAAATTATTAGTTTCCGGTGTCTCATCGAGTATAAGTATTCGAGGTGTTTAGTTTATTTCTAAATTTTACATCCCTTTCCGCAACTAGCTCTCCGTCTACTATATGTAGGTTTTCATTAGGAAGGCAAACTTGAAACGGCGTTTATCGCCAAACCCGTCAAAGACCATTATTTACCAGCTTTTTACAAACCTATATTGTCATTGTCCTAAACGTTTTTCTTTCCATTGTTTATACAACCTTGAGGCTTTCATGGCAGGAGTGATTAGGCGTTTATTTGGAAAAACGAGTAAACGTTCGACCTTGTGTTTTACATCTGGAAAAGCTTAGGTATTGTGCTTAATATAAATCACGCAAAAATCTTCAGCCTCATTAGTAAATGTTCCATATCAGTATTTGTTTCCCGTATTGCTTGTTTTTTTCTTTTAGAACGTTATTATGTTTAGATTTGTTTTTGATTAAATTCGTCTTGTTGTTACGCATAAAAATGTATTCATTATTCATTATTTATTACTTTTTTGCTATACAGTAGTTCTTGTAGTAACTAAACGGCCAAGCCACATATTTTAAGGTGTAGAGTTTGTGAAATTAAAGCTTGGCTCTACATGGGATCTGATAACTTTTTGACAGTGCGAGCCTTGCGCTTCGCTTAGCTCGTCTGGGCGGGGGCACTGCCGTGCTCTCAGATGCTAGTTTTAATGTATTTATCTATGGGCTACTACATACCTAGTGGCCAGAAAATAACGTTTATCATTCATTCAAAAAGATCGCTGCGCTGGTGGCCCCAGCGGTAAAGCGAGCGACCTGCAATCCGGAGGTCGCGGGTTCAAACCCCGGCTCGTACCAATGAGTTTTTAGGAACTTATGTACGAAATATCATTTGATATTTACCAGTCGCTTTTCGGTGAAGGAAAACATCGTGAGGAAACCGGACTAATCCCAACAAGGCCTAGTTTCCCCTCTGGGTTGGAAGGTCCGATGGCAGTCGCTTTCGTAAAAACTAGTGCCCTCGCCAATTCTTGGGATTAGTTGCCTCCCATGAGCCGTGGCAAAAATGCCGAGACATCGCGAGGAAGATGATGATGATTCATTTAAAAAGAGCACGCTTAAAACATTGTACCGCTTCCATAAGTATAGGTACCTAAAAGAGAATGCCACCAAAATGTAACCTCAGAACTAAATTCCCTGCGCCTTTGATGTCGCTAACCAGGTTTGCCTCGGGCGGCATAACTTATTGAGTCAAACTTTATCGATAGGTAATCGATGTAGCGAGCATGTATCGAAAACTTTATACATAATGTAATGTAATGAGCGGAGCCCGGAATTCGCGTAGCATTTTTGAGCTGTCATAGGGACTTCTCGTTTATCGACTTCGATTATACATATGTATATCGATAAATACATAATACAATATAGTCTGAGTCTAGAAGTTAGCGATAAATTATTTAAGAAACAGTTAAAGGAAATGGTATTAGAAAAATGTTACTATTCAATGGATGCATTTTTTAATAATGAAAGTCTGGATAATACGAAATGATTAAATTGTTTATGAATTTTATGATAACTATTAATAATTTATTGCTAAATTTCATTTCAGTATGAGTATGACTATAATTTATGATTATTAATGATTAACGCATGAATTAGTTTTACCTTATTATTATTATTATTGTTTTTTTTTTTTGACACAATTTTATTTTATTTAAAAGTTTATATAAGAAATTAAAACTAGGTATAAGTTCAAAATAAGTAGTTTAAGATCCAATATTGTACACCCTAGCAGGGTATCATGTACCTATTTGACCAATATGTAAGACCAGTATGTACAAATGAACATGATTATAATTTCAAATTTCAAATTTATTTATTGTAGGTACACAAAAATATTTTCAGGGTTGTTAAGATTAACTTAAATTAAACACAGTTGACAAAATGTACCTGGTATAGAAAAATACAGTCAGGTTACTCTGGTTCCTACACTAGGCTTAGCCTGTCTCGTAGGTAACCCAGACTCGAATGAGTTTAGTTTAGTTTGAGTTTATACAATTAATTAACATAAAGAAAGAAACAAGCATTCTAAAACTATCTTAAATTATATTGATTCTAACTTTAAACTTATTGGAATTTTAAAGTGAATGTGTGTGTGTGTGTGTGTGTGTGTGTGTGTGTGTGTGTGTGTGTGTGTGTGTGTGTGTGTGTGTGTGTGTGTGTGTGTGTGTGTGTGTGTATGGGTGTGTGTGTGTGTGTGTGAAAAGAAAATTATTTAATTGTCAACTTTTAGAAGTTCTTCTATGTCCTCGTAGGAAAGAGAGCTGAGCCAAGAGGATATTTTTTTCTGAACTTCTCTAACGGTCAACTTTTTGATAGGGACTTTAGTATTGACTTTGTTATAGACAAAAGGATGGGTGAAGTTAGGCAGACGTTGAGCGAAGGCTGATACAGTCGGGGGAACTGGGACTTTGAACGTGCGTTTTTGTAGCATGCAGTCGTAGTTAGGGGACTTCAAGACTGCTCCGTGAATCCTTGACACCACACGCAGGACAAAGATACCACGAACGCTGAGGACATTTAGATCGCTGTACACTAGTTTGGTAGGATATCTAATTGGTTTTCGAAGGGAGACCTTGATAACGGCTCGTTGCGCCCTTTCAAGTGTAAGCATGTGGGTTTTGCAAGCTCCACCCCAAGCAGTTATGCAGTATGCTAGTACGGATTGGCAGATGCTAATGTAGACTGTTCTAAGCAATGATTTGTTTGCAGAGTTTCTTAAAATTTTAAAAATGTAAATAAGTTTGCGTACGCGATTTGCTGTGGTTGTTACGTGGTTCTTGAAATCCAGCTTTTCGTCAATTACCACCCCGAGATATTTTATGGAAGTAGCCCTGTCGATCGGCTGGCAAGGACAGGAAGATGTTGATGAATGGGTTCGGTTGCAAGTGTGAATTTTGATACTGGGTGAAAAAGTAGGAGCTGAGGCTTTTGTTTTATGAAAACAGATGAGTTTGGTTTTTGTGGTGTTAAGTGTGAGCAAGTTGCGATTTAGCCAGTCAGCTACAACCCCCAGACCTCTCTCTGCGGCTTCAGCAACATTTGCCCAGCTGCAATCGTGGAAGATAATTGCCGTATCGTCGGCATAGCAAATTATATCAGCGTTTGGTAAATTGCTTGACGCTATGTCATTAATGTAAACATTAAATAGTATAGGAGCCAGAACACTACCCTGCGGGACCCCGAAACCGATTTCCATAGGATTACTTATGTCTTGGTCTATCTTCACTCGTTGTGTTCGGCCTGACAGATAGCTGCTAAACCATTTCAAGGCGATCCCTCTCACTCCTACGAGTTCTAGTTTTTTTAGTAGGATTGGGATTGAGACAGTGTCGAACGCCTTGGTTAGGTCCAGGAAGGCACCGATGCAGCTTTCGTTATTGTCCAGGTATCCTGATATTAACTTTGTCATAAGTACCACTGCGTCTTCAGTCGACCTTTTTTCTCGAAAGCCAAACTGGCGATTTGAGATTATGTTATTTTTTTCCAGGAAACTAACCAGGCGCTTACTGACCAATTTTTCTAGGATTTTTGAAAGAGCCCCGAGCAAAGAAATTGGTCTGTAATTACTAGGATTGGATTTGTCCCCTGCTTTGTGTAGTGGTATGACCGCTGCCTCTTTCCATACTTCAGGAAAGATACCCTCGGACAAGCTAAGGTTGAAAATGTGTGTGAGGGGAGTGATAATGTAGCTTTTGATGGCCTTTATCAGACGATTTGTAATCCCGTCAAGACCAGGAGAGCTATCTGGTTTCAGGCTATTTATTATCGACTCAACCTCTGATTCGCTAGTTGCAATTAGAAAAAGAGACTGAGGGGGAGAAACATTTGATGCCATTACACGTGCAAGGTCCTCTTGAGTTTTGTTAGTGGTTTCAAGCACGTCGTTGGCCAGCGTTTCGCCAACTCTTGCGTAAAACTGATTACAGTAATCGAGAGATTCGGCAACTGTACTCTTAATTTGCGTTAGTTCTGTTGGTTTTGGTACATTTTTCGTCGTGTAAGTGATGTTCTTGATGGAGTTCCAGAGTTTTTTAGGGTTATTCTTATTTTCTTCTAGCTCAGCTGATTCGTAGTTATATTTTAGTTTCCGTAGAAGCCTGTTGTGGAAATTTTTGTAGCGAATATAAATTTGTTTCAGGATTTGATCATTTGGATTTTTGCGACATTTTTGGTGGAGATGATCTCTATGCCTTGAGCAGCGGATGAGCCCAGGGGTCATCCAGGGCTTAATCGTAAACTTGGATCGGCTAGTGGCTACATATGCTGAGTGTCTGGAAATAACGTCAAGCAACAGTTGATTGAAGGCCTTAACAGCTTCTTGCATTGTGAGTGCGGAAGTGACTCTGGATCAATCAGAGTTTCGAAGTTCATTTTTAACGTCTTCAGTATCAATTTTCTTCACAAATCGCTTGTTTTGGATTTGTTTAGAAGTTTTTGTGCTTATACCTGTCACAATCAGGTCATGGTCTGTGATGTCTGATTTACAAACGACCGTTGCTGCCGGTAATCTTGCAGTGACATGAACGTGGTCCAGACAAGAGTCGCCACGGGTAGGCTTGGTCACTGTTTGCTTTAAGTCTAGTTCCGCTAGCATGCATAGGTAGTTCGCGCATATGCCAAGTTGTGAGATATTATCTGTCAGTGTGTTTATATTTATGTCTCCTGCAACTATCACGAAGGGGGAACCTTTTAATGACTGCACTGCAGACATAAGCGAGTTGGAAAAATTTGTGGTGTCATTGAACGATGGCGACCGATATATGCCCAGAACATCAAATCTATTCTTGACTGCAACATGTAGGCAATCAGCTTCACGAAAAGTAGGCTCCGAGACTTGAGGCATCCATGATTTATTTACGTACAATAATGGAATAAATGATATGATATGATATGAATATGTAAAATATATATGATTACGAGTAGAAGTAAACAACATGCAGACTTATAACTTATAAGAAACAATAAAATATTATTATTTTAATTTCTATTTATAATTTCCTAAAAGTTGGTATCCAAACGTTATCAAAGAGATCGCTCATTCGCGATAAGACTGCATGTTGTTTACTTCTACTCATAATCATATTTTACATATTTTATCAACACACGTTTAAACCGCTAAACCGATTTAGTTGAAATCTGGCATAGAGATAGTTTGAGTCCCGGAGAAATACATAGGATAGTTTTTGTCCTGAAAATAATCCCTTAAGGTCAAAAGCGGGATGGAATTAAGATAATAAATGAATTGCCTGATAATTTGTGTAAGCAATTTGTGTGCATTGAATTGTTGCTATTACACTTTTCCCAGCCGCTACACTTACTCTAGTTGCTGTTACTGATTTCAAGCAGACGAAGTCGCGGGCAAAAGCTAGTAATCCCAAAATATGAACGGAAATCTTCTAAATGGGAACTTGCATTGAGAATGTTCTTAAGAAAGTTTCCATAAATTGCGAAAATTTTGAGAAAGTACTGCAACTTGCAGATTGTTAATCTCGCGGTCTTCGTAAACGTGGATTTCGAATGTTTGACTCGTTCAGCGATGGGAATATACAACCAACACCGCAGCATTTTGGTTTCGACTCAGAATGGCCGGTTTACACAACTTACACAATAAAACTTGTGTGTAGAAGTAGAACCATTAGTAGAAACATTAAGGTGCTAACGGACCTAAGTTTCAACAAAATGCGAAAGCCTTGGGAGAATGGGAGTGACGGTTATTTTAGTGCTTACATTACTTAGGATAGATGCGAGGTATCGATATTTATGGTGCAGTGCATTCAGACAGCCGTTTTTGAAAAATCGTGACGCCAGTGGCGCCACTTTACATCGCAACGCAACTCACTGAGCACTGGGCGGACGGCCGCGCGTGCCCGGGATCGCGTATATCACTGGTTATATTGAATTGTTATTTCGCAATCGCAACCGACGACGATCCAAAATAAAAATACACATTTTTAGTATTTCAACGTCATCAACGTGGTAACGCGACTAGTGTGATGGGCACCTTTGCGCCGGGGACAACTCGTGGGGGACTTTTTGACTAGGCTTAAATTTAGTCTTAAGTTTATTGAATTGTTTTTGTTTTGTATTGACATATAAAATTTATTCCACTTTTTAGTATTTTCATATTAATATTGTCTTCGGTTACCGCGATAGTTACTCATGAAATAAAACTATAAAAACGGATTATATCGCGTATATTGAATTTATAATACATCCCGACGTTTCGAACCCTTTACAGCGTTCGTATTAGCGTATTTTCATATTAGCTTTTTTTGCAAAATTAGTAACAATTTCAGTTTTTGACCTAAATTCGTTATTTTATTCTATCCCGTGAAAGTTGTTTAATTAGGTCTATAATCGATGAGTTACTACATAGGCCTTAAGATTGCTATTCATGTTTTTTGGCAATCATATTATGATCTAACAAAGCCCTACGATATTTCAAAAACTAGATAGCTGAACGCACTGCTGCTTAAGGTTATATGGTGGATTATAATCGCAACAGCATTACTGTTCGAGCGTTGCTTCAGACTGTAGTCTGCAAGAAATGAGAATTATGAAGGAAGTCGACAGTTCCTGCAGCAACGCAGTCGTCAGCAATGCAGCAGGTTGCATTAACTACTGCAATTATAAAAGGCAATCAATGACATTCACATTTAAAATGTTCAAATCAATGTTGAAATCCTAGATAATTAATATTGCAGCTATGCAGACTGTAGCAACGCTGCTGCAGTCACACTCCCAAAGTAACCTTTAAGTCACCTGCACAAAATAAAGTCCAGCGTTATTTTTTTTCTTATGTTTAATATGTGCCATTTTCAACCAAAAGGGTACTTATTGTCGCTTGTCAGTAAGGCGCTATTTCCATCTAGCTTCAATTAGAAATAAACCTTATCAACAAGCGACAATGTGGTACCTTTTGGTTGAAAACGTCGTATATGAAGTTGCAGTTTTGCTTATGATACTAGCGAACATGGACGTAAAATCTGAATCCTTTCACACTTATAAAAATATGGAATATTGAAAGTAGACAAGCTGAAGAACCGGGCCTTCTTTGGATTATTAAATACATTTCCTTCAAAATATGGTACATTGACTGAAATATATTAGATAATTAATTACGTTTCCCATATTTTACACCAGATAAGCTCCCTGTAATGAATCAGATGCCATAAGCCGGGTCCGTGCGGCTCTTAAATCTGTTTCACGTACAATAAGGTCATATGTGACTGTAAATTGTTCTGAGATATTACTTTTTTAAGATGAGAGAGCTAAAATCTCCAGTCAAACAGAAAAGTAATAAGAAAATATAATTATACTTACTTTGGTAACCTTATTTTCCCGTATAAGGAAAATAAATCGAAGTTACAAATATGACTTTTGCCTTTGATTTTTTTCTACTAAAACGTCGTTATCGTGAATCACGCCAAGTTTTTTTTACTTAATTGACTTTAGTCAACGCCGACATCTGGCACGTTGTTGTATTTTCTGTCTAGTCATTATTTCATTAACCATTAATCTAATAAATAAAAAATAATTTCTCGTTTGATTTTCATAAAATGAAAATAAATATATTTACAACTAACTGCACAAAAACTCACAGAGTTGTAAGTAAGTACTCGTAATATAATTTGGTATTTGGTAAATAAAAAAAATTATTAAATAATCTAAAAAAAAAACTAAAAAATCTAAAAAAAATCTAATAAAATATGTCACTAAATTACAGTTTCGTATTTTAATATTTAAAGTAGTTATTTACTTCGTGTAACCATGCCAAATAAAATAAAATAAAATAAAAATACTCACCGTCACAACTTTTTCAAAATACATTGCAGTCTCTAATTTTTAGAAACTCAACAGAAACTATAAAAACATCAACATTAACCTTAACTTTACGGTATATTAAATATCTCACGTATCGTACTGCGCCGGTCCGTCACCGTCAACGCAAGCTCCTGATGATACTACTCGGTACGGAGTGAAACATGTCGAGCGTTTTTCGACTTAAAATAGTGAATGAGTGACCCGTTACTAATATATTTAATATGTCTGTGTCTCACGGAAGTTTTGTTATTAAAACTACGGTAACTAACAATTTATTTCTACCCTGATATATTGCCTTTCGAATTTAAGTGTTAAAATTTCTACACGCTTATTTTAATAACACGCCTTTATGACGTAATTTTTCTTTCTAAAAAGCGTAGTTTATGAAAACTTTCAGTAACTATAACGTAGCTAAATGAAAAAGAAATTCCGAACTGTAGTTTTAAGACTTAGAGTTTTAAAAACCGCGGATAAAAACTTGTATTCTGCTTTAAAACTGTTTCACCATGCACTAGTTATAATCCCGAGGCGGGTCTGAACTTCTATTTTCAAATCCTTTAAGCCGACAACGCTGTAGCCAGGTTGTTAAAT
The DNA here is from genome assembly GCF_947568885.1 of Cydia strobilella. Lineage (NCBI taxonomy): Eukaryota > Metazoa > Arthropoda > Insecta > Lepidoptera > Tortricidae > Cydia > Cydia strobilella. Next base: position 771,775 of record NC_086055.1, read on the forward strand.
TAAAAAAAAGGCAACAAAAGTGAAAAATGCATTTTTTGTGTAATCCTAGCCCGTAATTGGTCTAGTCTAGATAATATGTTATTTACCTCGAGGTATTCGATATATGAATAAGTCAGCTTCCCATTGCTACATAAACAATAACCGAACTTATGAAATAAAGAAATAATACATTTTGCTCAATATGCGACAACACATTGTTTTGTAATAGGTAATGGTAATTAATTTTTAACAAGCAGAAACGTCTGCGATCGATGCTATTAAGCTTAGAATAAATTTAAAAGTGGAAAAATTACTGCCTTGGGTGAGACTTGAACTCACCCAGAAAAAAAAATAGGAATAGGTAGTATATATACAACGTAAATAAATATTTTAATTGAAATGTTTTTTTTTTCTCTTTGATAGTCGCATAAATATTAATAAATACAAAATAATGTAAATATAGCTGGTCAAACCAAATTTGCAGTAAATAAGAACAAAAAAAAGTAAAGTTATTGATTGTTAACATTTGTAAATGGAAGGTAGTTTAAAGAAAAGAAAAATGCGACTGGCATGGCGGTTAACGGGCATTCGGTTACGGGCAGAGGTGAAGGGTGGACGATTGTGAAGAGAGGTGATTGGATGTTGAACTGTAACGGAATATTGTGATCAATAAATATATTGTTGTTATGAAACCTGGAGTTCTTCTTACAATTCAAAGGTAATGGTAATGTTTTGTAATTTGTAATACATAGTTCGCAAGTCACATTTTTAGGGTTCCGTACCCAAAGGGTAAAAACGGTACCCTATTACTAAGACGCGGAGTCTTAGTAATGTCCGTCTATATGTCCGTCTGTCTGTCATCAGACTGTATCTCATGAATCGTGATAGCTAGACAGGTGAAATTTTCACAGATGATGTATTTCTGTAGCCGCTATCACAACAAATACTAAAAAGTACGGAACTGGCCGGTTTTTTGTGTAAGTTACTGGTAAGCAAACATTTCTTTCAGTTTTTTTTATTTATTTATTATAAACTGGACAAAACGTGGACATATTTGGCAGCTCATTGAGATTGTTTAAGAAATTAGCTTATTCTTCTTTGAGATAAAAATACCCGATTCTAAATTTAAGATTTCGTCAAATATCTCGTCACACATGTGGTGCGGCATGAAATAGTAGAAATTAAATAAAATTGAACTAAAAAATAATAAAAAAATAAAAAATAAATAAATAAAAAATCGTACTAATTGTTGCCATCTTCTCCTTCTTAATAATTTTCTACAATTTCTTGTTGGACTATATCTACAATATGCATGTCTTTTGTACTTAGTAATAAGTTTTTATTAATATTCGTTTACATATAGGAAACTATAGGTCTATTACTAGAAAAATGTTACTTTATAAACTCATCTGTTTTATAAGACAACTTTGTTTCTTAATAAATAATAAAAAAATTAAAAAACTGATCGGCGATTGGCCCTAAATAGTCACACCTGATGGAAAGTGAAGACAGGGCCTAAGATGGAGCTCACCGGTTCAGTAACAGCCTATTCACTCTTGTTTAGCATTTTATAAGTGAAAAAATTACTGCCTTGGGTGCGACTTCATAGCATCGTTCGTGCACGTTTTCTGATTGTTAAAAATTAATTTCAAATGGGCATAACTGGTGAATTTCCAACATGACTTGGAACTCCGGTGGCCGTTTAAGAAGTGTAACGCTCTTACGGTAGATGTCGCCAGGGTCCCCTAGACCCATATAGTGGGAAGATTTGCTCAAAATTCAAAATTCAAAATTCAAATTCAAAATTCAAAATGTTTATTCTGTAAATAGGCTTAAGCTAGCTCTTTCACATGTCAACTTATAACTATATATACATAATTATTCTATTTTAACATAAATGCATCCTTATCTTCTACGAATTCCTTAACCGTATAATAAGCTTTTTGTAAAAGCTGTCGTTTTACAATTGACTTGAATTTATTCATTGACAATTTCGTTAATTTAGATGGTAACTTATTATAAAAGCGCACACTGTTCCCCATAAATGACATATTATTTACTCTATTTAAACGGAATTTCGGAATCGCCAATTTATTTTTATTTCTAGTGTTAAAATTGTGTATGTCACTATTCAATTTATACATGTCGATATTTTTTCTTACATACATTATATTTTCGTAAATATATTGACAAGCAACAGTGAGAATATTGATTTCTTTAAATTTATCTTTAAGAGACATTCGCGTTCCTAAATTATATATGTTACGAACAGCACGCTTCTGTAAAACAAAAATTGAATTAATGTCAGCGGCTTTGCCCCACAATAAAATGCCGTAAGACATGACGCTGTGGAAATATCCAAAATACACCAGCCTTGCTGTCTCAACATCTGCAAGTTGACGGATTCTTTTAACTGCGTATGCTGCTGAACTTAGTCTACCGGCCAGTGTAGAAATGTGCGTACCCCACTGTAATTTTGAATCTAAGGTTAGGCCTAGAAAAACAGCTTTATGATCAAAATCTAAAATTTCGTCTTTTAAAACAACCTGAGCGTCACTCGCATGCTGTACATTAGGCAAAGATAATTTTACACATTTAGTTTTCTTGGCATTGAGAAGTAAATTATTAGTAGTAAACCAATGAACTACAGAGGACAATACATCATTTATTTCATTTAAATCACTCTGTTTCCTTTTTACTTTAAATATAATAGATGTATCATCAGCAAAGAGAACCAACTTATGCTTTTCATTAACTATATAAGGCAAATCGTTTATATAGACGAGAAACAAGAATGGGCCAAGAATAGATCCTTGGGGGACGCCCATTGAAGTAATAGACCCCGACGATTTGGTTTTATTTATGTCCACTTTCTGAATTATATTTATAAGATAGGACCAGATGAGATCAAGAGCCTTATACTTCACGCCGTAGTGGTTTAGCTTGCGAATAAGAGTGTCATGATCGACACAGTCAAAGGCCTTCGACAGATCGCAGAACACGCCTATTGCATCTAGTTGTTGTTCCCAAGCTTCAAATATGTGTTTGATTAAGGTCGTGCCTGCATCCATCGTTGACCTTCCCCGTGTAAATCCAAACTGTTCTTTATAGAGTAGTTTATTAACGTTAAAATGTGATAATAACTGATCCAGCATTATTCGTTCAAAGATTTTACTTATTGCCGGTAGAATAGAAACGGGTCTAAAATTTGTAGGCTCTTTTTTTGATCCGGATTTAAATAATGGAACGACTCGACTGTGCTTCATAAGATCGGGAAAAACTCCTATATCAACACATTTATTAAAAATCATGGCCAAGTGCGGTGCAATAGCATCCACTATCGATACTAAAACTTTTACCGATAGGCCCCAAATATCTTCGGTCTTTTTTAGATTTAATGTCCTAAACGCTTTTACGACTGTTTGCGGTGTGACGTATTTAAACCAGAAAATCGTTGGGCATTCCGGCACATTTGCTTTTAGCATATTTTCGGCCATAGAGGAGGACGAGTTAAGCGGTCTAGTCGTTTCAATAGGGATATTTGTGAAAAAACGTTCAAATTCATTTGCGACATCTATATCTGATTTTACTAATTTATCACCTACTAGTAGGGCAAAATTTGGATCACGCGATTTCGTTTTACCAGTCTCACTACTGATAATTCTCCACACGGTTTTGACCTTGTCGTTTGAGTTTTTTACTTTACGTGCAAAATATTTGGATTTAGCCATAATACATATATTTTTAAATAATTTACTATATGATTTAACATATTCATTGAAATTGGGGTCACTATTTGATACTCTTAATGCATATAGTTCATACAGTCTATTTCTAGATTTGTGGATTCCAGGAGTAGCCCACTCATCAAAACTTACTCTATCCTTGCGCTTAACTTTTTTAACTTTAAAACATGTATTAAATTCAGTTTCTATACAGTTAAATAATTTAGAATAATACAAATTAGGGTCTTCTTTACATGGTTCTAGAAATTCAAGTAGAGATTTAATGTTACTACCAAAAGTTACCAACCTCTTTTCTGTGACCGGTCTGTACAAAATCTCTAAGGGTAGTTCATCCACCTTACCACTGAAACATGCTAGTTGACCAAAGTGATCAGAGCCTAACTTGTTAAAAACCAGCTTATCAGTCGGGTCCTTCGTACAAAAGATATTATCTATACAGGTTGCAGTGGTTTCCGTAACTCTCGTGGGTTCACAAAAAAGATTTACTAGGTTGTACGACTTAAATAAATGTAATATACTGGATGATGTGCTGGTATCTTCTAGCAGATTTACATTAATATCCCCACAAACGACAATACATTTTGGGCTGTTAAAAACTTTATTTAAGGCTTCCTCCATTATTGACTCAAAAAGGCTGAAGTCCGCAGACGGCGGCCTATATACACAAATTATTATAAAATGATCGAGTTCAACACAAGATAACTCAATTGTTCTCTCGACCGACATGCGAACTATATCTTTCCGCTCTTTACATTTAAGGTTTTTATTTATAATTATCAGAGATCCCCCACGAATACATTTCTGTCTAGAAAAATAGCTCACAACAGCGTGATTCTTAAAATTAAACATAATTTCGTGGCTTTTGAGCCAGTGTTCCGTAACACAAAAAACATGTATATTATAATTGTCAATAAATAAATCCACCTCCAGTTCCTTACTAGCTAGCCCCTGAATATTTTGATGAGCAACGTTAATTGTTAACTTATTATTCTTATTATTAATTACTAAGCTACCGGGCTCCGGCGGAAGCGGGCGGCTGCCTGGTCCAGGGCGGCGCGCAGTGGGGCACGCGACCCCGGTCTCAGGCGCTGTCGACGCATTTAGTTTAAAGTAGGCGCAGCCGGCGTGCTGTCGCCTGCGCCTGGCTCCGCGCTGCTGCCGGAGCCGGACCTGGCGCTCATAAAACTCAATGCGTACGGCTTGTCCTTCGTTATGTTATTCATAACGGGATCAATGTTATACGCTAATAACTTAGCACAATCAAAAATATACTTCCTAGGAAGGTGCGAATATTCGCGAGTCAGAACAAAACTTCCGTCAATAAACTTATTCGTATCGAAATATGATACTTTATTATGATATACTGTTAGTCTGTGTAAAATTAAGTTAAAATTATAAATGTCATTGTTTCGCTTGAGCGATAATGTGTTTGAATAAGGAAACGCGTACACAATTATCTTTCCAATATTGTTATTTGATATTTTTACTATGGTTTCGGTAAAAACGCTTATATTATGTTTATTTAGATTCGAACTGTCACTCAAATACACAACCAACGTTGAGTGTTCGTCAAACGATTCGGCAGCAATTTGTTCGCTAATACGTTTTAGGGAGGTCTCTGGCATACAATTATTGACTACAACTTGATTCAGCAGGTCATGCATTATCACACCTAGCCCTATACCTACCCGGTCAGTATATAGCACAGTCTTACGAATGGGAGTTCTCACACATGAATCACGAGTAGGCGCCGAGGCGCGCGGAGGCGCGGGTGGGCTGGGGGCTGCTACGTCGCACTTGCACTCGTAGCTCGCGCTCGAGTCGTCCCTTTCCCTTTGTTTAGATGCGCACACGGCCGGCACTGGAGGGCACGCCTGTGGCGCAGGTATCGGCAATACTGAGCTATAGCTAACTCGGGGTGATGATAGTACTGTAGGTTCCAACTCTATACTTTCAGTACTTTTTTGAGCGATTTCAATATTACTGTCTGTATTTAAACATTTCCTGACTAATGAATCGTATTGTTTTATGTTTTCGTTACCTACATCCACCAACTGATTTATATCTGCTATCTGCTGACTATGGATGAGGTCTTGGTGACTCAGTTGGCAGAGTGCTGGAGTATCGACCCAGAGGCCGTGAGTTCAAGTCTCACCCAAGGCAGTAATTTTTCCACTTTTAAATTTATTCTGAGCTTGTGGCGCTGGTAGCCTAGCGCAAAGATAGATATAACTCCGTAATAGATGGATACAGTCTAAGGAAAAAACGTGCCTCGAAAATCACGAAAATTTGATTCTCGTTCAGAGGGCGCCACTAGTTTTGGCCTACACTCGTATAGAGGGCGTTGACTGTTTCGTTTGTTATTTATAATTTTAACGCATACCAGTGAAAGAACACGTGTCAAAATCATATAAAAATAATTAATGCAAATAAAAAAATCATTTATCCATATTTAAATACATTTTATCGTATTTTTATAAATATTTTTTTTTGTTTTAAAGTGTGTCGACAGATGGCAGTGAATTTACTGGGGTTACAAAATTTACTATGACAGTACCGCTCTAGTATAAGTTACTTACTAGCGGTAAGAGCGTGCGACTTGCAATCCGGAGGTCGCGGGTTCAAACCCCGGCTCGTACCACTGAGTTTTTCGGAACTTATGTACGAAATATCATTTGATATTTACCAGTCGCTTTTCGGTGAAGGAAAACATCGTGAGGAAACCGGACTAATCCCAACAAGGCCTAGTTTCCCCTCTGGGTTGGAAGGTCAGATGGCAGTCGCTTTCGTAAAAACTAGTGGCTTCGCCAATTCTTGGGATTAGTTGTCAGGCGTACCCCACGCTTCCATGAGCCGTGGCAAAAATGCCGGGACAACGCGAGGAAGATGATGAAATTTATTCTGAGCTTTCGCAGACGTTCCTGCTTGTTAAAAATTAATTTCTTTCAGTGTTATTTACACGTCCATTTGGGCTATAGACAGGCAACAATATAATACTTATATGGAAAATTTGATTTCGCGTTGAGAAAATCTCTTTATCAAAGTACGAGTATGGACTTGTTATACCACATGTCATATTTTGCCGCAGTCAAGGCATTAGACTAGGGATAAATAAACTAATTAACCTACTAGGATTTAGTCTCTTAAGCAGGGCTCGGAACCGGTTTTTATTATAAAAACCCGAAATAGCCCGAAAATTAGTAATTAGTTTATTCTCTTTACATAAGATTAAATCATGTATTTAGGTAACAACTTCGTATTATTAGATTGTCCTATTAAAATGAAATAATAAACCAAAGAACGAAAAAGAACGTAGGTAATAATACCGGTATTTTTTGTATGAAGAAAAAACCGGTTCCGAGCCTTGCTCTCAAGCCCTATTTAAAAATACCTATTATTTCCCTCTGTCATCTTTATATAGTAGGTACCTATATACCTAGAAGGTACATTTAGATGTAAGCTCGTAAACAAGTTATTTACTAGCTTTTGCCCGCGACTTCGTCTGCGTGGACTTAGTAACAGCAGCTAAAGTAAGTATAGCGCCTGGAAAAATTCTCATAGCAATCATTCAATTTGAGCATATTATGCACACAAATTAGCAGGCACTTCATTAATCATCTCAATTCCACCCCGCTTTTTACTTTCTTAAGGGATGATTTTCGGGATAAAAACTATCCTATGTCCTTCTCAGGGACTCAATCTATCTCTATGCCAAATTTCATCTAAATCGATTCAGCGGTATAACCGTGAAGAGGGAACATACAGACAGACAGACAGACAGACTTTCGCATTTATAATATATTAGTATATATTATATGGATTCTCAGTGAAAGGATTAAATAAATGCTTATATAACATTTTATTATCGGGCAAATAAACATCCTAGACAACTGGCATTATATCCACCACTTACCTATCACTTGTCTTAAACTAACCAGTATATTATGAGCTCCAGATCAGGCCCCGTAGACAACATGCCAATCGGTAACGCTACGTAGCGAACGAAACGCAACTGTCACTGTCACACTAATATGGAAGAGTGATAGAGACAAACAAAGCGTTTCGTTGTCGTAGCGATAGCGATTGTAACCTTGGCTAGGCCGGCAGGCCTATGGAACTACGCGCGAGCTCAGATTTATGCCTATTTATAGATAGATATCTACCTAAGGCACCTAAGGACTATTACTTATTGTGTGCCTAAGAGCTCGTTCCCACTATGTCGGATGTCGGGACGACTTTTAATCGGGTGTCGGCGCCTCTGCTCATACTAGTCGGCTGTCGGGTGTCGGGACGATTTTTAATCGGGTGTCGGTGCCTCTGTTCACACTAGTCGGCTGTCGGCCACGACCGCAGCTGGTGCCATTTGAGGTTCCATTTTACGCGCGGGAGGCACAGGGGGTGCGGCGCGGGCGGTCCGACATACGACATCATGTGAACAGCGCCGCCGACACGATTTTTTTCCGGACGGAAGGCTGACAAAACACACGATATTTTATGTCGGATCCGACATAAAATATCGTGTCGAAAATCGTTGTCGTTCGTGTGTGAATAGCTTCATATAAAATGTTCTGCCGCTACGACACCCGATTAAAAATCGTTCCGACATCCGACATAGTGGGAACGAGCTCTAAGGTGACCTAAGTATTTGAAAGAAGCGTCAGCAACCCTAGCGTTGTGTCGGCGCGCGCGGTGCGGGGAGCGGCGCGTTGAAGGTCACATACGTATTTTTGTGTAGGTATCAAAAAGGTAGGTATTTGCATTTTCTTTGAAAGATAAGTATCTGTTCCTAAGAACTATTATATAATCTGTGTCAAGATCCAAATATCGCTCAGATATAAAACTTACATTGGTTTTAACATAATAGAGGGCAACAAACATCCAAGAAAAGAGGGTCCGGGACAAAAGAATGTCATGTCATGTAGAACTCGCATTTTATTTGTAGCCCGTTGGTGCAGTGCATTTAATAAAGCACTTGTGTAGACCACTGAGTAATAGTAGTATTTATTTTACTTTAAGCGGGGTTTATTTTCAGTGAGCTCGTTGAAAAGTCGTGTTGTTATTTAATGTGGATAAAAATATCTCTTTTAGGATTTTTATTTAGTACCTAAATGGCTAAAGGTTAAGTAAAACGGGGTGACTTTAGATGTTGGGGTTACTTTGACAGTTTAAAACGGCTACTAAATTTGTTCATGTAACAGTTTAGCTTAATATGAATTGTTGTATTACCAAAAACCTCGTATTAAAAACATATTATGGCTTAACAACTGAATTTTTAAAGTCGCCCCTGTCTTTCCAAGTCCTAGTATACCCTTTTATATCATGTCAGGGCGAAGTCGTCTTTAAAAACTGGCCAAGTGCGAGTCGGACTCGCGCACCGAGGGTTCCGTGCTTTTTAGTATTTGTTGTTATAGCGGCAATAGAAATACATCATCTGTGAAAATTTCAACTGTCTAGCTATCACGGTTCATGAGATACAGCCCTTTAGTCATGGCTGTATAAAATTACCTATTTTAATATTGACGTGGTTCTGGAGTGGCGTCCGCGTACCGGAAGACGAACTGCCGGTAGGCCTCCAACGAGATGGAGCGACGACCTGGTGAAGGTCGCGGGAATTCGGTGGTTGCGAGCGGCACAGGATCGGTCGGAGTGGCGAGCCTTGGGGGAGGCCTATATCCAGCAGTGGACGTCTATCGGCTGAGATGATGATGATGAATATTGACGTTGAACAAAATTGTGAATATCTAACACAGCCAGCTTCGCAGTACTTATCTGTAGCTAGTTTAAGCACGAGTAAACACAATTGGTCATAAATCTCCTGGCTTAGGCCATACAATGTCTACTGGTAGGTCTGATAGTGATGTAACATTGGAATATTTCGGGCTCAGGGGAAAGTTGGAGGGTCTTCAATTACCCTATCATACGTAAATGTTTGAAAGTTTCCTAAAAAGATGAAACTTTGTTGTTTTTGTTGTCCTTAGGCGCCCCTGGAGTGGTGGAGGCCTTCATAAGCTTACGCCACGCCTTCCTATCTGCAGTAAGACTTTTCGACCTTAAATTAGCATCTTAAATCTTAAGGCCGTTCCATCGGTTTGCCGCTGTCTCTGTCACATTTCACAAGAAAGAACGGGAAAGATCATGCGCGCCAAGTGTCAATTTTGATTGAATTTTGTCGATTTTTATTTATTTTAAAAACGTTACCCTACAATATCAAAATTCGAAAGCTATGAAATTACTATTTAAGTTGGGTTTGTTTTTTCTTCTTTTTTTGTTTATAGTATCACATAATAAATAACCGAGTAAAGTTGGATTAAAAGTCCGTGTTAGAGGTTACTTTGGGAATTAATTGTATCGAGCGAAATGTCATAATTCGCGTATCGGAAGCTATGATATTAAAGATAATATAGTCAAGAACTACATATATTTTTTCCACGTCTACGAAAATCAACGCCTCTTAGAAAAACAGGTACATATAAGAAGATTTTCGGCCTTCTGGCTCAAGGAACCGCCTTAATGGCGTAGCATTATTCGTAACAAGATTCAATTAGCTATTAATCGCTTGTCTTCGTCTGTCATTTTGACATATGTGTTTGTAAGAAAGGGATAATCCTAAATTTACTAATTGAATCTTGTAAAGTTTTATGAATGTATTAGTACTATTAGTTAGGTACATAACAGTCAAGTGTAAAAATATGGATGCATATAACTTACTCAAAAATATTAGAGTTTTGAATGATTCACGCTTAGTTTCACAACTTTGACAGCCACCCGCTATCTTCAGTCACCCGTGAACATGATGCATGTAACTGCGTCGAAATATCAGGAGCTCACAAATAATACAAAAGGTAATCACGGTCTATATCCCGGTCAATATAAGTCTACTCAAAAATATGTTCCATAGTTCTTAATTCGCTGACATAACAGCTATAGGACATATTTTTGAGTATGATGTGTGCACCCATATTTTTACACTTGACTGTAGCTACTACCTTCTGTCGTTTTACTGTAGGTAAATGTAAAAGTTTGAATGTTGTTACTTTGTGAATCACGTGAAAACGTTTGAAGAATTTAAATAAAATAAGCCAAGAATTAACGTGTACTCTGAAACCATCACATAGTAAAAAGTTTGCAATAAGTTTTGTTTATGATGTTATCGCGGACGAGTCATAAGCAGATGCTTATTTGTAAGTAACTTGTAAATACATATTAAATCACATTTAAAATCGGGTCTATCGCGAATCTATTTTGTTACCTTTATTTACACGTTTCGACACAGTTTCTTCAGTTCAGTTCAGTTTTTCAGTTTATTTTCGTCGGGTAGTCACACAAATCTCTGTTTTGACATTTTGCTGGGACATCAGTTAGCCGCGACCACGACCAGTGAAACCTGTGTCGAAACGTCGGTAAATAAAGGTAACAAAATAAATTCGCGATAGATCCGATTTTAAATGTGATTTAATATGTGTTCAAAACGCGAAAGTTTTAAACTTGTAAATAGGTCGGAAAGATTTTTCTTTTTATTAGAACGTATGTTTTTGCAAAATAGAAACATATACTTGACACAACTTTACAAACTAAAGGCGCCTATAAAAGATTGCATGATGTACTCTAGAAAATTCGACCCATACCGCCGTGACTCGGGTGGCCGAGTGGTTGAGACATCTTCCGCTAATGCAGAGGACGCTGGTTCGATCCCAGCCCTGGACACTGGAGGCCTTGGTAATTTTTTTCGCATATGACATTCATTTCAGTTTATAATTTACAAACTAAATCTACAAGCGGCTGTCGTGCTATTTGAACTACGCGGCCATTTAACTACAGAAAAACTCGGGCGGGAAAAAGACCAATCCAAACTCAGCAGTACATCACTAGCCAACAGACGCCTCACCCGGGAACGTTAAATATCGCCGACGTTGCTCACCGGACAGACACTTCACAACTCCCCACTTCTGAATTTAACTGCGTTTGCGAGAAGTTTGAATATATGAATGCGAGGATTGCGAAGCCTTGTTAGAAAGCAGGCGGAATATTTGATTTGAGGTTGTATTAGATATTGCCGACTGTAATCGGATAAGTTTAAACGTTTTTTGATCGGTTCAAAAATATAATTTTTGTCGTGTAATAATATTGATGGTGCCATCGCCGTTTATTAAATCAGTTCAGATCAAATCGCATGTCCAAGAAATGCTTAAGTGCCGGTTACACTAAATCATCTGTTATGGTATTAGGTCTCTTCTTCTTCCTCGCGTTATCCCGGCATTTTGCCACGGCTCATGGGAGCCTGGGGTCCGCTTGACAACTAATCCTAAGAATTGACGTAGGCACTAGTTTTTACGAAAGCGATTGCCATCTGACCTTCCAACCCAGAGGGGGAAACAAGGCCTTGTTAGGATTAGTCCGGTTTACTCACGATGTTTTCCTTCACCGAAAAGCGACTAGTATAAATATCAAATGATATTTCGTACATAAGTTCCGAAAAACTCATTGGTACGAGCCGGGGATTTGAACCCGCGACCTCCGGATTGAAAGTCGCACGCTCTTACCGCTAGGCCACCAGCGCTTCTCTGTTATGGTATTAGGTATCGTTCAAATATCCTGAAGGGAAAATTTGATAGTTCAGTATGGGATAATACTTAGCTGGACACTGGTTTGATTATTGTGCAATGCAATGCGCCCTAAAATTTGTAATATCTACGTATTTTAACAACGCTCATTAAACATTTGATATTTGATGAAAATGTGTAGTTTCATCGCAATCCAAGTGAAAAGCAGAGTAACGGGTTGGCTTAAAGTAATGAGAATTGTTATTTTGGAAAACAAAACTAATCCTGAAACCAATAGCTATTTTTATGTTTTCAAAAATAAAAATTCTCACTACTTTAAGCCAACCCATTATAGCACGGGCATAAATGCCTCGGATAACGAGGCAATTTATCGGTCCATAAGCGAGCGATACTTTACGCCCTTGTTGTATAATCTACTATTCCCACTTTCAACGTAGCATAGTCTAAAATAAGAGAACCTACTAATCGCACAATCCCTTCTATTTTAGGTGGCAGAACCTAATTTACTTCCGCGGACTCAGCGGTCCGAAGGACTCGTCCCCGATAAAAACGCGCGGCTGGATTCTATTTTTTGCCCACTTTGCCGGCTCTCCAGACCCTATCCAGCACTTATTACGCTCATAAAGCATTCATCCCTCCAACACTACAGAATAAGGAATCGACGAAGTTTTATGATGATGTGAAACCTCCACTTCTATTGTAAGTGAAATCTGCACATATTTACTTTCGCCCACTTTAATATTCCTTCCTTTATTAAACGCAAAACGTAAGTATTAAGGTGTGTCATACTTATGTTAAAACACGAAGGAATTTTCTAATTTCAGTAATATTTTGAACAATACTTTTATAAAGCGTTGATCGAAAGAATCAATAATGAAAAATCTTTAAAAATGAGTTGTTTTTTATACAAAATTCGATAAACCATAATAATATTTTATAAGCCAATCTTTATAAGTACTTCAAAAACTGATGAGAAAGTTGCATTTTATCCACAAGAGTGGCAAAGAAATCTAATGCAATTTTTGAGTTGTTTCCTCATATGGGCTGGTAGAATTGACTATTAAGTGATGATTTTGAAATATATATATTCGTTTGAATAAGATTTGTAATGTTTTAACTTAAGTTTAACTTTTTAGCCGTTTGGAGCTCGGACAATATAAATCCTAGCAAACATCGAAACAGCAACACATAATTCAATTCAATTCAATTCAATTATTTATTTCAGACAAATGCCCATATAATTTATTAGTAATACAATTAAATTAATCTTAATATAAACTAGTTTAAATTACATTTGAATTCCGCCCACTACATTATTATAAATATTATTCAATCCTACACAAATTACGGCCAGAACACAAGTCCAAAGATTATTAGGCCCTAGGTTTAAACTTCTTACTCACCTCCGAATAAAAATAAAATAACTTTATTGAAAATTGGAAACGGGAGTGCCAAAGCAGATGGCTTGCAATAACCAGATTGCATTGATTGCCGTTAACAGGCTCTACAGCCATTAAAATAAGCAAAAATGATTTTTGCGTGAATTTTAAATAAACATATTTGAGTGCATGAATCCACATGTTCAATAAGGCTTTATTTTTAGCGGAGTCCATCAGCGAATTCGCGACGCAACACAAACATGGGTGGTTTTATCAGCGCGCGGCGACGAGGCCCGCCTGTCAGTTTTTTTGTAGCCTTCAGTGCGCCAATATCAACGAACAAGGGCGTTTGGATAACAGCGTTTTATTATATATGTCCACGTCCACGTTGGAGGCATAGTTTAGTTTGCGTATGGCGCTAGTTATAATCTTAGGCATAATGTACGGCCAAGCTGAGTTCGGCCGGATATAACAGCTGTACTTGGCTGTACGTAATAATAGTGTCTATTGTAATAAGTATTTTTAACTTATCTCTGTCTCTGTCTTTTGTATGTTATATTATATATTAATTTTGTTGTTTTTTCTTGTTACCTGTCGTGATTGTTTCACCGGATCGTCTCACCGGAAGATCAGCGCTGGAAGTCGCCAGCAACATGCTGAGGTGAGACCATTTCGTGGCTCTTTTTCTTTTATTTATGTTTCTCTGTTCTGTATAACTTTCTATTTGTGTGTGCTAACGAATAAATTATTTCTATTCTATTCTATTCTATATTGTGCAGACGCAGGTGCGTCAGTTTGACTAGCTATAGGCAAGACCACCTGTGGCCATACGTTACAATTATGTCGGAGGGATGCTGACCTGCAGCGAGTGTGGTCGCACATTCGCTGCAAAAATTGCCTATGTCAGTCACCTGAGAGCGCACCAGCGACGCTCTCAGTGGTAAAACGCAGTCGCTGTGCCCGAAATCGGCTAGGAGATGATGATGATGATATATATGTTTATTATATATAGCGAATTATATATAGTTTTATTATATATAGCGAATATTAATATTGTCTTCGGTTACCGCGATAGTTACTCATGAAATAAAATAATAATAATTTTATAGCGAATATTGTTTTTTGTAAACTATGAAGCGTTTAAGAAGACTTACGGTCACCACACATAGATGTACATATATTTACTCAAAAAAATACTATGTTGTAAGCCAAATTAGTTAGTCGCATCCTGTACCATTTTATATTGCAGTAGCCCATGGTTATTTATCACTTTATAAAGATATTACATTATTTTAAACGGGTTACTCACGTATTATTAAGTCTAATCCACACGTTTCGATCCATTTTTGAGGATCTTCGATAATCAAAGTCGAAGATAGTCGAACGTCGTCAAAAACGGGTTGAAACATGTAAGAGCGTTTATTCGACTTACTAATAAGACGAATCAGACGATATTATGTTTTAGTCAGGAGTTTTATAATCTCTGTAAAAAACCTTAACCAAAAATTATATGAGTTTTTACATAGATCCGGGTTCGCAGTCTTTTGAGTCACACAAGCCCGCTGTCAAAATGCCGCTCTCGTACAATCGAAGTTACGCTGTTTTTTAAACGCGAAATTCTGTATGCAAAACATCTACTCGCTTTAATTTCTTTGTAAAATAGCAACAAAAACAGTACCACGCATAGATACATAATATATTACCTACTTGAATGCTCATGTCTAATTTCATGTTTTTAGGGTTCCGTACCCAAAGGGTAAAAACGGGACCCTATTATTAAGACTCCGCTGTCCGTCTGTCCGTCTGTCTGTCTGTCTGTCACCAGGCTGTATCACATGAACCGTGATAGCTAGACAGTTGAAATTTTCACAGATGATGTATTTCTGTTGCCGCTACAACAACAAATACTAAAAAGTACGGAACCCTCGGTGGGCGAATCCGACTCGCACTTGTCCATTTTTTTCAGAATGTTTTGAAATAAGAATTAACTTCGATTGTATATATGGCAGCAGCGTTTAGTTTCATGCGACTTAAATAATTAGGAATATTATTCTGTATATGATTATACTGCATCGACATCGCCTTTCCCGTCTGTAACTATGTCAGGGGGGTAAATATAATATACCGTGGTGGAATGTTATCGATCCCAGTGCGCCCTCACGAACGGCCAAGAGGGTGAAACGCCGGAGTGGGTTTAGTGGGTAGGGCCAATTCTCCCCCTCTCTCGCCAAGAGAGGGAAAAGGAGCGGTGAGTCCCACACACCGTGCGTAAGTGCATTCCCACTCCGACAAAAAAAAAAGGGGGGGTAAATATAACTTATAATAAGACACTGGTAAAAATAAGACAAAGTTCTTAACACTCAAAAACATATTCTAATTCATTCCTATTCCATTTAAAAAGAAGCCATGTGTGTAGTTTTTTTTTTTAAATAGGGTTAACTCGCATTATTTGGTGACACGCCTAATTCGGTGATACAAGTTTTGAAGCATGACACCCAGGAAAGCTAGTGAATAAGGCCTTTTAAATGGGCATCACGGCAAAGCCGCCGAAGCCGTGAAGCCGTGTCACCAAATAATTTAGAGTGCTAAAAGCTTTATCTTAGTTTTCATTTCACGTGTTACATTTTTTCCGTGTGTTATATACCCAGCCTGACCCTCCACAATCTACACATGTATGCCACCTCTGACATAACTCCGCGACGGATTAAAACTTCAGGTCTGTGGCAGGCCGAGCCCCTAAAAATCAGAGCGGCCATAACAAAGATAAGCCGGCTTAGCGGCGAGTGCGGCTTAATAATTCAAAATACCCACATTTTGCAGATAACCGGAGAACTTAAGGCACGGTTTAAAATAGGCCTATCAAGGGTTGGTAGATAAGTTAGAACAGTTCGACGGCAGGTTGAGACGAGACGGTTGGGTTGGCCTCAGACTAATAAATCATGCTTGAAATGGTTTGTTGCTTTTTGGTCCGTACAAAACTTTGTTCACGGAACACGGAGTCAATTTGGAACAATTATAGGAACTATAGGTATTACCACTATCACTGTGAATAAGTCAAAAAGGCATATTTCTTATTTTATATTGGGGGGGGGGGCGTGGTAAGCTGATTTTTAGGGTTCCGTACCCAAAGGGTAAAAACGGGACCCTATTACTAAGACTTTGCTGTCCGTCCGTCTGTCCGTCTGTCACCAGGCTGTATTTCATGAACCGTGATAGCTAGACAGTTGAAACTTTCACAGATGATGTATTTCTGTTGCCGCTATAACAACAAATACTAAAAACAGAAGAAAATTAATATTTAAGTGGGGCTCCCATACAACGAACGTGATTTTTTTGCAGTTTTTTGGGTAATGGTACGGAACCCTTCGTGCGCGAGTCCGACTCCCACTTGGCTGGTTTTTTTTTTATGTGCTTATTTCCGACTGTGAAAAACATTTGAAATATTTAGACGTTTAATAAAGCAGTAACTAAGGCATTTAAAAAGTGTACAAAACCAATAATAGATCTCGAAAATCAATTCAAAGATTAATCGGGGCCAGCGTGCTGCAATTTGAAACACTTTGTCCGGTTCGATTTGGCGCACTGTATTTGGCGTAGATTCGGGTTGGGTGCAAAATTGGAGCAGGAATTAGGCGCACGGCTCTGGCACAGGGACCTCTCTCAGCTGCCGAACCTTGACTGAGCGCAAGTCCGCCGTCCCTTATGCTTGCTCCCAGTGGTGGCCAGACGAGATTGGCACCAATTTGGCGCGGTTTGGCGCAGCCCACTTTGGCGCAGATGGGTTTGGCACCAATTTGGCGCAGAACTGGCGCCGAGATTGGCGCAACCCAATTCGGCACGTCAGGCTATCTAGATTGTCCTTGGTCCAAAACAAGTCGTTCCAGCACACTCACCGATAGCAGGAGTACAGTCACCATGGAGAAAACCACACACCATTCCCACACCATAGATCACTCAGGTCAACTTGGTTTTTGATCCCTCACCACGGCCTTTAGTTATTTGGGCTACTGTACGTCTTGTCCGCATGGTTCCAACGCCAATTTGGCGCAGGTTTGGCGCATATAGTTTGGAGCACGGAGTTAGGCGCGCGGTTTGGGGCACAGAATTTGGCGCAGGTTTGGCGCGGAAATTGGCGCAGTATTGGCGCACCCAGTGATTGTTCCCAGTCTAGACGGCCATGAAAAGCCTGCGGGTTTTATCATCTCCCATAAGGTTTGCGAAGTTGGCTGGTATTATCCTGGTATTGATTTGTGCCTCGCATTGCCACATTTCGTTCACGACAGGGAGCAGTCCTAAATAAATCCTAGTAATTCATAGGTTTATTATGAAATTTATGAAAAATTGTTTAGGCGTATTTTATGTGTTATATTTGTAAATATAAATCAAACCTAGTTTGATGTAGCTAAGCACCGGTGAAGTAGTTTGGTACCCGAGATATTAATATTATAATTATAAACTAATATTAAATTAATTTTCAAACATAAAAATATAAAAACAGAAATAATACTAAATTAAATTAACTAAAAATATCTACCTATTTACACATATTTACAAGTAAAAAATGGGAACTACCTCGGCGCCGGATTAAGGTGCCCAGAAGGCTGGTAGTATTGCCGCGCTGAATGGCGATGCCAATTCGCTGGGCAAGGAAGTAACCAGCCCTCTGGTCACCCGTAGAATCAGTGAGGCGCTTCGCAAAACTTAATTTCCGTATTCATAAAACTTAGCAAGCCTTTGTTAAATTTTGTCCCTTTCTAACACACATGTCAAAATGACAAGGACAAACGATTAGGTATCGAGAGGCTTGTTGGAGTTAACAGCCGTTTATGAATAACGCCATTATACTTTATCTACTCAAATTTCGCAGTCATTTTGCGCATTTCAACGCTGTATCACATCACGGAGGCACATAATATATAATAGTAATAGGTACAGAAGGTCCACTCTCTAACAAAACGCATCTACTACCCGCAAGGCGGCGCAAGCGCGTGCACGTGTCCGTTCTGTAGCGGTGCGCGGCAATTACTATGGCAAAACCCCAAAATTGGGGCGGCCGCAGGTACTTGTAGCGACGCGACGAAATCGCGGAGTGACACACGCCTGACGGAGGCTTAACTTTTATGCTTAACTAGTTCTTTAAGTTGAAAACAGTCGATTTAGCTCTTTATACAGGGTGATTCATGAGACGTGAGCAGGACTAATCTTGCACACTCAGTAACACTTGATTGATAGATCACCGTCGTATTTAGTTGAAATATACCACACTTTCTCAGATTATTTACTTTTTGGTGAGGACAAATTTAATTCTCTACAATCGTGGTTACCCTACAACACCTAATTAATAAATATGAAACCTCAACATTTTGATTATGAAGAAAATAAACTGTCAAACTTGAGTGAGATACGAGTTTTCAAAAGTAACCAGACTGATAACAGTGATGAAGTGATGACACTCAATTTGACACAGAATATCGGTAGTTTAGTACTTACTCTAATTGTAGGGCGACCATGCGTGTAGTAAATAAATTAATCTTTTTTTTTAACGCCACTAAAAAAATAATCTTAATCTCACTAATACTAAGAAACATTAGGTCTTACACTCGCCTGTCGTACAAAATATCAAAAAAATCGAATATTTAGTACTCAAGAATATTTTTAGATACCTAAGCAAAAAAAAATGAAAAATCTTTGAATGCAGTTTTGTTTCTTTTTAGGGTTCCGTACCCAAAGGGTAAAAACGGGACCTTATTACTAAGACTCCGCTGTCCGTCTGTCCGTCCGTCTGTCCGTCTGTCCGTCCGTCTGTCCGTCTGTCCGTCGTCCGTCAATCTGTGATAGCTAGACAGCTGAAATTTTCAGATGATGTATTTCGGTTGCCGCTATAACAACAAATACTAAAAACAGAATAAAATAGAGATTTAAGTGGGGCTCCCATACAACAAACGTGATTTTTGACCGAAGAAGTTAAGCAACGTCGGGCGGGGTCAGTACTTGGATGGGTGACCGTTTTTATAGTTAATGGTACGGAACCCTTCGTGTGTGAGTCCGACTCGCACTTGGCCGGTTTTTAAAAATGAAATAATGTTTCCTTTAAGTTAAATGAGCTAATTTAAGGTTTCAAGGCACTTTCCCTCCAGGGCCCATTAATTTTTTCCACCCTTACAACTCCGTACTTATGCCGATTTAAAGTAGACTATCACTAAATAATATCATGCTGTACTTAACACTTAACACCTAAATGAGGTTGCGATATAGTTTTCCTTTATATACATATAAATATGGGAGCACAATTACCCAGTGGGGAGTAAAGTAGGCACATTTTACGGTAATTTCATCCCGTTTCTACAAATTCGAGAGCAAAGTATATTTGTCTACGTCGACGGCTAAGCTTTCCTTAACGTAATATAGTAATGTTTGGAGATTACCTACACAGGCCGTTCCCTTTATTAGACTAAATGTGAGCGCCGTGAAATATATCTCTACGAATTTGCACTTTAAGCCGTCGTCATAAGGCAAGAAATGTGTATATATTTTTGACGTAGATTGTACAATTGCCTAGACGTGGGGGGGGTAATATTTTCATTAGCAGGATTACGTCTGTGGCGTTTACAAGGAATTTGGGATAGCGATGAATAATAAGTTAGTCGCGTCTTTATGATATTATAGCTGGTATTGAGATAGGGTCTTTTCGTAAAACTTTATTTTTACTGTTTTTTATGTACCTATGTCTATTGTCTGTGTGTTTACGAATAAAAAACTATTATATTCTATTATCTTATTCTAATGTAATATCTCTTTGAAATTGGGATTGTAAGGAAGTTTTTCGATATTCACACCTTTTTAGGTCTCCCCGTACCTACACCGTAAATCTACAGTATCTACACCGTCCGAACTTTACGTAGGTACTTACTTTATAAATCATCATTTTAAACTTTGAATTACGGTAACTAATATGTATTTACATTGAGTATTTTTACCGGTTTCCGTACAGGTTATATTATTTTTGTTTGCTATCAAAAAACATGAATAACAATACGTAAAAAAAAATTACCAAGCCCAAGTCCAAGTTCGTACGCATCGCTATGATGGTTTAAATTGTATAGGGGTTGTTTGTTTGTTAGGGTTCCGTGCCCAAAGGGTAAAAACGTAACCCTATTACTAAGACTCCGCTGTCCGTCTGTCCGTCTGGCCGTCTGTCCGTCTGTCTGTCACCATGCTGTATCTCATGAACCGTGATAGCTAGACAGTTGAAATTTTTACAGATGATGTATTTCTGTTGCCGCTATAACAACAAATACTAAAAAGTACGGAACCCTCGGTGCGCGAGTCCGACTCGCACTTGGCCGGTTTTTTTTTAGCTTCTACAATTAATTTACCCTGTCTTTAAGTAATCACAATGATGAAAAATGCCTTAATTATTTATTACTCAATAGATATGTACATAAAACTCCACTTTTACCTAAGCCTATAAAATTAAGCTTAAATTTTATTATTTCCTTTTTATCAAATTTTTAGTACTTATACCTAATAAAATGAACCATAAACATAATACACGTAGATATTCACGTCTAAGTGCTTAGGTGCTCAAAGTTGCAAAGCTTTTAAGAATGAAATAAAACTTGAGGAGTTAGGTAATAGAAAGTTTCACATTAGCACCACATTATTGCCTCGCTTCGTGCCTACGTGGTAGAACTTTGCTTGTGCTTTACTAGCATTGAGGTATAATGTTCCTTTTTATGTCTGGAAACTTGCTGAAAGAACTCTGTGTTGTTCAGTAATAATAATAATAATAAGCCCGCAGGGCAGCTTGTGGCGAGCTGTTGGGGAGTGACGACCCCACGGACCCGAGTGCTCCAGAGAGTCGGTCAGGGTCTCCGTCTCCGGCGTGTCTTCGTCGGTCGGAGTGCACCCCAAGGGGACCCGCATGACTCTCAGCTCTGGCTTGCCTTCATGGGCCGTCCAGAGGGGAGTCGTAAGAGCTATATGCTCCAGGGGTGGAAGTGAAAGATGCATAAGACGCGAGTTGGCACAGTGGCTGTTAACATCAGACACTGGGTAGAAAGCGGCGCACACCTCTCGACACCCCTGAGCCGCTCACACCGGTGTTGCTCCTGGTCGTCTTCACGACGGCAGTTTCAGGGGCCCATCTAGTAAGCGGCAAGTCACCACCTGCCTCGATAACGTGTGTTAGCATTGTTATGGCAGGTGTCCGGACTTCTTTTCAATAGCCCAGTCTCATTATCCACCCAAACTTCAATCCATAGACCGGTATACTGTTCACTTTTTCTACAATAGTCCCAATGCCTGCTGCGACCGGTTCATGGGTGTCTATTGTTGCACCTGTGAACGGGTTCCAGCAGGCGTTCTACATGACATTAAAGCTCTCCAAGGGGCCTCTACGTGTTGGATCTATATCCCCACGCAAGCCTATCAAAAGACCGGGATTTATAGGCCCGTGAAATCCGAGGAGATACAAATAATAATAATAAATAATAAATATTATAGCAACATTCTTACACAGATTGACTAAGTCCCACGGTAAGCCTAAGGAGGCTTGTGTTATGGGTACTCAGGCAACGATATATATAATATATAAATACTTAAATACATAGAAAACACCCATGACTCAGGAACAAATATCTGTGTTCAGTAAATAAATATATATTATAGGACATTCTTACTCAGATTGATTAAGCTAAGTCCCACAAAGCTCAAGAAGGCTAAAGAGGAATAGATGGAATCAGTTTGAGGGCCGATCGTCTGGAGAGGCCCTCCATGATACGAGTCTATTTATTGCATTTTTTTCCGAGTTATTACAGTGTTTTTCACGACTACTGTGAGTAAATTCATTAATATACATTAGTATTTTGTGTAAGAGGTACATAATTGGGGTTCTTAAAACTCAAGGGCCGAAGTCACAAAACGAAACGAAGTAAAGCAAAGAGTACACTTAAGAAAGCACTGATTAACACTAACTAACGTAAGTTAAAACTAATATAAAATAACATGTAAGCACTGACTAACTAAAACGAATAACAGATATAATTAAGGCTAAGCTTAAGTAGTTAAAATAATCTCAAAATATATAGAGATTGTAACTAAGTTAAGACGAATTACCTAACCTCTTATGAAATAAAGTAATTTTTTTTTAGTAGTTTTGTAAAGACAGGCACGAGAATTTTAAGACCTAATTATGTACACACAATATTTTTTTCTAAGACAGAGGCAAACACGTAAAATTAGAAATAAAATCAAAGTAAATATTGGTTTGTAGATCTTTGCCTAGAAGTCAGAATTAAATAAACAACAGTTGCATAATATTTTTAGTTCAAGTTTTATGTTGTTTGGAAACATTGACTTTTAAATAATGGTTTATATATTTAATAGCTTTCGTTTGCATGCCATTTTTAATGTTTTACAGTAAATATACTAAATATCATCCGGCGGCCATCCATCGGGCGGCTCATCTGCTCGTTTGCTATCACATAAAAAAAACCTCACTTTAGTGTGGTGAAAAACATTGTTTCACACGCTACGCTCATGGCTTAATTTTGGAATCTTTCGCTTGCTGGGGTATCAATTAGCACTAGCAGTTAAAACAAATAATAGTAGATTGTGTCACGAGGGTGCAAAATGACATATTTACGGCGAGGGCGTACATTGAATCCTAAACGAAGCGAAGGATTCTATAATATAAGCCCGAGAGTACCGAGGGATTCTAAAGTAGAATCCTGAGCATAGTGATCCAAGTGTGTTACGCCCAAGATGGAAATAATTTTGCTACCATGTGACACATACTGCTTTTCACATATAAGGTTATTATAATGTTTAAAAATATTATTTAAGTTAAAAAAAAATCTGCAAAAAATGTAAAAATAGTGTCCTAGAACAGAAAAGTGTTACTTTGATCCCTCCTAGCAGGGAAGAAAAAGCCCGTTTTCGAATTGGTGATGTGAAGAAACTATAGTATAACTTTTACACAGACAACTAATAGAATCAGAATGAATCAGAACCAAATATTTTATTCATGATAAATAGGTACTATATTTAATTGTATTACTCACGTCGTTTTCCGAAGTGACCTTGAACGCACATGTGCCCAAAATAAGGGTCCTAATTCCTTGTCAACTGGCCCCCGCTCACAAAATTTAATATGTGATTTATACTCAGATATGGCAACCCTAGAGGACGACAAATATAATTTTGCATTTCAAGTGCGCTTTGTCTCCAGGTGTTAGAGTTTACATTTGAATGATTTGTTGATTCAGGAGGCTGATGTGGATATTATGTGCTGTTTGTGAAATTTACAACTAAAGCCTATATCAAAGCGTTTGGAAGTTAAAATGGAAGTAGGTGTGGCGGGGTGTTATTGATTTATAGGCTGTTATAGGCAGTAAAGGTTCAAAGTAAATTAAGGTAACTATGTTTAAAATAGGTTGACGTAACTGGTGACCGAAGAGCTGGCGGCTTCCTCGCCCAACGTATCAGCTTTGCGATACAGCGAGGAAATGCCGCCAGCATCCTTGGTCCTCAAGGGCTTATTTTAGATTTAAGCAAGTTATTAATTTCGTTTACGTAGTACCACTGTATGTATCTTGTATGTAAATAAAGAGTTTTAATCAAATAGGAATATTGACAGTTTTTGCTTTATACCGGGTGTGGCCTGTAACACGAGCAAATAATTAAAACATAGATTTATTCTCCTCAAACGGTGACACCTTTGTTCAATTTTTAAAAAACATGAAGTCTTTAGCCTTTCTTTTTTTCATACAAATTAAATATTACCTAAATAATCTTTAATGCCTACGCCATTCGTAAAAACTAGTGCCTACGCCAATTCTTGGGATTAGTTGTCAAGCGGACCCCAGGCTCCCATGAGCCGTGGCAAAATGCCGGGACAACGCGAGGAAGTTGATGATGATATTTTTAATTTTAAAATTATAATTTTTTTGAATTAAATTAGTTACATTTAAATGCTATGACTCTTCGAACATTCGTACGATGGTACGATATATTTTAGTCTAGTTTGTACAGTCGCCATCAGATATATCGGAGCGGCCGAGATGCTCAAAAATATCTGAACACGCACCTAGCGCCTTGACAATAAAGGAGTGTTCAGTTATTTGTGAGCACCACGGCCGCTCCGATATATCTGATGGCGACTGTACAAACTAGACTAAAATATATCGTACCATCGTACGAATGTTCTAAGAGTCATAGCATTTAAATGTAACTAATTTAATTCAAAAAAATTGTACGAAGCGGACTCTTTTCAGTCGAGTATTAATGCAATTGGCCCTTTATTGACATTCGATTTATTTTTAGGGTTCCGTAGCCAAATGGCTAAAAACGGAACCCTTATGGATTCGTCATGTCTGTCTGTCTGTCTGTCCGTTGTCACAGCCACTTTTTTGTTGTAATAACCAGCGGAAATCGCATCGTAAAATACACGCGAACAAAACCAGCGATTATCCTTGATTCATTTTCTACGTCGATTCAATTTCTGCACCGATGTTTTACAGCTTCAAGAAAAAAACCAGCCAAGTGCGAGTCGGACTCGCCCACCGAGGCTTCCGTACACATTTCTTTTATTTTTTACAAATTTACAGTTTTAATAACAAAACTTCCGTGAGACACAGACATATTTAACATATTAATAACGGGTCACTCACGTATTTTAAGTCGAAAAACGCTCAACCGCGTCAAGTGAGTCACCGTCAACGCAAGCTCCTGATGAGACTACTCGGTACGGAGTGAAACATGTCGAGCGTTTTTCGACTTAAAATACGTGAGTGACCCGTTATTAATATGTTTAATAAATTTACAGTTTTTAGAATTTTTCCTGTATTTGTAGTGTAGACGACATTACGTAGTTCGTAGTTCTAAGTCAACGGCGAGTACCCTATAAAATACTATAAATTGTTGATACCCTTGAGTGTCGAAATATACGTTTTTTGTGGCATAAACTGCCGCATCTTTTTTTACGTTCAAGCTTAAAAGTTTTCACTTTTTTCACAGTTTTAAGGGACTGTAGACCTGAGTAAATGGTTTTAAATTTTAATTTCAACTCGATACCTCCATGCGTTCCCGAGATAGGGTCTTAACAGACAGGCAGACGGACAACAAAGTGATTCTATAAGCGTTCCGTTTTTTCCTTTTGAGATACGGAACCCTAAAAACGACCATCAAGTGGTCAGCTGCGGTTGGCCGTGTCATAAAACGCCCAGAATATGTTTGCCGTTTGGTGCAGTATTTATTTTCATATGCGGCCTGCACAGCATCATAAAGTGGGGAGTTATTCTCGAATGTGTTATTTCGTAACACAATTACATCGAAAACGTATTGGACGCGAATATAGGTATGTACGTTTTGATGTTGAATTCCTGGCCCCAATGTCACCACGGTGACAGGTGCGACAATTGTCGAAATCACTATTACTGACGTCACATGCCTCCATAGGCTACGGTAACCGCTTACTATCGAACGGGCCGTGTGCTTGTTTGCCACCAACATTTTAATAATAAAAAAACTCCATTATATCGCCAATAAATAAGTACTTATTTTGCGATGCTAATGACAATTGTCACAAGAAACACGACAATTGTCGCAAAATTCCGACACAGAACTTATTTCCTGTCAAGAATTACCGAAAATTCTTATAAATCTTGTGACAATTGTCATCATCATCGTCATAAACGTACCTGTTTTTTGCCGATATAATAAAGTTTTTTTAAATATTACAATGATGGTGGCAAACAGGAATACAGCCCGCCCGATGGTAAGCGGTAACCGTAGCCCATGGATGCCTGTGACGTCAGCAACATTGATGTTTTACAATTGGGGCCTGGAATAGGTACCTATATAATAATTCAATCCAGTTTACATCAAGCATTTTACACTAGCACCTCATTTAATGAATATATTTCTCTTTTTGTTTCCAAGCTTTTATTTAACTTATCGAATCGGTTGAGAATTGCGACAGCAGAGCTGTGTGAAGAGAATAATATAGTACATTTCGATGCTAGTGCGGAAAGTATGTCATTACTTGAGTGAAGAATGACATTTCCGCACGTGTATCGAACGACGTTTTTTTTAATACAGTTGCGAAAAAATAATAAAAACAACAAGTAAGAAATAAAAACTTTGGAAACTTAAAACATGCTTCTTTGTCAGGCGGCAGCTATTCCTACCACCTACCTTCCATAGCTATTCCGTTCCATTCAGACAACTTATTAAGAACGGTTTTTCTATATTCAATATTAAAAAATAAACGTGTTATAATGATGAAGAGGTAAGTAATAAAATATGAAATTATGTATATTTTTCGTATTCTTACATTAGCAGTAGGTTTTTATGTTGATTACGACGTTTAAAGGAAATTAATAATTATTAACACTCCTCAATAAGTAGTCATGAATTGGAACAAGTATTAAAAAAAATGGAAAGTAAAAAGCACTAGTTCGCGAAAACCAACTTTCCGCACACTAAAATGCTACGTAAAGTAGCATTTTTTGAACAAATGTATTAAAAAAGCCATTTTATGCCCTAGCTGTAACGGAGACCTTGGCTATCGCTCAGTATGGGGTTCTTCAAAAAAGGAGTGTACAGGTTTTTAAAGGGTCGGCAACGCGCGTGTAATATCTCCGGTGTTGCAGGCGTTCATAGGCTACGGTAACTGCTTACCATCAGGCGGGCCGTATGCTTGATTGCCACCGACGTAGTATAAAAAAAAAAAAAAAAAAAAAGTAACTAAAGTAAACCTAATAGAATCTTGTATCGAAAATGAAATTTTTGGCAAAAAAAAATAATGGTATCACTCGTGCTTTCGTTTCCGAACACAGCCCAAAAGCATCATAAACCGTGTCGTGCGACTCGTGTTGGTTTCATTGCCATTGTTCTCTGTGCAATGTTTGTGGATCGCCATTTGCAAATTTGGTAGTTTTTAATTACAATGAACGGCCCAATTTTTCACTGTCACATTTTTATTTATTTTATTTTATTAGAGATAAATCACAAAATTTTACATGATATTATGATAAAAAGCATGGTTTTTTATTTATTATTTATTTATTTAATAAAATACAGAGTATTCATACAATAATCATAGCCCCGCAAAACTCAATAATGAGTTTGACTGTGGGGTCATCAGTCTCTAGTTACATATGTACTTAACATAATTGTATAGTAGTGCAATTACTACAAAATATTGAGATAGTGTATTTTTAACATAGATTTAAATTTAGTTTTCTTATTTTCACATCTTATGGCTTCGGGCAAACTATTAAGCAAATATGGAATTCTTTTCCTAAGGGTTCTATCCCCGTAATAGTTATTAATTCTAGGAACGCATAGTTTGCCTGAAGTCACAGCCTTTGTGATGTAAGTGTGATTAACTGGTGTGAATGCATCCTCTGAGCTAAGCTCCTGCCGGCCATGGTTATTGATCGCAAGTAGGTATTTATGTTTTAAACTGACAGGTAAGATATTGCAAATTTTGAATAGAAGTCTGTAGTTACCTTTACATTTGAGTTTAGTTTTATGGTTAACAAGTAATTTTAAAAATCTGATCTGCATATTTTCTAATTTATCGATATTGGTCTTAGTTGTGAGTCCATAGCTGCCAAGAGCATAGCTCAGTATTGAATCTACAAGTGACATGTATAAACATCTAAGTGTGCTAATAGGAACTTTAAATTTTAAGTGAAAGAATTTACCTAATAAAACTAAGTTTTTCATAAATAAAATTAACATGATATGACCAGGAGAGGTGCTCGTCTACTTTGATTCCAAGGTAAGTAATACATTCTACTTGTTGTATAGGTTCACAGTTACAGTTATATTTGTTTAGATGAAAGCAGTGAAAAGTATGGGCATATAATTTGGAAGGGATATTCTTAAAAACCAGAATGGTTTGTCTCGATACTCCATTCCGCAGTACTTACATAATTAAATATACAATACAATACATAGGTACACATCCAAATACATTTTTACACATATTTTGACTAAGGTGTAGAGTGTGTGAAGTTAGGGCTTGTAGAGTTACAAGAGATCTAATTAACTTTTCTACAATGCGAGCCTTATGGTTTCGACTTGGCAACATTTTACATGAAAATGATTTTGGCGGGTAGAACTACTATTTACACTAACCCACACACTATATTACTATATTGCTTTAGTTCGAGTTCAGAACTAATTTAACGAGATCCCTTTCAGCTTAAATATTCTCAGTTTTCATTATGGCGGCAAAGTTTTGGATTGTATGGATCAACATCTAGAGGTCTGTGATTAGACTGTTTCCTTGACATTTATTAGGGACTGGATATAGGTACAAGGTCTCTAAACAATACGGCCTTAAATTTAAATTATGTATTGTACAAGACAGGGATACAAAGTAGGTTGTTAAGGGTATATGCCGGTAGGCCTCCATCAAGATGGAGCGACGACCTGGTGAAGGTCGCGGGAATTCGGTGGTTGCGAGCGGCACAGGATCGGTCGGAGTGGCGAGCCTTGGGGGAGGCCTATGTCCAGCAGTGGACGTCTATCGGCTGACATGATGATGATGATGAAGGGTATATGTTGCGTGTATGTAGCGTGTTGTGGAGGGGAGAAGGCTATGCGACCAAGCCTGGTTTAATGCTTAAACTTATGTATGGTAGCGAAAGTTGGGTATGGCAGAAGAGGCATCAGAGCCAAGTGAATGCAGTGAAAAGAGAGCGTTGAGAAATGTGTATGGTGTGAGATTACAAGATAGAATTAGCAGCAGTGTGTAATATTGTCTTCGGTTACCGCGATAGTTACTCATGAAATAAAACTATGAAAACGGATTATATCGCGTATATTGAATTTATAATACATCCCGGCGTTTGACCACGAACGCTGTAAAGAGTTCGAAAATCCGTTTTCATAGTTTTATTTCATTAGCAGCAGTGTGATAAAGCAAAAGTGTGGACTGAACGAAGATGGAGTAACAAAAATTGAGAAAGGTAGTTTGGACACGTGGAAAGAATGAGTAAAAGAAGGCTAACAAAGAGAGTGTATAAGGGAGAGGTAGAAACGGGAATTGGAAGGGACTGATCAGATCAGGGAAAACCTGGAGAAAGGCCAGGCCAGACCACCCTAAACCGGTGAGCGTGTATGAGGAATGTTATGAAAGTGAAGGAAGCGTAAGAGGTATATCAGGATCGTAGCAAGTGGAAATCCGTGGTTTCTGCCTACCCCTCCGGGAAATAGGCGTGATTATATGTGTGTATAATTAAGTGTTTAGCGCAGCCTTATATTTACTGGCCGCTTAGCCAACGTAGCGTATCGTAGTCACCTTTCTCTATCACTCTTCCATATTAGTGCGACAGTGATAGTTGCGTTTCGTTCGCTACGGACCGTAAACGATTGCACGTTGGCTACGCACTCTGGGCTACAGAGGTTCTGGTAGGAATAATTAGAAGTTTCGTTAACCCCTGGATTACGTACGCGGACAACTGGTGCGGAAAACAGATTTGGTACGGGGCTCAAGCCAAGGGATATTTAGTTTTATGTAAATGTTTAGCTAGTGAAAGGATATGTTGGAAATATGTTTAGGGTAGGGTAGGAAACAGTGGCTCAGCTCGAACTGTGGCTCAGTCGCCCCAATATCGCCTCCATATCATGTTGGAATTAGGTTGAGTAAGCCTTATACCCGGCTGTTTTTCCTAGCCACTGTTTCCTAATAACAAAAAACACCATATATGTGGTATTTTCTATTAAAAGGGACCTTATTGTCGATGGCGCTTACGCCATTATAAACGATGCTCAGAAATAAAAACAATGGCGCGCGATGTTGTGCGGCGTAAGTGCGACAATAAGGTCCCTTTTCAAAGAAAATGCCCCATGTTATATAGCAATATTCATGAATATTCCCAGTTTTTTTTTTTTTTTTTAATGTGATATTCAGCAAACGAGCAGACGAGCCGCCTGATGGGAAGCAGTCATCGTCGCCCATGGACGTAAGCAACATCACAGGAGCCACTTAAGCATTGCCGACCCGTGAGACAGATTCATCAAGCGCTGGTCGTTTAGCGGTATACGAGTATGCGACTTTCAATCCGGAACTCTCGGCTTCATACCCCTGCTCGTACCAATGAGTTTTTCGGAAATTATCTATGTACGAATAGACCGCGAGCCAGGAACAAATTTTAATAAGGTAAGATAAGATAAGATAAAATTTATTTCATTGAAAAATATCCAAAAATTAAAACAATCAGTATACAAACACTGTTTAGAAAAGTAAACATAAAATATAAGATCTTGTAAGCAAAAATTGTAACAGGCTCTAACATATGTTATTTAACATCAATGACCAATCGCCTCCCGGGCGATAACTTGTACAGTGGTTAACGGCTGTGTATGATGAACCCTCGTGGACGTCAGCTGCCCCTCCGTTGGTGGGTTGAGGAATGGCAGCCACCGAAACACGTTAATTTTTTTTTCATCACTTCCCGTTTGATACTTTTATGTCAGATGATAGTTTAGATGTCATTGTGAATTTAAAAATCGTCAGCCGGTTGTATCGCGGTGGAAAGAATGTCAGCTGGTCGCATGAACCGGCGATGGCTAACGATATATGCTCCTGGCCCTCGGTCTAGAACTCTAGAAACATCATTTGATATTTGCCAGTCGCTTTTCGGTGAAGAAAAACATCGTGAGGAAACCGGGCTAATCCCAGTAAGGCCCAGTTTACCTTCTATGGCAGTCGCTTTCGTTAAAACTAGTGCCTACGCTAATTACTGGGATTAGTTGGCAAGCCGACCCAAGCCTCACTTGAGCCGTGGCATAAAACTGATAACATGATGCTGTCACTCTTATGTTACTTACTACTTTCTGGTATTACCTATGCATGTACAACCAGCCTTAAAGTTTGTAGTCTATGATTGTTCATTATTTTAGTATGTGGGTATTTTTGCACTTTGTAATTTTTTCCTCACGTTGACCACGAACGCTGTAAAGAGTTCGAAACGTCGGGATGTATTATAAATTCAATATACGCGATATAATCCGTTTTCATAGTTTTATTTCATGAGTAACTATCGCGGTAACCGAAGACAATATTATTAACCTATATTTAAAAAAGGTACTACTAAAAAGTAGTTAATTACACAGGTGACACAAGTCTTTTATGCAGTGGTTTCTGTAACCCAATTTCGTGCTATTCAGAAGTTATGAACGTTTTATAACAATGCTTAATATCCGGATCTAGGGTTGTCACTTCCTGAGGTATTGTTCTCGAAAAAAGTTTTTCATTGTACTAAAAGGCAATTAATTATCTTGAAAATAACTAAAAAAATACGAGTAATAAAACCTTTACCTTTATTAGAAGTAAATCTATAGTATTGAAGTAGTTTATTTGTATTCATTTGTACATAAATTCTCATGAAATAAATGTTTCAAAAATGTGCCCCGTAAGGAGTAATAAGTAATAGCACAGAATAAGTAATAGTATTGTCCTACAGAACGGCCACGCACCGCCCCGCCCCGATTCGAATTACCTCGCCCCGCGACAGCAGATTGACGGCCGTTTGCCGGCCGCTCAATACTATTTTCAAGCAACTTACTCACACTATGACGCATGCCTAGGTTTTCCCGAGGGGCTACAGTATGGGGTTCTTCAAAAAAGGAGTGTACAGGTTTTTAAAGGGTCGGCAACGCGCGTGTAATGTCTCCGGTGTTGCAGGCGTTCATAGGCTACGGTAACTGCTTACCATCAGGCGGGCCGTATGCTTGATTGCCACCGACGTGGTATAAAAAAAAAAAAAATGCCGCGTGTACAGACGTTCCGTTCACACATAGAAATGCAAGTGATTTTTGATGTATAGCGTGTCCGCCCTGTGATTATAAACCCAAGGCCATGCAAACAATTTTTTTATTATTATTTTCGATTGGAATTTTTATCCCTTACCTATTGAACTATTCTTTTAAGATGGTCATCCTATTACTACTTCGGTGGTTCTAATGAGAATGAGCCGAAGTATCTGTACCTGCGATACGTTTTTTAAAGAGTTCCTAGTGATATTTATATTCTCCATCAACAGGTCAGCCTGCAGACTGAAGCTACGATGGTATGATATTCCATTGTCAAGTAAGTTACAAAATTATACCCAATTGCAGCTCAATTTGACATGAAAAACCTAATTAACGTCATTACCGGGTCTAACGCTATAAAATTTCATTATTATTCCTTTTTCCAACGTTCACAAACCTCAGTTTAAAAGGTAAAGGAAGACTGACGTCCCAGCAAAATGTCAAAATTGACATATTGCTGGGACGTCAGTCTTCCGTGACCAACCTAGCTGAAACGTCGGAAAAAAGGTAAAATAATTAAATTTAATCGCGTTAGACCCGGTAATGACATTCATTATGAAAAACTGTTTAAGTATTACTTGTAATATAACAAACTAACTAACTAATAAATAAATATTATAGGACAATTTTACACTAATCGACCTACCCAGGTAGCATTTATACGTCATTATCACGTCAGCGACGTCATTATGACGTCGCTGACGTCACTTTGCTACCTGGGCAGTCTCACAGTGAGCTCAATAAGGCTTGTGTTGTGGGTACAACGATAGAAAACATCCATAACTCAGAAAAAAATCATCATCTTCCTCGCGTTGTCCCGGCATTTTGCCACGGCTCCATGGGAGCCTGGGGTCCGCTTGGCAACTAATCCCAAGAATTGGCGTTTAGTTTAGGCGACTCGTTTTTACGAAAGCGACTGCCATCTGACCGTCCAACCCAGAGGGGAAACTATAGGCCTTGTCGGGATTAGTCCGGTTTCCTCACGATGTTTTCCTTCACCGAAAAGCGACTAGTAAATATCAAATGATATTTCGTACATAAGTTCCGAAAAACTCATCGGTACGAGCCGGGGTTTGAACCCGCGACCTCCGGATTGCAAGTCGCACGCTCTTACCGCTAGGCCACCAGCGCTCTCAGAAAAAAATATCTGTGATAAACAAACAAATAAATGCCCTGTACGATTCGAACGCGGGACCTCCAGCTTCGCAGGCAGGGTCACTACCAACTAGGCTAGTCCACAATGCCAAGCAAGGGAACAATGCAAGTAAATGATATACCAGCCAGCTTGTAAATCTGATATTTATAGGAAAAATGCGTATAACATGTGTATTGTTTTGCTCAATAACCTCCCTCATGAATTGAGAATATTGCATGGGAATGAATTTAAGAAAGAATTGACTAGGTGGCTACAAGAACATTGCTTTTATACTATTAAGGACTATTTAAATTACAAATTGTACTCATGAAATAAAACTATGAAAAACAAATTGTACTATTAAAGTTTTACTTGACATGACGCTGACATATCAATCCATTTTATTTTATCTTAATTTTTTAATGTGCAATTTATAAGTATTTCTATTTTTAATTTTATTTGTAATGAATTGACGTTGTTGTATTAGGATTATTTAAATTATATGCATGTACCTGATGTACCCTACTTGTAAATGTAATTTACAAACGTTTTGCATGTTGGCTTTATGTCGACTGAATACTGACTCTAAAACTGTATTAAGACCTAATTGTAACGTATTCTGGCAAATAAACATTTCTATTCTATTCTTCTATTCTATTCTATTCTATTCTATTCTATTCTAAAATAAGGAAAAATATTAAAAACTTTTAACACAAGCTAAAATTTCACAAAATGAACACTCTAAGTGGACTTTTAAAGCGTTGGATACTCGAGCGTATAATTTTACACAGCTTTTTAAATGAAATGCATAGCGTATTGTGCATTGTGCAGCCGGTGGGAATAATGGCGGACACTAGTGGATACGGGATACGGGCTTCTATTAGGCATGTGCTACATAAAACTAGTATGTCGTTTGTATTTCTAACTGTACTGCAGCAATCAGACTACACGTCAATTCTCTAACAGCGTAACAAAAAGGGACTTCAATTTTTTTTAACATGCAGATACTAGATATTAAAAATTTATTTTTAATTTTATTTTTATTTTATTTTTTATTTTATTTTTATTTAATTTTTTTATTTTTTTTTATCCTGCCGGAAGTGTAACTTTTTCTATTTTTTCCTTTAATATAAAAAAGGGACTTGTATTTATAAGCTTTTGAAAAATGATTAAGATTACAAATTTTATATCACACTAAAAATTAGAAAATGAATTATCCTAAACTAATCTACTTGAAAATACATTACTAAAAAAATAAACAACGATTAACAATGTCAAACGAATAAACAATAAAACAAAAAGGGAAGGAAGGGAAGGAGGGAAGGAAGGGAAGGGATGAGTTCGCCTTTGTACTGCCTATTCTGTACCATATTTGTGTTCTGTGTTCTTTGCGTAATGGTACGGAACCCTTCGTGCGCGAGTCCGACTCGCACTTGGCCGGTTTTTTAGAGTTACATCTCTACGAAATATTTTATGCTATATACCGAAAAAATTGTGCTAAGCTAATATGACGTAGCACTACTGGCGTAGCGTTGTAGTACATAATTAGATTCTGATTTTACAATTTGTTAAAGTTTTGAGTTCTCTAAGATACAATCTTGAATTCTTGACACGATTCGCACTTTCCGTACGCAGGTTCCGTACTTTTTATTATTTGTTGTTATAGCGGCAACAGAAATACATCATCTGTGAAAATTTCAACTGTCTAGCTATCACGGTTCATGAGATACAGCCTGGTGACAGACAGACGGACAGACGAACAGACGGACAGAGAAGTCTTAGTAATAGGGCCCCGTTTTTACCCTTTGGGTACGGAAACTTAACAAAGGAATTTGATTTGAACACGTCAAAAAGAGCTTATAATAAAGTGTATGTAACTGTACATAATTAAGCATTATGACGCAGTCACATAAACTACTATTAAAATCAAAATACCGCTCAAGGTCAGCAGCCTGGGAGCAACTCTTATTTCGAAGCGCGTCCCATGCACATTCTTACACATTCATCCATTTTTATTAAAGCATACTGGTAATTCCATTTACGCAAAATGACGCGAACTACCGACACTCGTTTAAATACACCGCCGCATACGCAAAGCAAATTCAATGTCTCATCTTTTAATTTACAGTATCCTTAGTGACAACACATTTAAATTGAAGAAAAATAAGATCAAAATGTGATAAGAATTTCAAACTCACCTGCAGTGTCGTAGTTTCACAGTAAATTAAATAAATTCTGGGAGCAATAACAGGTGTCACTACACTTCAAAACAACATCGAAGTTAGCCACGAAATTCACATTTAAGAGTCCCCGGCAAGTTCTATTCTCCATACAAACGTAGTTACGCTCTCATTTCAAAACGACTCGCTAGACTGCTCTGAATCGTTGTACTTACAATAAGATAAAGTATATCTAAGTCTGTAATTAATTCATATAGCTTCAGATACCATAGTAAAAAAAAAACAGCGAATTTAAGCTTTCATACAAAATTAATTTTCACTCTATTTCGTTTGTTTTATAAACTGAAGCTATATAAACTAATTACAGACCTAGATATACCTCATGCCATTAAATTATTTTACGGTTTAGATTCACTTGATTTAGTCACTCGCGCGACATGTTTCGGAGAGCCTAGGTCTCCTTTCTCAAGCACTAATAGTGCGAGCAGCGTTCACGACGACCGTGTATTGCGTACTGCCGCTGCCGCGCGCCGCGTCGCTCGCTAAGGAGACCTAGGCTCTCCGAAACATGTCGCGCGAGTGACTGAAACAAGTGCGTCTAAACCGTAAAATAATTTAATGTTAGTATGTGTCACAACAGTTTAAATTCGATTACCTCATGCCATTGTATATCCAAAGTTTCGTTACAATCCAACACGTAGTTTTGAAATGAGAACGAAACTCCGTTTGTATGGGAAGGTGAAATTCGGCCGAGCTTGCCGGGGACTCTTATGGTATGACGTATGCGCATTATTATCGACCGCGCAGTCTTACCCTACCCTACCTTTATGTCTACGCACCATTTATAGTTATGATGAATCGAGGTATGATTTAGGCTTTCCCCTGAGCACTATTATTAAAATACTCAGACATGTAAACTAGTATAGTTAGGCGCGCTACTTAATCGATTTAAACTAGTTTGTAGGTTACCATCAAAAGTGCCCTACTCATAGTGTTGTGTTCCTGCCGGTAAGTAAGGTTGCCAGAACTCAACGAGGGAGAGGAGTGTTAGGGTCGGCAACGCGCGTGTAATATCTCCGGTGTTTCAGGCGTCCATAGGCTACGGTAACTGCTTACCATCAGGCAGGCCGTATGCTTGATTGCCACCGACGTGGTATAAAAAAAAAAGTTTCGTATCACGCTAGCTTCACTCCGTTTGGAAGTGTCATGGCGAGCGGGAGCCTGGCGGAGTGCATAAAATAAGAGTTGTTTTGTTCATCCAATACAAGACGGAGTCCGGACGTTACAATCATCATCATCAATCTAGCCCACTCACCCATTCAGTCGCCCACTGCTGAGCATACTCTCTTCGTGTACGCCACTTATCCCGGTCCTGGGCTAGTCTTATCCAAAAGTGCCCCGCGATTTTTCAAACGTCATCCACCCAACGAGTCATCGGACGCCAGGCGCTTCTTTCATCCGAAAGCGGCCACCAATCCGTCAACATTTAGGTCCACCTGCCATCACTGCCATTAGCTTTGCTCTTGTCGGTGGAGTAATTGCCAATCCTTTCTTTCCTGAGCCAGTGTATTGATTTGCTCGTACGATGCATTCTCTTTTACTTGGCATTGGCATTGGTCTGATAGCCTTACAAAAATAATGAATAAAATTAAAAAAAAAACCTTTATTTCTTACAGAATTAATTATACAGCTTCCAAAAGTAGTCTTGTTAGTAATTATCATGAAAAAAGAGTGTAGCTATTTTAGTGTTAGTAAACTATAAGATAACAAAAAAATATTAGAATATTATTATTGATGAATGAAATTAATGAAATTAATTTATTCCAGAAAATATTTCTATATGAGATTAAAACTAACTGCATAATAAAATATGATTAAATTAAATAAAGACAAATACAAAAACAATAATGAAATGTAAAACATGTCAAATAAGGAACTGCGTCTCGGGTCACCCCGACCCCGATACGACAGGCTTGTGGCAGGCCCTTGCAGTGGACTGGCGTCCCACTCTCTCACTCTCACCACAGATACAGCCTGGTGATAGACAGGCAAACGGACGGACAGAGGAGTCTTAGTAATAGGGTCCCGTTTACCCTTTGGGTACGGAACCCTTTTTTTTTTGTCGGAGTGGGAATGCACTTACGCACGGTGTGTGGGACTCGCCGCTCCTTTTCCCTCTCTTGGCGAGAGGGGGGGAAAATTGGCCCTACCCACTAAACCCTCTTTGCCGTTCGTGAGGGCGCACTGGGATCGATAACATTCCACCACGGCGCCCTCCGTGGGTACGGAACCCTAAAAAAAAAAGCAAGGACAAAATAAAAGCTGTAACAGACAGGCGTACCGGACAGCGACCGTGGTCCGGTCAGTATATTTCTTTCTAGCTCTCAGCTGCGTCCAGCTGCGTCCGCAGCAAGCTCGGTTCTCCATACAAACGTAGTTACGCTCTCATTTTAAAACGACTAGCTAGATTGCTCTAAAACTTTGTACTTACAATAGGATAAGGTATATCTAGGTCTGTAATTAGTTTATTTAGGTTCAGATACAATAGTTAAAAATATACAGCGAATTTAAGTTTTCCATACAAAACTTGTTTTTATTACTCTTTCGTTTATTTTATATAATAGAGCTATATAAACTTATTACAGACCTAGATATACCTCATGTCATACAGTGAGAAAATGTGCAAAGTTTCATTACAATCCAACACGTAGTTTGAAAATGAGAACGAAACTCCGTTTATTATTATTTACAACGACGGGACTTAATCGCGTAAAATAAGTTTTAAATTTACCTCCGACGTTTCGAGGACGGCGTTGTCACCGGGTCGACACACAACACCCACAAAACCACTAGTGCGCAAAACGTTCAAGTTAATAAACAAGACCAAGTGCGGGTAGTTCGAAAAACTCGCGCGCCTAGAAGATGTTGATGTCAACTTTAGCCAGTCTTCTCCGAGACCACGGGGACAACGCCGGCCTCGAAACGTCGGAGGTAAATTGAAAACTTATTTTACGCGATTAAGTCCCGTCGTTGTAAATAATAATGAGTAAAAATCGTGAAAGTTTAAATCAGTGAAACTCCGTTTGTATGGGAAGGTGAAATTCGGCTTGCTTGCCGGGGACTCTTAAACTATTGTAGATACTTTTAAATGCGAATAATCGTCTATTTATATTTGAAAAAGTAATCGAGGGTGGCAGATTCTTTTGGCGCGATGTTTCATCCGCTACTATAGTTGGTCAAACCAAATTGTCAGTAAATAAGAACAAAAAAACTATCCTATACTCATCCTTTTCTTTTGGGTGCTAGTGCTAGTGTAAGACAAGGATAGTATGATTCTCTATGTTTGAAATGAGACAGTCCTTTGACAAACTATATTGATGGTGACTACAAAATTATGCAGCATTGCGGCATGGCAATTTTGCTTGCAGTCGGAATTGGAATTTCACCTTTACAGGGTGCAAAGGGAGATCTGGAGCCCGATTCAAATTTTAAAACTTGTTACGATTTTGAACTGGTTTCGACACGACCTTGACTTGCCTTGGTGATTGGCGCGCATCTCACGCCACTTTTCACTTCATTTCGCATTCACCAAGAATAGAGTCAGAAATGATGATATCCGCAGTAGAACTAGGGTCACAGACATATCTCGCAGAATAGCGAATCTTAAGTGGCAGTGGGCGGGGCACATTGCTCGCAGAACTGATGGCCGGTGGGGCCGGAAGGTTCTGGAGTGGCGTCCGCGTACCGGAAGACGAACTGCCGGTAGGCCTACAACGAGATAGAGCGACGACCTGGTGAAGGTCGCGGGAACTCGGTGGATGCGAGTGGCACAGGATCGGTCGGAGTAGCGAGCCTTGGGGGAGGCCTATGTCCAGCAGTGGACGTCTATCGGCTGACATGATGATGATGATGAATCAGCATGAGCGATTTCCAAGGTCATATCAAAATAAGATCAAAACCGTAACAATTTTCGAAATCTGAATCAAACTCTCGTTTGCCTACTATATCATAAAAAAAATTGAAATCGAGCGCAGTATTAAAACACTCACTATGTATATATTACATATACTAGTTACATTTCGAAAGCACTTCCAAAAGTATTAGATTATTTAGCGAGCGGACTTTTTATAATTCTATTAATTTGCGCAGTAACTTTTAATATTTTTTGCGGGAAGTGGATGTTTGCTAAACTAAAATTAACGTTGGGGGAGAAACATGTACTGTTGACTGGGAATAATAGCCTCGTTTATACTGGGCGTTCTTGGACTTTCAGCAAATAATGAAAATGTGTGTACCTAAACCTTCTGGAGATTTTACTTATTATTCACTAGGTAAGCAAAAGCCGTAAAGCCGTTTAGGTAGGTTCCGTACCCAAAAGGTAAAACGGGACCCTATTACTAAGACTCCGCTGTCCGTCCGTCTGTTACCAGGCTGTATCTCATGAGCCGTGATAGTTGTACCGTAAACGTTAAGGTTTTGATATTGTTTTTTATTAAATAATATTATGTAAATACCTAGTCATGACGATCATAATATAAATTCATGTAGATTAGTCTAGCATAATTTATAATGTAATTTCATATTATGAGAATAAATATCTAATCTAATCTATAAAAATCGCTTGCGCTGTTTGGTGCAGTCGTGTACGATCGTGTTTACAAACATCTCCAAAAGATAACGTTCTAAAAACATATTTACTCGACCTTACTTCCTGTTGTAACGTAACGACCCGAAGTGGATATTGGCCTCCGACACCAAAGACCGCCATGCTATTCTGTCCAAAGCCGTACAGAGTTTGGACAGACTAGCATTTACTCGACCTTATCTTAGATTAACTGAAAGAGATCCCTCAAAGGGATAAATATATATACATTCCTAGTTTCAAAAATAGTCCACGTTCTTCTTTATACTAGTATGTTATTTTTAATAAAAGTACTACTACTTACTGTCACTGTTTTAGTGGCGAACGTTCCAAAAATATATTGGACGTGGAACGTTTGTTTGTAAATATGTACCTTGACACAATCTTGCGTATCATATCAACATAAAAACATTAACAAATTGTATGCGTCCTAGGATTCACTTCGGGACATCAAGCTGAGTGAGAACCTTTAAGTGCGATTCTCTGTTCGCTTAAATATGAATTTGTTTATTATGTTATTTTTGTGCTAATAAATATTTATTTTACAATTTCTGAATGTTTTGAATTTTAGATGCTCAGTGAAAACGCATAATCTAATAAAAAAATAATAAGTACCAAATAGCGCACGCTACAGTTTTCGTTTAAGATTTGCCCTTTCATTGAATTTATAATTAATTGATAAACAAATGTAGCTTTCTCGCTACTAAATACGTACCTTTTGCAGACAAAGTTTCTTTGATTTTATGTAAATAATTAACTTTAAATCTTGCCAAGCTTTGAGTTGAGGAAAGCTTAATAAACTTTTTGTTCGAACAAGTTACATTACTGCAGCAATCCTTTAATTCTCGTCATGAAACAGCGAAACAGAATTTGTGCCACGGTTTAATTTACCTCGCTTTATTTTGATATAATATTTGGCTTAAAGAAAAAATCATAAACATATTACGCGTCACTTACGTATTTTTAATCGAAAAACGCTCGAGATGTAACGGACATGTTATGTTAGGTACGAAGTGAAACATGTCGAGCGTGTTTCGACTTAAAATACGTGAGTGACCCGTTCTTAATATATTTAATATGTGTGTGTCTCACTGAAGTTTTAATATTAATA
This sequence comes from Cydia strobilella, assembly GCF_947568885.1. Classification (NCBI taxonomy): domain Eukaryota; kingdom Metazoa; phylum Arthropoda; class Insecta; order Lepidoptera; family Tortricidae; genus Cydia; species Cydia strobilella. The sequence continues at coordinate 813,342 of NC_086055.1, forward strand.
ATAATTAACATTCTGCTGGAAATAAAATTGCCATTTTATTAGGCAGGCATCCGGATTTATATTCCAGTATTTAGTCCATCACTTTCACCCAATTAGCCCAGCTCATTTTAGACTCCATCAAATCTTAAGTCCTTATACCCTCGCGGGTGCTGCCTCTGCGTGCGTCCCATGGACACGGGCAAGGGCAGCATCCGCTCGGTGTACCCCTTACATCTCAAAACACATCAACACGCATCTAACGCTTGACAATAGAGGCGTGTTCAGATATTTGTGAGCACCTCGGCCGCTCCGATATATTTGATGGCGACGGTACATCCGTGACTCCAACGTGTCAAATACCTCGGATATACACCGTTGTGTGCAGTGCAAACAGACCGTTAGCACACGCATCGGTTGTTTGTCGCCTCGCCTCCCATCAAAGGATATTTGCATATGACAGTAAACGTTTAGCAAAAAACCGGCCAAGTGCGAGTCGGACTCGCGCACGAAGAGTTCCCTATCATTACGCAAAAAACGGCAAAAAAATCACGTTTGTTGTATGGGAGCCCCACTTAAATATTTATTTTGTTCTGTTTTTAGTATTTGCTGTTATAGCGGCAACAGAAATACATCATCTGTAAAAATTTCAACTATCTAGATATCACGATTCATGAGATTACAGCCTGGAGACAGACAGACGGACAGACAGACAGAGAGACAGACGGACAGACGGACAGTGGAGTCTTATTAATAGGGTCCCGTTCTTACCCTTTGGGTACGGATCCCTAAACAAGCTAGCTTTTTACCTTTGCCATTTTTGCACGTATTATTTTTCAACGGGTAGCGCTTTTATTTATGTGGAAAGTGTTAAAGGGTGGCGGCATAGAATCGTTTTTAGGGTTCCGTACCCAAAGGGTTAAAACGGGACCCTATTACTAAGACTTCGTTGTCCGTCTGTCTGTCCGTCTGTCACCAGGCTGTATCTCGTGATCTGTGATAGCTAGACAGCTGAAATGTTCACAGATGATGTATTTCGGTTGCCGCTATAACAACAAATACTAAAAACAGAATAAAATAGAGATTTAAGTGGGGCTCCCATACAACAAACGTGATTTTTGACCGAAGTTAAGCAACGTCGGGCGGGGTCAGTACTTGGATGGGTGACCGTTTTTATAGTTAATCGTACGGAACCCTTCGTGTGTGAGTCCGAATCGCACTTAGCCGGTTTTTTTAGATGTAAAAGTTTTTTGTCAAAAATATCATTTTTGATAGCTTTTATTGCTTGTATTTTTCTTTCAACAGCCATCAACTAATACTCACTGAGACAATTCTTACAAACCCAAATATAAAGGTTGCGTTGTTTTATCACAGAGTTCCTATGGCCACCTCCTGTGTCCATCATCAGATGTGTCCTGTCACGGTCGCCAAAAACTTGCAGGCGATTATGGTGCAAGTAAAAGATCTTGATGTATGTGAAATAGGGATTTAATATCCGAAACTGATACAAGGGTTGATATTCGCGTTTATGTATGTAAGACGCGTGCGGCGCTGTGGCGGCCGCTGGAGCTAACGGCTTGTGGTGGGGTCCGTCCCCCGCGCGCCCGCGGCCCGCGCGGTAACTTGTTGTCGTAGACAGTACCCATAACATTGCATTGTCAACCAACTTACATACTTACATGTGAAGTTTCAGCTCAATCGAATAATGGGAATTGTGTCTAATTAACCTTGCCAGATTTCACCTGAGCATACATACATTGCAAATTAAATACAAGCTTGATGTAAAAGGAATATTTATACCGCAATCATATCGACGGTGGAAAGGCAGAACCCTGTTGGCGAAACTTTGGTCGTAATTGAGTTATATTATAGGTATCAGCGTATTTTTCTGTGTAAATGGAGCTGAAAAAACATCTCTCAAACCACAATAAAAAATAATTAATTGCTTGAATATAACTATTTAATTCAATTGAAATAGAACACATCTCTCTAAATAAGCTAGAAAAGAAGATGTTTTTTTTTCAAACATTTAAAAAATTTAAACCCTCACAAAATGTCGCTCAAAGTGTTCTGCTTTTCCACCGTCAATATGAAATCTCAGGTATTATTATATTGTTTTACTACGTACTACTAAGTATTACATAATATACACAACTGAAATGAGTGGTTTCCTTTTCATTAAATGTCAAAGACACAAAGGCTATGGATTTAGGAGGTTAACAAATATAAATTTACAAGTAGAAGCAAAACTAAATGTTTCAAATTTAAACAAAAAATTCAAACTTATCACAAGTTTTCTAAGCCGCACTTGCACCGTCCCACTAACCCGGGGTTAACCGGTTAAACCTAGAGTGACCATAGTTACTAGTACAATTTAAAACTGTGTTAACGGTTTAACCGGTTAACCCCGGGTTAGTGGCATGGAGCAAGTGGTGCTAAGAAATTTACTCCTTAAACCTGTACTTTTCAAAACACCTGAAATAATGTTAAACAAGCGTACGGCACGCCATAAAAACAGACATCAGCGGGTGCTTTACCCCCAAAGCTACCCAGCAAAGCAAGTATTCTCCTTGCGGAAAAGTATTTATCTAGTCTTAGAATAATATTTCACGGACATTTGGGAGAACCAGCTAACACAACTTTTATGTGCAAAAAATATAACACGCCAGAAAATATAGCACAATCGAGGATTTACTTTAAGTTTCTTTAGAAATAAAAATCATTTATCCCGCTATAGTAGCCTCAAAAAAAATCGAGGATCAATTAAATCCAATGTTAATACATTGTACCTCGTAAGTCCTATGTCAATTTTTGCGCTTTTGAATTTGGAACTTTCTTTTATTTCTATATAAGTTCAAAACTCGAATTTAATTTGTACTTGTACAAGTACACGGGGACTTACGAGGTTAATTGTGTCGCGGAGCTACTTGTAGAATATGACCTAGTTCAGTTAATAATGCATAATTATTATCAAATATTTTATGTATTTATACGAATTTTTCTATTACTTATAAGTAAGTGTTTCGTGGCAATCAATCAGGTTTATAAATATATTAGCGACCCGCCCCGGCTTTGCACGGGAATGGTGATGTATTATACATATAAACCTTCCTCTTGAATCACTCCATCTATTAAAAAAAACCGCATCGAAATCCGTTGCGTAGTTTTAAAGATCTAAGCATACATAGGGACAGACATCCATCCAGACAGCAGTAAGCGACTTTGTTTTATACTATGTAGTGATTATTTTGTAAATTAAATACTTTTACGGCTTAGCCACTTGTTTTTAGTCACTCACGCGACATGTTTCGGAGAGCCTAGGTCTCCTTTCTCAAGCACTAATGCTATTATGTCTCACAACAGTTTATATTCAATTATTATTTTGTAAATATATTATTAATGTCTTAATAAATTGTACCTATGTAGTATGTGATATGTATGTAACATGTTTGTAAGGGTCAAATCTTGCAAGTTAAATTTGACCCACTTGCCGCTTTCCGATGAAGCTGAAAATTTGCATACATATGTAAGTCGTGTGACAATGCAATATTATGGTACCATCGAGCTGATCTGATGATGGAGACAGGAGGTGATCATAAGAACTCTGTGATAAAACAACGCAACCTAATTGTGTTTGGGGTTTTTAGAATTGTCTCGATGAGTATTAGTTGCCTGTGGAAAGAAAAGTACAGTCAGCGATAAAAGCTTGTATCAAAAATGAAATTTTTGCCAAAAACTTATTTTACGTATAATTTTTCATAATTGTGTTTTTTGGATGAACTAATTTTTTTTAAACAATGAGTCGCCAAGTGTCTTGCGCCGATATCTTCTCGGGGCTGTGGTGTAGGGTTAGAACCAATGAGTTTTTGACATTCATAAGTGCATTGTAATATGCCTGAATCGAAGAATAAAAACCTTTATCTTCACTTATTTTCACAAGATCGACATCTATGAATTCTTTTCTTGCTAGAAATAAGTTCATCCCTACTTGTTTTTTTATTACAAAAAGGCAAGCATTTGACCGCAATCTCACCTGATGGTAAGTGCCGATGCAGTCTAGGATGGATCATGCTTACCTAAAAGATGTCTATTCACTCTCGATTTAAAAAGATCCAAGTTTATAGTGGACTGGGAATATATTTGCAGGAAGTGAATTTCACTCCTTAGCCGTTCGCATGATAAAGCTGGATGCATAACGCTTGGTTTCTAGTCACCGGTCAGACAGCTGAAGCTGTACTTTGGTTAGCTCAGTTCTGTGCCCGGGCATACATTATTCATCGATCGACGACGTCCAGTATGTTACTTAGTCGGTGCTTAGTTGGACACCTTTAATATTGTTAGTTATGCTAGTGGCGGCCCAACTTGGTTAACTAAGGCTTGTGCCCAGTCTGCGGCCTAAGAACTTTACTCGTAAGTGCAGAACAAGTAAAAGCACTAATATTATAAATTAACATTAATTAATATAAATAGGGTATTTGACTACTAGTCAAATCAGTTTCTTTTTTCGAACTGTCAAAACGATTTACTGCTATGGAATTTATATGAAACACTAGCATGTGACGTCAGAATCAAATTACCTACTCTTTAAATAGTTATATATGTAAAGTAATTTATTTTAAATACAGACAGATACCCTATAATATGCCTTTAGCTTTATTTTAATAGAATACGTAGATTCAGAATAAAATTTCTTCAGTAAGGCACACATTTTCCAAGATGGTTGCGGTCCCGAGGTCCCCAAATGTGACTGTGGACATGAAAAAGGGACCTTTAATTAACATATATACAAACTTTCATGACTGTCCAAGAGATTTCGAGGTTTGTCCTTTCGATTGTGCTAATATTAGTTGACAAAGCTTGAAAGAATGAGTTAGTAATTTTTGGCTTCATAATATATATATTTTTTTTATTCATTACATTTCACAGCATAACAGTGATCCAAAGCACTGTGAAACCAATAGATATTTCATACACATAGTACACCAATCAAAATTAACATATAACAGAAGAAGGCCGTTCATTCCTCGTCTCGCAGAACCTCAAGCATTCATAACACACGTCCAACCATCCACTAATGATTAATTTCCCGATACAAGTTCATGTCAAAATAACCTCAAATATTTGATATGTTGTGTTGTGTTATGTTGTGTTGTCTTGCAATTTAAGTTTATATCGGTCGAGGATATAATGAGCATAAATATATGGGTATGGCGACATATGGGTATAAATTGCCTGGGGTAAATTGAGTTAATTTATACCTTTGTTGTATAATCTACCGTGATAGTAGGCAAATATTCCGTAATCAAATGTAGTTACAAAGTAAAGTACCTACTTAGAATCAAGTAGGTAAACCAAATAGCAAAGTAATGATATAAAAACACATATTAACACTAAGAAGTGTTACAAAAGTTATACAAAAGCAACGCGGCCACTACTTGCTACATCTGTGACTGGTATCATTATTTAGCTGTATAGGATTATACATACAAATTGTGATAATAAATGATGATATAAACGTTTATATCTTGACTTTATACAGCATATATAAACTCACATACAACAGTGATTTACAGCTAGTGACACAGTGACTTATAGCTGTAAAACTGTGACCTTTTTTCAGTGATAGAGACGTTTCTATCACAAGTCACATATGACTCCTTATATCATCATCATCATCATGTCAGCCGATAGACGTCCACTGCTGGACATAGGCCTCCCCTCGGAGTGGCGAGCCTTGGGGGAGGCCTATGTCCAGCAGTGGACGTCTATCGACTCCTTATATCACTAATATATAAATAAATCTGGTGGGATTTTGCTAGTTGGGAAGTACCGTATATCATCCATCAAACCTCTTCATACATTATTCACCGAGACGACGAGCTAAACTTGTTACAGTTGCTTTACCTAAGTTCGTGTAGTTTAGTTAGTTAGGCGAGCGTTTAACATTTTAGCAGAGCAACAATTATTTTAGGCGCCTTTAATTAGGCCTATCTTAAATCTTTGTCTTCATATGTCAAAGTTTAGTAAGCACAAGAATTAATAAAAATTATATGTTTAGCCGTTTATGTTAATTCTTAATATATTATTATTAATATTTACTTGATTAAGTAGGAACCTATATATGTAAGTTTATGTTGCTATACATATATCTTGTGGTCAGATCATAGATTTTTATCGTTTCATGCAATGCAATATTAGAATTGATCCCGTCATGATATGGTTAGAAATGATTTCTACATCATGAAATTATCAATTCTATGATCTGGCCACAACATACTCGTATATACATACCTATACATAGGCGATACATTTGACTTGCTACAATGCCTTGTCCAGTTTTCAGCATCTCGACAGAAACTTTATCATATCCTGCAGCCTTTCCTGATTTCATTCCTTTCGACGCTCGGCTTTCACAATTTCATCCATGCTAATACTATCTTCATTCCCCGCTGACACATTTTCAATGCTTTCATTCAACTCCGGAATTGGCGTGTTTGACATCAAACACGCATTGCGCATACAAACTTTCAAAATACTCTTTCTATGTTTTTAAGATGCATTCTTACTCATTCACTAATCTTCCCTTCTTGTCTTTTATTGACTTTAGCTCAGAATTCTGGGTGTTGCCCCTGGCTAAATGGACAGACTTCCAGAAAAACTTTATATTTGCCTTAAATCTTGATAGATAGATAGATAGATCATTTATTGATAAAAATATAAAAAGATTTACATGTCAATTTTGCTTATTCCTATTCTATATTATACATTATTATTAGGTACATTAGGTAATTAATATCACAGATTCAATAATTTTGTGGGTGGGTCAATGACTTGTAGCAGGGAACGAATTCGTCGACACTATAGCACGCCATGTCCAACAATATTTGTTTAAGTTTTTTCTCGAACATCGAGTCTGAAGTAGCTTTTAACTGCTCGTCTAGAGCATTGTAAAGTTTAATGCCTACTATGTGTAAGGATTTCCGAGACTTAGCTAGACGTCGCGGGGGCACGTATAGGAGGTTGCACCTACGCGTTACGGTCTGTAGTTTTTGGAAATTAGAGGGGATCCGTTCGAGATTGTGTCGTATGTACTTGCATGCTTCAAGTACATAGACAGAAGGTAACGTCAAAATTTTTAGCTGCTTAAACAGCTCCTTAGCATGATAGTCAGAGGGTTTTTTAGCCATGATACGGATTGCACGCTTGAGAGCCTTTCTTCCATTTTATCTTTCTTTTCGTCTATCATTCTGTCCACTAATTCCTTTACTAACACTTTCACTCTTCTATAATCCTTTTTCGCTTCACTGACTTCATCAAATGAAGCTGTGTGATTTCTTTGGTTAGCTCTTGTGGCTAACCAATCCAACCACAACTTTTTCATCTCACACACTGCTTCTTGCACTTATTTATTCCACCAAAAAGAACTCTTTTTTTCCTTTGTACTTACTTAAACGTTTATATATTTTTTCCTTTTTTATTGTGGGACGTACCACATTATTACAATCCATTCATGCCATTTAATTGGATAATATAGAATTAGTTCATTTCCATTAATAATATAAATAATAATTGATTAAAATAAAAAGTAAAATATCAATTCATGCATTAATAAGTAAAAATCTACTATAAATAAGTTATTTAATTTAATTTGATTAATTGAATATATAAAAATAATGAAATCTATTGTCAAAATACATCGTAAATAAAACTTTCGGATGAAGGTTAACCCGCGAGCAACAAAGAAATATCAATTTTATTTGCCTAACCTTTATAGATGGAAAAAGCCACGAAACTTCAAAGGTACGTTTATCATTTGCCAACTTTTCGCACAATATTGAACATTGCTTGCAGCGGAATGGCTTTATCGTATCTCTATGAAATAAAACGTCTACTTGTAAAAGAAAATACTAGGCTGTTACGACATTTTGTCACGGAGGGCGGTTAATGTAAAATTTTATGCTATACTCTGTCAGTACAGTCTTCAATACAATTACTGAGTTTCCATATAAAGAGTCTTTGTATAATAGCATTACTGGAAATAACATGAAATTTGATTTCGTTTCGACATGTTTTTAACTTTTAATGTGCCAAAAATCCATGGGTAACAAATTTTAGTAAAGCCAAATCATAGATTAAACTTTAATATTTCGTAGTCAAGAAATTTGCTATCAATCTTCGTAAAATTGAAAATCCTAAACCAATATTACTGCTCGTTGTGCTAAAGTAGTTTACCTAATTTAATACCTGGGATAATCCAACCGTAGATAGCGGCACTGAGCGGACACGCTATACATCAAAAATCACTCGCGTTCCTGTATGAACGGCACGTATGTACACGCGCCATGCGTCATAGCACAGTGGTCATAGTGTAGATAGAACTGAGCGGCCGGCAAACCTCCGTCAATCTGATGTCGCGGGGCGAGGTAATTCGAGTCGGGGCGGGACGGTGCGTGGCCGTTCTGTATGATAATACTATTACTTATTCTGTGATAGCGAAAACTGTTCTTTTTTAGGTACAATCGGGGACATTGGCGGTGAACCACCTTAAGAGCAAAAATCGTTTAAACGTCTTGCAGGCGATCAGGCGATAGCATAAAATTGATGATAAAGTCCAAAGTTTAAATGAATACATAAAAACCTTATACAATTATTTACTGTTTTCTCGGGCAATAAATTTCAGATTAAAATATTCTCCAATGGCTGGTAAGGTAAGGCAGTTGTTCGGAACTGACCATTTTTGTTCTAACTGACAGGCTGATATCGTCCGGTGGACTGATATTATGTAGGTGGGCTTCACGTGGTGGGTTCGACAGAGCTCTTCTAAAACTATCAATCCCTATTTATATCGACATTACTACACGTAAACGCGTTATGTTGTACAAGAAAATATCTAGGTAGGTACATAATGTGACAATGACCATGATGAATGATCGATGACTTTTTTACCGCTGCAGACAAACAATATCGAAATATAACATTTAAAACTTTCGCGGTTTAAACACATATTAAATCACATTTAGAAACGGGTCTATCGCGAATTTATTTTGTTACCTTTATTTACCGACGTTTCGACACAGGTTTCACTGGTCGTGGTCGCGGCTAACTGACGTCCCAGCAAAATGTCAAAACAGAGATTTGTGTGACTACCCCACGAAAAGTGCATTTAAAGTTCGAGGTAGACATCACATTTTCAAACCACCCACTACACATAAAAGTTAATTATTGTCAATAGTCCGACACACAACACTCACAACATCCGCGCACACATCCGAAGATAGATCCCTTGGCTTTAACTTCTGGATCACTGGTCCCCAAGTTGCCGATAAGTTAAAACCATCTTCCCTATTAAACCACCACCACCAGTGAAACCTGTGTCGAAACGTCGGTAAATAAAGGTAACAAAATAAATTCGCGATAGACCCGTTTCTAAATGTGATTTAATATCGAAATATCTACTCGTAAGTAGACAATGAAAAATCCTTATATATTTTACCAATCATTTGTTAAAAAAAGCATAAATAAACTATCGTATTTAAACTGTTGTGAGACATACTACGCAACGCAACGCGTACGCAATACACGGTCGTCGTGAACGCTGCTCGCACTATTAGTGCTTGAGAAAGGAGACCTAGGCTCTCCGAAACATGTCGCGCGAGTGACTAAAACAAGTGTCTAAACCGTGAAATTATTTAATGTAAAGCATAAATAAAGTAAGGTCTCAAAAAAGCTTAAAATATCAATCGCCTGCCTGATCTTAAGAAGTCTTAAAAGGCACTTAAAGCACTCAAAACTTTACACAACAAATTTCTTTTTGTTTCCGAGTACTTAATTTTAGCAAGTCTACAAGAAAAATGTACGAGTCTTCCCATTTTACGAACTTTATGACCGTGTCTGAAATTGAGGACATAGTAAAAACAAAGTTTGAAGAAAAATTTAAGCTTCTCTTCAGAGTAATATCGTTAATCTGGTAAAGATTTAAGGAAGCCAACGAGATTGAAAGGACTCCTGGCCCCTATTTCACCACGGTGACAGGTGCGACAATTGTCGACATCGCTGTTACTGACATCACAGGCCTCCATAGGCTGCGGTAACCGATTACCATCGGGCAGGCCGTATTCCTGTTTGCCACCATCATTGTATTATTTAAAATTTATTATATCGGCAAAAAACAGATGTTTATGACGATGATGATGACAATTACCACAAGATTTAAAAGAATTTTCGGTAATTCTTGACAGAAATTGAGTTCTGTGTCGGAATTTCGTGACAATTGTCGTGTTTCTTGTGACAATTGTCATTAGCTTCGCAAAATAAGTACTTATTTATTGGCGATATAATAATTTTTCTTAATTAAAATGGTGGTGGCAAACAAGCACACCGCCCGTCCCATGCTAAGCGGTTATCGTAGCCTATGGAGGCCTGTGACGTCAGCAACAGTGCTGTCGACAATTGGGCCAGGAAATGTACATAACCGGCGATACGTTAAAGAAGAGACGCGTTTCATGTAGATTTCCGTACATTGACCCGCCTGTTGCTATCTCTTCTATTCGCAACAGGCGGGTCAGTACTAAAATGTATATGGAACGCGTCTCTCCTTTAATAGAAACTGAAAGTTTGGTGGCGCTACTGCGCCAAATGCCTTTTCGGCATAACCTCTTTTACATAAACACTCTAAGATGACTACTGGCCACCAGGACAGGACACTGACACATTGACAGACTGACAATGGAGTTCACTTGAAAATTCGGGTTAAAGATATTTTATTTGTCTCGAAAGAAATATTACATTTGACTTAATGAGATAGTAATACATGCAAAAAAAAAAAAAAAAAATATCGCTACCCATTTATCGAAACCATATTTATTCCGCATATTGAATAGCAATTGTAGCCCGCAAAAGTTGATTTATATTATCGCTCTCGCCGCATACCGCAAGAATATTGGACATCCGCTCAGAAGATTGTTTTGAAATGATAGACGAGGACTATGGACTAACGGAGTAACGGGCCAATTCGAACAATGATCTAGATATCAACTAGATATCCACTAGATATGAAACAGAAACGATAACGAGATATTTAAGAAAGTCATGTCATGACATTGCCGCGATTCCGAATGTTTTCTTGAATGATCTCTTTAAGATTTGCTTAAGCTATTACTTAGACATCCAATGGATATCCCAAAACGTCACAATAACAAAATTGTAGGGTGAAATGACAATTGGTTTCTCGAATCGAAATGCAAAAGATAACTAGTTTAGAACTAAACTATAACGTATCTGTTAGATCTCGTATTGTTCTCGTATCTAGTAATTATCACGTTGTTCGAATTGACCGGTAAGTCACTTGCGAGTACAAAATTTATATTTAAACTAAACTTTGAAACACCGCGGTATCGGCATCAGCTCCCATGATTATCCAGTCCTCAAAATTCTAAAAGTCTTTTACGACAATCTTCATCAAAGTTTCTTAAGGAAAAGTATATATTATCCTCATGGATGTAAGTAAAGGGAAAGGGAGGTAGATATGGCACCACGTATAGGTTCCGAAACCTATATATAAGTCGTACGGCTAACGCCAATGTGTCAAGATTTTCAAAATCATCTACTAAATATTGCCTGCATTTTAGTTTTGTCAACTATGAACGTCACGCGTCTATTATTAATAAAAGGTCAGTATTGATTATCCCAGATCTGTAAATCGTTATGTGAAAGCTTTCATTCCTACTTTATAATTATGTTTGTGCGTATGTTAATAGTACGTAGCATATATTTTCTATTAAAAAGCTGCAGCGGCAGTACGCAACACACGGTCGTCGTGAACGCTGCTCGCACTATTAGTGCTTGAGAAAGGAGACCTAGGCTCTCCGAAACATGTCGCGCGAGTGACTAAAACAAGTGAGTCTAAACCGTAAAATGATTTAATATTAGTATGTCTCACAACAGTTTAAATTCGATTAAAAAGCTATAGCTATTAGTTTGAATTACACGAAGTTACAGTTTCACCCACCGCGTGCACAGCATCGCATGGTCTCAGTCCCAGTGGTATTCATTGCAAAGATTTCCTAATATTGTTATTGCACGGAACGATTACGATCGTAGCAGCCATCGGAACAATTGGATATACAATGTCGATTGCAGGCACAAAGGCACTGAGCTTGCCATGTTCAATAATACGAGATAAAATCTTAAATAGGTAAAGCCTGACCAGTAATATATGATCATTGTCAAGAGGGCGCTGTTATTCTCATGTATAGGGTAACCATATAGACATAGTATAGTAGTTATAGACATGAAACAGACCAGGAGTGAGAGAAAGACATATTCATGTATTTCATTAATTCTAGAAATAAGCATAAGCTTGCAGTACCCTTCACTCGGCTCCATAAAATTAAAAAAATCATTCATGGGTAACTGTGTAAGATTTTATAATAAACTTCCAAATATCATTACTGAATTATCTGTTAATAAATTTAAAAAATATGTAAAACGTAAACTTATCTCTAAAGCCTATATAGCACACAAGACTACATGAATGATGAAACACCGTGGGATTGTGATTGAAAATAATTAATTATTTATTATTGTGTTAATAATGATGAAATTGATAATTCAATGAATACCTATATTAGGTAATCCGTATTTTTTGACATTTAGATTTTTATTCTAGAAAGTTTCTAGACTAGTATTTTTTATACGATATTGGTGTTTGACGATCCTTTTGTAAATTCTTATTATTAAGTTTGACATATCTATAATAATTCAATGTTTTTAAGAATAATAATAACTGCATCAATAAATTGCTCTGATATTTAGATTAAGGTAATATTTAAAACTTGACAACTTAAAAGTGCTTGTTGCTAGGCCTATTTGAATAAAGAATATATTGACTATTAACTATTGACTATTGACTGGTTAATGTATGGCAGCATAATCCTTTTTTTCTTTCACTCTTATAAATTTCGGTACTTCGCCATCGCCTCCTACCTATGCTGCCATAACCCGACCATGAAAAAAAAAACCCGGTCGGTGATAAGGACAAAGCATCATAATTATGTGTTGTCCTGTATTGAATGAAATAATTTTAAATTTGAAATCTGAATGTAAAATCAGAATATGTAAGACTACTTTAAATTCGTGACCCATTTTAAATCGCAACAGTACCTACACGCTTCGGTCCTACACGCTTCGGTCCGACGCAGACGGTTTAGGATTTACAGCGTTCGTTGCCCAACTTGGTGAAAAGTTTTCTTAACTTTATTACAATACCGAAATTCAACTGTTCTGGTGTTTACTTTGTTGTGAAGTGTTGTCACAGTATTCTTGTGCTATTTAAATGGTTATTTATAAAGAATTTATGAAAACGATTTTGTTCTTTTAAAGCTATTTATGTTTTAATGAGTAATTTGTACAACTTTTTTTCGGCTCACAATACATTGAATGACATTTTTGTTTAAATTACAAATTTGTTGTATAATAAAAATAAATGCTTTAACCTAATCACAAACAAAGATGGTAATGGTTTTACTTCTTATTTAATACTTCTTGAGATTGGCCAGCTACATTTTACAATGCCGTAAGCCGAAGCAAGAGTGATGCTTATCGAATTTCGGTAGTATCTCGTTTAGCTAAGAAACAATGTAGACGTGAAACTTACCTACTTCAAGGATTGTCTTGAAGCAAAATGTAAAAGGATGTAAAACTTTATGATGGCTTAGTAGAGCAGTTTTCATGGCATTCAGTTTGGTTTGAGGATTATAGGAATATTTCTCGGTTGCTGAGAAAAACTTCTCAACTTAGTAAGGTTTCGTTTAGTTCTCAACTCAGCGAGGAAATACCGCCAGCCCTATTTTAGATTTAAGCTAGTTATTAATTTCGTTTACGTTATCTTGTATGTAAATAAAGAGATTTAATGTTTTTAAAAAAAGTAAGGTTTTTCAGCAAATAATGTTGCTTATCTTAGTTTGCTGAGCTCCTTAATTCATACTAATGTTACTGACAGATCATTTAATGTAGAGCGAGCTGCAAAATTGCATGCACAAATTACAAATGAATCAATTTATAAAGTGGCAACGCAATTTTGCTGCTGGGTGCGCGTGGCTAAATTAAATAAATAAATTAAAGATTAAGTCCGGTCAGTAAAAAAGGCAAACGGAAAAAAAATCCTATTAGGACAATTTTACATAGAACAAGGCTTGTTTTGTAGGGTCTAGACGACGATAGGTAATAAAATAAATGGTTTATATAATAAAAATCAACTCAAAGGTTAACTGGAAGAAATCCCTTAAAGGGATAAGTTCGCCTTTGTACTGCCTATTTCTCTGTGCCATATTTGTGTTCTGTGTTTTGTACAATAAAGAGTTTATACATACATACATACATAAATATACAAACTACGACTTATTTTTGTCGTCATATTGTTCATTCCTGACGTTTTCAGTTTGACGACCGGTCTGGCCTAGTGGGTAGTGACCCTGCCTGTAAAGCCGATGGTCCTGGGTTCGAATCCCGGTAAGGGCATTTATTTGTGTGATGAACACAGATATTTGTTCCTGAGTCATGCATGTTTTCTATATGTATTTAAGTGTTTGTATAAGTATTATATATATCGTTGTCTGAGTACCCACAACACAAGCCTTCTTGAGCTTACCGTAGGACTTAGCCAATTTGTGTAAGAATGTCCCTATAATATTTATTTATTTTATTTATTTATATTTATTTAAACACCTATTTTCCGCTGTTTTGGTAACAATTTCAAATGCTTTGCGTAGCGTCTTGTTGAAGCATCTAAGTTAGAAATATCCGCAATAAGTAGGTTAACGCATTATATCATTAGCAACCTCCCAGATTTGTAAGCACTCTAAATTACACACCTTGTCACGGATATAAATTATCTCCAGAGGCTTACAAACCCTATTTGGGTCCCTTTACTGAATATAGGTATATATATTTGGGATTGAGCTATCAATCAAAGAGGGGCGACAAAATAAATAGACCTGTTTATAGACTAGGCACGCCTATTCGAACGTACACTGACATCGGAATGATATTTGAATCATGTTATTTAGTTATCGTGCGTCTCGCCCACACCAATACATGTACGGACAACGAGCGAAATGCACGATAGTTAAATAACATGATTCAAATATCATTCCGATGTCAGTGTACGTTCGAATTGGCTTGTAGTTTGCGGGTGTTTGATAGATTCGATCCGCGCGGACGGAAACGGAATTGATACCGCAGAATGTGCCTACTTTGTTTCCCACTGGGTAATTGTGCTCCAACAGTTTTTGAACACACATTCTTGAGCGACAGGTTAAATAAGGGTTAAATGAACTAATAATATACCGTTGCACACAATATCTTTTTTAATACAGGTGCTCAAAAAGTGCTACTTTACGTAGGTGTTTAACGTTGGTATTCGCGACCTAGTGCTTTTAAGTTTTCCAATTTTTTTAAATTTATACTTGTTCCAATTCATGACTACTTATTGATGAGTGTTAATATTAGTTTCCTTTAAAAGTCGTAACCAACATAAAAACCTACCGTTAATTCAAGAATACGAAAAATATACCTATTTCATCTTTTATTACTTACCTCTTCATTATTATAACACGTTTATTTTTTAATATTGAAGATTAAAAAACCGCTCTTAATAAGTTGTCTGAATGGAACGGAATAGCTATGGAAGGTAGAGGTAGGAACGGCTGCCGAACGCCTGTCAAAGAAGAGGCGTTTTTTCTTACTGCAAGCTAAGTTTCCAAAGGCAACATTCGATATTGTTTTTATTCCTTACTTGTTGTTTTCTTATTTTTTCGCAACTGTATAAAAAAACGTCGTTCTATACACGTACGGAAATGTCATTTTTCACTCGTCCCGAGTCTTGCATACTTTCCGCACTAGTATCGAAATGTACTATTCTAAGACAGCAGCTAACACCTAAAATGATGAATAAAATCAAAGTAAATACCTGTTAAAGTTATATTATCAACTAATCTGCAAATAACTGCAAAATGCCTAGTGTCCTGGTTATCACAAAGTCGATGGTATTCCTGAGGCTGGAATGAAATTCGGGTATATTATTATTTTTGCGGCTACGTCCAATATATATTTCGCTCCAGTAGACCTTTAATTTAATTTATATTCATATGAAATTTTATGTGCCCCATTTTTGACGTCTTCAACCTTTACTCTGAGTCGGCATATACCTACCCATTTTTTCCGGTAACTTTGTCTGTTAAATTTTATTAAATAGGTCAACAATATAATTTAATAAGTCTTTCTTCATAATACCAAGGTAGTATCAAAGGCTACGAGTTCTGTAATAAAAGCTTATTGGAAGTCCATTGGTAATGCTAGAAGTACCAATATACGTATGGTACCGTAACCATTTCCTTTTATTGGATTTCTTATACGCCGGCAATTCAATACTACTGTACTAGTGAATCATTAAATCAGGAATAGTATCTATTATCAATGACATTCACTTAAGTAGGTACCTATGAACTTTGTCGTAAAAGGAAAGTAACAATTGGCTCAAAAATTAAGCAAGAATTCAGATAAGGTCAGTAAGGGTTCTTGCGTCGGCTAGTGCCCTTGTAGGAAAATTCCGTCGCACGCGTCTGCGCTAGTTACGCAGCGTACTACGTAGGCGAACAACACGCGAACGCGAAGCGATGCGGGGCGGGGTGAATCAATCCTTTGATACCTATAGAAGTGTCCTACGTGGGCGCCGCTGCGCTTCGCGTTCACGAGCTGTTCGCTTACGTAAGACGCTGCGTTAGCACTATTTTCCGTTAAGGTAACGTTCGAATTCCGACTGCAGCTGTGGCAAACGGGTAAGTGTAGCTGGCTTTCACATTGGGGCCTGTTTACACATTAGTGTTTATAGCGAATTCATACATTTGCTACTTTCTACTTGAGTTTAGTTGCAAATGTATGAACTCGCACTAACACTAATCAATGTAATCAATGTGAATAACAGGCTCCATAGTGAAGCCCAGCCACACTTATCGTTATTCCCAACAAACAATTTAGTCGTATAATCAAGTAGCTATAAGACTCGAAGTTTTTTAACTTATAACAGTCATTTTGACCGTACATTGTATAATGGTGCATTATGTCGGTGACACTTATTGTCGTATAGCAAGGTCGTATAAACGTTTATTCTACCATTTTTTATAGTATAGTAGGTCTGCCGTGTCAGACGTATCTCTGCTATCTTTAGATAGCAGAGATACGCCTAACCAGTGCAAAATGAAACTAGACACTGCTTTACATAATACTTAAACAAAATTTCAAAAAATGTCTTTAGTTACTGAGATATTTCATGTTTTAAGATAGACGTTTTCGAATTTTTGGACATTGAGTTATGCGTATCTCTTCTAACTCAAGTTAGAATAACTATGCGTAACTCTTCGCAGTTTTTTTACGGCAAACTGGATATCTACTATCTCGAGTTATCATAGTTTCGCGTAACCACACGCAGGTAGTACGGCGATAGGCGGCTCGCGATGAGGCGGGGGGCGGGGCGCGGAGGGAGGCTGGTCGCTCCTTGCCACGTGTATTTGTTTATTTGTGTAGTTTCAAGCAAAAGGTACCACATTGTCGCTTATCATAAGGACATTCTGACAGGTTTTTCGTATTAAGATACAACCAATTATCGTCTTTATGGTAAGCGACAATGTGGTACCTTTCGATTGAAAACGTCACATTTACATTTCATTACGTACGTAATATTGACCCGGTTAAGTTAGCGTTCCGGTGTTTTTTTATGTTGTTTGTTCAAAATATGATAAATTAGTCTTTAAAATGAGTTCTTTACGAAGTAAAGCCTTGTTACGAATGTGTAGTGAGAGAAATGTGAAGGCGTGTCGGATGACCAAAACAGCGTTTGCCTATGTTACACCAAACCTGAGTTCCAATAGGTACAGCCGGGGTTCAGCATCAGCTCTATCTTGGGTACTGCTCTCCCAAGTGCTCATCATGGCGTGTCGGATGACCAAAACAGCGTTTGCCTACGTTGCACCAAACCTGAGTTCCACTAGCTACAGCCAGGGTTCAGCATCAGCTCTATCTTGGGTACTGCTCTCCCAAATGCTCATTAAGACGTGTTGGATGACCAAAACAGCGTGTGCCTATGTTACACCAAACCTGAGTTCCACTAGGTACAGCCGGGGTTTAGCATCAGCTCTATCTTGGGTACTGCTTTCCCAAGTGCTCATCAAGGCGTGTCGGATGACCAAAACAACGTTTGCCTACGTTGCACCAAACCTGAGTTCCACTAGGTACAGCCATGGTTCAGCATCATCTTTATCTTGGGTACTGCTCTCCCAAGTGCTCATTAAGACGCGTTAGATGACCAAAACAGCGTGTGCCTATGTTGCACCAAACGTGAGTTCCACTAGGTACAGCCAGAGTTCAGCATCAGCTCAGCTCTATGTATACTAAAACCTTCTCCAGAATGTAACAATAACTTTTCTGAAACCCGCATCAAAATCGGTTTAGCCAAACGCGAGATAATCGCGGACAAACATACGGGTCAAACTGAGAACCTTTTTTTAAGGCGGTTAAACATTTTGGAGTAACTGACCTTCTGCCGTTAATTCCGACTTTTACACTTACTGGGATTAAATATTAAATAAAGTACATACAAACAAACACACACACACACACATACATACATACATACATACATACATACATACATACATACATACATACATACATACATACATACATACATACATACATACATACATACATACATACATACATACATACATACATACATACATACATACATACATACATACATACATACATACATACATACACACACACATACATACATGCAATACATGCATACGCTATTAAACATAAGGCTCTTTCCACCAATCGATTGATCTACTTTATAACCAATGATGTAAGGACTGATGGAAATCGGGCTCCTTGTATGTAATGTGAGTTAGCATATTATAAAATGGATTATCTTGTGTAGTCTGGTTACGCGTTTTACTAGGAGCACTAATACAACGAACTCTTACAACTAAAGATAAAAGAACTACGCGTGACCACCTCAATATTCCCCATGCCCTGGTTACACGTTTTACTAGAAGTTGATACAATGTAGTCTTCTAACTTTAGATAAACGAAAACCTCAATAAGCCCGCGAGCCGTGGCCACGCGAAATAGTATGAGCGCTCATACAACGTACTCGTCTAACTTTAAGTTAACATAGTTACGCGCAACCACCAAATGTATGAAACAGTGGTTACGCCAAACTATGTTTATGCGTTTATTTCAAAAACTATGTATTTTTACAAAAAAAAAGTAAAGAAATAGTATTCTTCACGTCTATTGAAACACAAAACACATATTAAAAATGACTTAACTCAATAAACTCACGAAATATATGAGTTTATTAGTTTTCACGCTCACCGAAAACTTTAAAGTCGATTTACTCAAAACTGTGTTTTTTGAGATAGCAGAGATACGTCTGACACGGCAGAGGTATTACGACGACTTTTATAGAACTTACTTACACGACAGTTAGCCGCATAGAGGTTACGGTCGTAATAACGTCGTAGTCGCGACAATTTTGTGGTATGAATACCCATTATGCGACTTTTAAACTACCAATAGTTGCTTACACGTCGTAAAAGTGTTCCTTATAGAACAGTCGACTAAATGTTACTGGGGTGACTGCTATATGATATGATATGATTTATTTATCTCACTATATACAATTGCACTTAAAATTACACATGGTAAATTCTTAGGAATTTATATTTATGATATACGTATTTAAGTATTAGCAAAAGTGCTATAATACTACCGCTATTCAATCAATAGTCGAATATAAGTTGTTAAATAAACTTTACATACAACTTTCGCCATGTTACATAGAAACTATAGTGATTTTATATCTTGTAAAAATGAATCCAAATAAATGGAAAAACATAAAGAAGAGTAGTGGTTTCCGAAGAAAAGTGAAAAATAAACAACTTGCGCTTCAAATACAAACAACTTGAGCTTCAAATACGAACAAATAAACGTGATATTACAGCAGAAAGAAGTCAAGCTAGAGGCAGTAATAAAAAGTAGGGTTCCGTGTCATTTTTAGATAGTGTCTTAAATACAAACTGTCGAACATAATAGTTATTCTGGAATTTTGAATCAGATTTAAAGTTTTTATAATCACAAAGGATGGGATGGGGTAGGAGGAGGTTACCCAAGCTGCCCAAGACCGTAGTCAATGGAAAAACAAGATTCGAGCCCTACACCCCAGAAGGGGGTAACAGGAAAAGAAGAAGAAGAAGATAATCACAATCAATTAATTAAACCTAAATATAGGGCAGCTCAACGCTAATTTCAATGTTCACATTCATCTCCTAATCGATAGCTTGAGCACCAAAATAAAACAATAACAATATAATAAATTCTTCACATTCTTGTCAATGTATAACAATTGCAATTGCATATTGGTCCATTTTTACGAATTATGGGCGAGTTATATCCATAACAATGAGAACAAAATATTTATCAGTACGGTTTTTACTCACTATTATTTTTAGTCGCTTTTGGCGACATGTTTCGGATTCTTTGGGAATCCATCCTCAGGCACGAGTGTCCGCGGCGGTAAATATAAATAAATATGATATGCGGCGGTGATAAATATTTTGAAATATGTCTCACGATAGTTTAAGTGCGATGAATGAGAACAAAGAATAAAGGCCATTTTAATTATGCATGGATCATTTCGATGATATGCGTCTTGGAAAAAAATGTATCAATGTCCATATATTCCAGCTCACCTTGAAACATAAACGATAATTAACGAAACTTAATTTGTTATAGTTTAATTACTTAATTAGGTATGTAACACGTGGAAACGTTATGGTTTGTGAAGGTCAGCCGTTTTATTATTTTTCTAATAAACCCTAAAAATATCGATATGGCGACCAGTTCCAATTAATTCAAACGTATAGACAAAGATAGATATAACTCCGTAATAGATGGATACAGTCTAAGGAAAAACGTGCCTCGAAAATCAAGAAAATTTGATTCTCGTTCAGAGGGCGCTACTCGCTTTGGCCTACTGTCGTATAGATGGCGTTGACGGTTTCGTTTGTTATTTAACAATTTTAACGCATATCAGTGAAAGCAACATGGTTCAAAATCATAAAAATAATAAATGCAAATTAAAAAAATCATTTATCCATATTTAAATACATTTTATAGTATTTTTATAAATATTTATTTTTAGTTTTAAGTGTGTCGACAGATGGCAGTGAATTTACTGGGGTTACAAAATTTACTATGACAGTACCGCTCTAGTATAAGTTACTCTATGGTATAGATTATAGAACCTTGAGTTGAATAACGGTCACATAAGGCAACTACTGAATAATTTTTTAAATAAAATAATTAAATACTTAAAAAATTTAAAAGAGCATCAAAAATTTGTTATAAACTTAGATAGCAATAATCAGTTGACTGCGCAATAGTTTACAGATATAAAATACTTTTTTGTCTCCTTAAAATTAATAAAACACCAACTTAAAAAAAATGCTACTTACATCAAATAGGTACTTAATTATCTTCTCTAACATGCAACAGCAACGTTGTGACAAAATGCCGGGATAACGCGAGGAAGATGATGTAGGGCATAAATATACATTACCAGTTTCAAACATATGTGTACGCTCTTACACCTTAGACAATAAAGTCGTGTTCACATATTTTTGAGCCTTTAGTCTGGATCGATATTTTTGCCTTCGACTGTACCTACTGCTTCTTTGGAGGTTTCAATAATCTCTTTATATAGGTACCTATATGAATATAGCAATTTTAATAAGGCATTTCATTGTAAGAGGAAACCACGAGGAAACATACGAAAACGTGGTATGCGGACATGGACCGGCCAACACCATTTTTAGGTAACTAGGTTACTTTGTCAAGCGTCGGCGTCTTCATGAATACTATATAACAGCGACGAAATATATCCTTTTTTCATAAATAATAATATAGAAGAACAAATAATATAATTATATATATAATAATATTGTAAATATTTACATTGACTCAAACACAACACAAAGACACTGCTTACATTTTATCTATACTATACAAATATACGCGGTGAAGCAAAATAAAAGTGTGTAAAAATACAACTTTACTCTTACTCCATAGTGACTTGATAGTCACCAGTACCAAAGATAGATATAACTCCGTAATAGATGGATACAGTCTAAGGAAAAAACGTGCCTTGAAAATCAAGAAAATTTGATTCTCGTTCAGAGGGCGCTACTAGTTTTGGCCTACAGTCGTATAGATGGCGTTGACGGTTTCGTTTGTTATTTAACAATTTTAACGCATATCAGTGAAATCGTATTTTTATAAATCTTCATTTTTAGTTTTAAAGTGTGTCGACAGATGGCAGTGAATTTACTGGGGTTACAAAATTTACTATGACAGTACCGCTCTAGTATAAGTTACTCTATGCCAGTACTTAAATATGCGCACACGAATCTTCTATCAATAGACAATGATTATAGTCGTTGGACCAACACGGAACGTATAAAATTTTCACTTCCGTATTAGTTTTCTAAACAAGGCGTAATGTTCTCAAGGAGTCAATTCTGTTTCAACAATTTGATAACGGTTTGACATTATTTGGATACAATCTTGATGCCAATACAAACTTACATTGTGGCATCAAAATTATATCTAAATGATCTCAGTCGTTTGTGCGTCTCGCTCGCGCCAATACGTGACAAGTATGTGCGAAATGCACACGGAATTGACATCATTAAATCATTTGTCACGATGTAAGGTTGGAAATGGCCTCCTTAAGTCATTGTATCAGGCATCTCACGCACACCAATAAGTGCGAGCAAGATGCGTTATGAAATGACTCCTGTATTTCGCGAAACCTAATTAGCGTGAGTCGAACGCTGACTTTAGTAGGCGCACGCTGACTTAAAGTTGCACTGTGGAACAACATTATAATTAACTTGTGGTCAGACATGAGAATTTTCTGTTTCTGTTGTCAATATCAACAAATGACGTTATTCTTAAAGGGGTTACTGGCCTGAATTAGCTATGAATCGTTTGTCTTTATCTATCATTTTGACTGTATTTGTAAGAAAGGGATAAGACATAATTTAACTAACTCAGACCCGTAAAGTTTTATGAATAAGGGGGAAAGAATCGTAACATTTGAGAGGGATGTCCTAAACAGATTCCCAAGATTACTTACTTTTCACAGGTTTTTGTTACACAACAAAAAGTTATAGTCCTAAACAGCAATTTCTCATGTGAAACAATTATGGCGCCGTTCCACTGTAAGTCGTATCAAAATAAGATGAAATCCATGTAAAATTGTTAATACACACAATTGAAATCCATGTAAAATTGTTAATACACACAATTGAAGGTATTTTGCGTGCCATTGAAAAAGGGTAGTTTGGAATTCGGACTAACAACACGCGAAAAGAACAGCTCCGCATTAATTAAATTGAAACAGTGGAAATAAGCCCCGGGAAACCGGAAGCTGGCATATTATTTTAGTTTAAGGTGCATGTGAATCGATAGTGACGATATTTACATTACAAAAGTGTTTTTGAAGTGAAAATAAGTGCAACAAAAGTTAACGGCTGTGATCTAAGTTTGAGTCACCGTCCATGCCGGCATCTCTGTCGCGCGCGTGGACTTGCATATAGGATTCGCTGCTCGCACGCGCCGACATCGACACCTACCCAGCGCACTAACCAACCGACTGCACAGCAAGTATAATTAGAGATTAAGTACACGATACAATAAAAACAATCAAAGATGAAGTGCTTTGCTTGCAATTTAGTTATAAATGTTCGTTTAGAGCTATTGAAATGCGCCACCTGTCAGGCAACATATCACTATACGTGCACTAGTATGACTTCCGCTTATTATAGGGAACACGGAAAGCATCTTAAACTATATTGGACCTGCCAAAGTTGCGATAATATTACACGTAGGAAAAGAGATGATGATACCCCAGTACGGAACCGGTACTTACCCCCAGCACCAGCACCGCCACCGGACCCGCGCCTCGACGACACCACCATGTCAGTCGACAATCTACTAGGCTTAGACGAAGATACACACTCTCAAATA
Source organism: Cydia strobilella (assembly GCF_947568885.1). Classification (NCBI taxonomy): domain Eukaryota; kingdom Metazoa; phylum Arthropoda; class Insecta; order Lepidoptera; family Tortricidae; genus Cydia; species Cydia strobilella. Next base: position 837,471 of record NC_086055.1, read on the forward strand.
TATAGGTATGATAAAACAGAAATAAGCAACAGCATAACGACACAAAACCCGTCCACAAATATCGCACCCCTAACTACAAGCGACCAGCCCCTCACACTAGATCAACTTAGCGCTCTTCTAGACAAAAAATTGGATAGATACAAAACAATTATGTTGGCTGAGATGAAAACTACAATACAACAAGAAATAAATACAAGTATACACCAATTAAAACAGGATATAACTCAAGAAATCAATACACTATCATCACAACATGAAATTCAAAAAAGTGAACTACAGAAAACTAAGGCAAAAATAGAACAATTAGAAAAGGAAACCCACCAATTAAAGACAGAACTGCACCAGCTAAAATATCAACTAGGGACAGAAACAAACACAATTAAAAATATCGAACAAAACAAAACAATAATTCTGTATGGCCTGGACGAGTATGAATATGAAACGGAATCAGATCTATGTCGCCGTGTTGATAACATGTTCGCCGATGTTATGAATATAAATATTAACGGATTTATAGAACAAGCCACCCGAATAGGTAAAAGAGGGTACCGTCGCCCCTTACGGCTAGACCTCTTAAGCAGACGAATGACCAACTATATACTTCAAAACGCACACTATTTTAAAAACACAGGTTACGCAATTTCACCCTTCTTAGATAAAAAAGCGTTAGAAGAAAGAATGCTACTTAGAGAAAATATGAGAAAAGCACGCCAAGAGGGAAAATATGCAGTCATTAGGAACAACAAACTTTTTATAAACGGTGTAGAACACGTTTATAGCGAAAATAGGTCACTAGAAATGCAAGCGCAGCAGTCAGATACAAAACAAAGCGCACCGATGACGTCATCATGCGCACAACAACAAACAACCTCGAACGCACCGAATGAAAAAATACTAAGTACACCAATGGACAACGCTCACAATAAAACTGATTCCTTTCGTGAATGAACTTACCATTATAGTTCAAAACGCTCAAAGCCTAAAAAACAAGATCGAAATCATGGAGACGCTTCTACTAGACAAAAATATCCAAATAGCATGTATTAATGAAACCTGGATATCCGAAAACCAAAAAGAATTAGTTACGATTAACAGCTATGACTTCGCAGCCTCATTTAATAGGAGTCAACGCCAGGGAGGAGGTGTGGCAATTCTGCTACAACAAAACATCGAATTTACGGAAAGAATAGACATATCTAAACTATCAATAGAGTTCATTTTCGAGTGTTGTGCGGTAGAAATCCCTAAAGAAAATATACTATTAATAAACATTTATAGACCGGATCGCGACATGGAAACCTTTTTTGATTGTTTAAATAGGCTGCTTTGTAAAATACAGCAAATAGAAAAAAACAGACAAACTTTTATAGTTGGTGACTTTAATATAAACATGCTGGGTAATTCACCTACTAAAAACAGATTAATTGACACTATGTTATGTTATAATTTTAAACAAATTGTAAAACAACCTACAAGGGAAATAAATAACTCATCTACATGTATCGACTTAATTTTTACAAATCAGACAAAATGTAATGTTGAGGTAGAAGATAACGGCATATCGGACCATAAAAGCGTTTTGCTGACGCTCCAAAGACAAGATACACAAAAAACCCAAAACCCGTGGTACGCACATAGTAGAATCTTTAGCGGAAAAAACATGTTACTATTTAAACAAGAACTAGCCAAAATAAATTGGAACAGCGTGTTGCTGAAAAAATATAACTTAAACCAAAACTTTCAGGCATTCCACAATACACTACAAAATATTTTAAATACCTATTTACCAATAAGACGTATCAAACTAGTACCATCAACCCATAAAAAAACATGGCTAACAAAAGGCTTAAAACTCGCTTGCCGACATAAACGACAGCTGAAAAGCTTCGCCAATACTACAAATAACTTAATAATTCATGACCACTATAAAAAATACGAGAAAATACTCAAAAAATGTATAAAAAAATCAAAGAAAATAAACCATATTAATGAAATAAAAAGATCCCACAATAAAGTAAAGACTATGTGGACGCTTATAAATAATATAACGCGCAGAAACAAAAAGAATATCTACAAAAACATTACATTAAAAACAGACAATACTATTTTAGAATCGCCCCTGCAAATAGCAAACCTGTTTAACGAGCACTTCGCATCGGTGGGTGAATCATCTGCTCCCGCGCCGTGCTCCCCGGCCGCGGGAGCGACAGCACCGCGCATCGGACGCCCTGTTATATATCCTACAACCAATTCAATCTATATTAGTCCAGTCAATGAAGACGAAATAACTAAATTGATACGTAAATTAAAAAATAAAAAAAGCTATGGTATTGACGACCTCCCACCAGCTTTAATAAAAAAATGCGATGCTGAACTAGCAGCCCCACTGACGGGACTAATAAATCAATCCTTTGACGAAGGCGCTTTCCCGGACCTACTGAAAATAGCTAAAATCAAACCAATTCTAAAACCAGGCGGTACTGCAAACAACCCAAATCAATACCGGCCTATTGCTCTGCTACCATCTGTGTCAAAAATATTTGAAAAAACTATGGCAAACAGATTATATAACTTTCTCGAAAAATATAATATCTTAGACTCAAATCAACACGGATTTCGAAAACGCCATTCAACGGCTTTAGCAGTATACAAATATATAACACATATCTTAGAGCACTTAAATATAAAACAATATAGTATAGGGCTACTCTTAGACATGACTAAGGCATACGACAAAGTATCCCATGAGATATTATTGACTAAACTATACGGCATGGGAGTACGCGGCATGGCCTACAAATGGTTCCAATCATACCTACAGAATCGGAAACAATATGTACAAATAGATTATTACGACCACCAGAGCCGAGAGGTAGCGAGCGTAAACTCTCAACTACGTCAGACCACTTGCTCCCTCCCTCAAGGAAGTATTTTGGCCTGTACCCTATTCTTAGCGTATATCAACGATCTGCCCAAAATTTTAGATGAAAATACAAAATGTGTCATGTTTGCAGACGACGTCTCTTTGCTGTTTAGTGCTACGGACAGTACCGAAGCTAACCTAAAACTTTCGACCCTTTTACACACTGTCAAAAAATGGCTTGCCGAGCATAATTTAGATATAAACCTACAGAAAACAAAAATTATTCAATTTAAACCGACACAGAAGAAACCATTAGAATTGCAACTACAAATAAATAACAATACAATAGAAGAGGTAAATGATTTCAAACTGTTGGGTATAACTATAGATTCAGGGTTAAACTGGAAAGAGCATATCCAAAGTCTCAAAACAAGAATAATCAAATTTATCTACGCTCTTGGTATATTAAAAGCGAACACGGATTTTGAGTCGGCTTTATCAGTATATTTTGCTTATATCTATTCTGGCCTCCGATATGGCGTACTTCTCTGGGGAGATAGCACAGACGCCAAAGATATATTCATCCTACAGAAAAAGTGTATACGAATCTTAGCGAACGTACACATTCCTAACAGCTGCCGCCCTCACTTTATACGGTTTAAACTGTTAACGTTGCCCTCAATATACATAATGGAGGCTGTACAATTTGTCAGACAACACACAGAATTATTAACATTAAAAGTCGATACGTGTAAAACTAGAAGTCAATATAGAAATAAGCTGCTACTACCTAGACCTAACTTAGCTATGTATAAGAATGGACCACAGTATAAATGTATCCAAATTTTTAATAAAATCCCTAATGCTATCAAATACGAACTAAATGAGAAAACTTTTAACTCTAAACTGAAAAGCCTATTAATAGAAAATTGTTATTACACAGTCGAATCATTCCTGGAAGATAATACGTTAGATAAATATGACACCGAATTAGTGTAAGACTGTTAACTTGACATATTGCTGCCATCACTTTAATATTAATTGACATTCATTAAATAAATAATAATTATAATAATTTGACAAGTTAATTCAATCAGAAATTATTGTATCGGTGCATTGTTGACGTTGCTATTGTTGAAGTTACTAAATTAATTTATGTTACCTTAATTGCAATGTGTAAATTAGAATTAATAGAATAGGAAAACTGTACTATTGTGTGCCCTTACAGGGTGTCATGAACTGGCTATATAAAATGTAACACCTTATTATGTACATGACAATGCAATATTGAATAAATGACTAAATGACTAAATGACTACACAATCGGCCTCTGGTCTGGGCACACGTAGTCGTCTGCATTTTTAAACTGCTCCACGCCTCACCCATTTTATTTACCGCTCGCAACTTGAGTTTTACCAGTTGTGAAACAGTTAGCACAGTGCTTGCCGAGTTTATCGCGGACTGTCCAGTATAAGTGTAAAGGTACGGTTCGTATTCAGACGTAGCATTACTGCTGCAGTAATGCGACGCGACATTGGTATACTATACTGAATGAATTGCTGCCGTAAATGTCAAATTTAATTAAAAATGCCTTTTTGACGTTATCTGCAGCCATGCTGTCATAAAAAATAGAACGCAGATCCCTTGCTTACGTATGTCCGGCTGTTCTCCTCTACGGAAAAGGATTTTAATATATAATAATTCAGCCTATATACTTCCCACTGCTGGGCACAGGCTTCCTTTATGCGCGAGAGGGTTTGGGCTATAGTCCCCACGTTAGCCCAATGCGGATTAGGGACTTCACATACACCTTTTGAATTTCTTTGCAGATGTATGCAGGTTTTTTCACGATGTTTTCCTTAACCGAAAAGCTAGTGGTAAATCTATACCTTTGGGTTCAATTGGCGAAAAGGACATTTTGGCGAAAATGAGTTATATAATTATACAGTTTTGTTTAGAATTCCAAGCGCTTTCGTTCTGCATAGTTATTTTTTTCCTGAAAACTAGCATTTTGTCCTTTACGACAACTGAACCGAAAGGTTTCGATGAAATGATATTCCGTAAGTACATAAGTTCCGAAAAACTCATTGGTACGAGCCAGGATTTGAACCCGCGACCTTCGGATTGATAGTCGGACGTCGTATCCACTCGATTGATAGCGACCGATAGCGGTGGTGGCACCGCTTCTTTTAATGTACATAAATAATAAAATACCTACTGGCAAGCAATAACATCTATTTTATTTTTTTGTATTTGAATCGAGTAATAATAAAATAGAAGTATCTGGCGCTGTATATTTTCATTTTCGTATCTAAGTAGGCACTTAACGTTTATTTAGCAAATAGGTCACAAGGGCACTTTTACGTGTCAAGTTTAATTCAAGCGGCGTGCAGATTCAAATCGCCACAATTTTTAATTTTTAATTTCCACCCTCGTTGGACATTCCTTTCCATTTCATATTTAAATACATGTCCTACAAAAGCGTCCATATTGTTCTTTAAATTACAGCATATTTTCCACACAATGCCTCTGCTAATACGTACATCGTGACCATAAGCCGCCGTTGAAATGTATCTACGGGCCAAACGGCCGCCAACGACACGAAGCCCAAGGGTCAAGCTAAGCTCAGCCTGATTTATAAGGAAGGCGGTATTAGACAATTGTATACAAGATTAAACGAAATTCTCCCTCTAAATCTGATCCTGTTTCCAAAAGAATTATCTCAATACAAAAAAACGTTGCTTACGACGATTTTGTATCAGCAGCGTTATTCCACGGCGATTTGTTTTGTCTCTTATAAGACAATAGAGGTTGTGAGTTGAGGCTTTTTAATTTGAGTTCTTAGTTTGATAAATATCGCTTTGAAAGCCAAAACCAATTAACTTTTTATTATTATTTATGATTAGGTAGGGACCTACCTAATATCTTTTTGGCGATTAATTTCCTGAAGAAATAAATAAGTGCGGCTACGGTCATGAAGCAATAATAAATATAGCAAAAGCTTTTTACATCCGAATAATATAATAAGGACAATGGAGCGGAAAATATGTATTACTTATAACAATGCTAATTATAGTATTGTATTGTTTTCTATATAGGTTAAGTTAATTTCAAGATCTCGCCCTAGCAGGTTTCACGCCTCACTTTTACATATGGTGTTATGTTAACACCTTGTAACCATAATTGGTATTTAATAAACATATTTACAATTTGACGACTGCTCTGGCCTAGTGGGTAGTGACCCTGCCTGTGAAGCCGATGGTCCTGGGTTCGAATCCCAGTAAGGGCATTTATTTGTGTAATGAGCACAGATATTTCTTCCTGAGTCATGGGTATTTTCTATGTATTTAAGTATTTATATATTATATATATCGTTTTCTGAGTACCCATAGCACAAGCCTCCTTGGGCTTACCATGGGACTTAGTCAATTTGTGTAAGAATGTCCCTATAATATTTATTTATTATTTATTATATATGAATGTGATATGATAATGACTAAGGTACTTTTGCCATCTTGTTCTACGAAAAGCTACTTCTTTGAAAAAATCTTCATCATCATCAACTGTCCTAGCCAGTGCAATATGGGTATTCTGCGAAAAGCTACTTCTTTGAAAAAATCTTAAAAACGACATTTAGTGCTAAAAACGATTACAAAATGTATTTGGCATTAAATAAAAGAGTGCAACTAAGTAATTTTTGAAAATTAATTGAGCGGCAATGTATGTATTGTATTGTATTATATTGTATTGTATTCTAAGTGAAGATAGGCTCTCAAAAATACGATACGATACGATACGATGGGTACGGTACGATTAAAAGTCAGATATTTATAATCATTTCGTTCTATTACCGTACGTAACTAAAAATCTTTAATAACTTAGTAAAAATTAAACGTGCGCATTTCCCTTAAAACACTAGGTTTTCTAATTGTAAAAGTAGCTCCTCGCTACTGTTCTGAATTAGTCACCAGGCACAACAAAATTATTCTGTCAACGCTAAACCTCAAGATTTAAGGCTTCTTATCTTTCTTCGTTTTTTTACAGTCGCGAATTATCTCGAACAATTTAGGTAAGTAAATAAATATTATAGGGACATTCTTACACAAATTGACCAAGTCCCACGATAAGCTCAAGAAGACTTGTGTTGTGGATACTCAGACAACGATATATATAATATATCTACATATACTTAATTACATAGAAAACATCCATGACTCAGTTACAAAATATCTGTGCTTATCACACAAATAAATGCCCTTACCGGGATTCGAACCCAGGACCAACGGTTTCATAGGCAGGGTCACTACACAAGTACACACTAGTAGGTCAGACCGGTTATAAAATAATTAGGCTAGGTAATTATTTAAATACTTATTCACAAAGATAGCTATAACTCCGTAATAGATGGATAAAGTCAAAAACGTGCCTCGAAAATCACGAAAATTTGATTCTCGATCAGATGGCGCCACTACCTTTGGCCTACTCTCGTATAGAGGGCGTTGACGGTTTCGTTTGTTATAACAACAATTTTAACGCATATCAGTGAAAGAACATGGGTCAAAATCACAAAAATAATTAATGCAAATAAAAAAAAAACATTTATCCATATTTAAATACATTTTATCGTATTTTTATAAATCTTCATTTTTAGTTCTAAAGTGTGTCGATAGATGGCAGTGAATTTACTGTGGTTACAAAATTTACTATGACAGTACCGCTCTATTCTATTATATCCTCTTTGCCTATTCATAAAATAGTGTATGGACGTAAAATCTTAGTCAACTTTAAGGTGACGTTTGGATGTCGACTACAGCAACGTCGCAGCGTCTTACGTAAGCGAACAACTCGCGAACGCGAAGCGAAGCGTTCGCAACGAGATCGCCCACGTTACCCACGTAGGACACTTAAATAGGTATCAAAGGATTCATTCAACCCGCGCCGCATCGCTTCGCTTCGCATTCGCGTGTTGTTCGCCTGCGTAGTACGCTCTGAACGCTGCGATAGTGTAACGGCGATACTGCTGCCGCATTGACGCGAGATGCCACTGTCATTTTCCATAATAAACAAACCTTTATGAAACGTTCTAAATATAGGGTGGGCCAGTGATAAATTCTCTTTTCGTATTGACGTATTCGTTAAAATGCATTTATCATTGGCCCACCCTATATTAGACTTATAAACACGTACACGCATTAGTCTTTATAAACACGCATTTAATAAAATAGTAAAAAGTTCTTTTTTTTACAATTATCATAGCAGGTATGTTAAATTAAAACCCACATTTTGAATAAAAACTTGCAAGATAAGAATACATCGATAATGTTTTGTAATTTTCCACACGAAAGTTTCGCAATTTGGGAAATATTTCGACAGTACATGCTCAACTCAGGAAAATAATGAGCATACCTGGAGCCTCGTTCCGTACGAAAAACTTCTGTAACGTAATATATACGTATCATCTCAAGTTTCGTATTACAAGGTAGTGAAATGCTCATTTCTATATGTCCGTAACTTTTAGAATACTGAAATGCTTGTAGGAGGAAATGAATGAATGAAGGAATGCCATAGTTATTGGCCACTACATAGTGATTGGCCACTCTTAACAATAAGGCTTCAATTATCTTATTTCTTTCTGATTTGTTAAGAGTGGCCAATTACTATGTAGTGGCCGATAACTTTACTATAGCAGTCACCCTACGCGGTTTTAATTAATTAAGGAAATACTCACCGAGTTATGAACGTATATGACACACAGCGTTGACGTATACTTTTTTCACTTATCATGCTCGTAAAGTTCGACTTTAAGTCGTGCGTAGACGACATAAAGTTGCTTATTATGTTCTAGAGCATAAAGTAAAATCATCTATTACGACCTTTATTGACTTAGCAATAAAGACAAAAATCGCGCGCCGTGCTCCGCGACCCCGACCAGCCAGAGTACAATTTTCTTTAGTCTTGAATAAATTCGGTAAAACAACCTACAATATTGGATATTTTTGTATATTTTACTTACAATCGAAGAGAAAAGTAGTGTATAATTCAGGCATAAATGTCCATTTTTATCCTCGACTATATAGGTCCTCGCTGCGCTCGGACAAATAAATTGCCTCGCGTAAAAGTTGGATCGCTATGCCCTTGTTGTACAATCTACTAATTTCACATAGTTACAGTCATCAAATAGATAGTGACAGCACAAGTGGCCAAATATACAGACAAATCCTTATTTATATCGTAACAAAGGAATAAGGAGGATAAGGAGGAGGGTATTTGATCACTGACCATCACTCGCTATTTGCCTGCTTGCACCTGCTCACAAAAGTTCACGATAGTCGGTTGAGAAATGCGACACGAGTTGAAATAGTTAATGTCTAAATAATAATTACTTATTTTTTATTTTATTTTTTGTGTTTATCTTTATTTATAATTAACATGTAACACTAACATAGCCTTTTAAGTTTGTACTACAACTAACATTTTTTATGGACACAATGTCTGAAATAAACAATATTTTTTTTTTTTTTATGTACAGTTACATACACTGCTTTATCTACACATATTATCTTTATTATGCTAGCCGTAATTTGCGGTTTTTGAACGCATATATGTGTTATGTGTAGGAAGCGCTGGTGGCCTAGCGGTAAGAGCGTGCGACTTGCAATCCGAAAGTCGCAGGTTCAAACCCTCTGGCTCGTACCAATCAGTTTTTCGGAACTTATGTACAAAATATCATTTGATATTTACCACTCGCTTTTCGGTGAAGGAAAACATCGTGAGGAAACCGGACTAATCCCAACAAGGCCTAGTTTCCCCTCTGGGTTGGAAGGTCAGATGGCAGTCGCTTTCGTAAAAACTAGTGCCTACGCCAATTCTTGGGATTAGTTGCCAAGCGGACCCCAGGCTCCCATGAGTCGTGGCAAAATGCCGGGACAACGCGAGGAAGATGAAGATGATATGTGTTATGTGTAGATAAACTACTTTCCTGTTTCTAAAATAATTTCTTTTTAGAAGCCAGATAAAGCTTTTATTGTAATCTCTTTCTCCTGTCTCATAATTACAGCAGAGAATAGTTCGCAACAATTTCACCGCCGCTCTTAAAGCTGCAAACTGTCAAGCTGTCAACGCCGCCTCGCGGATATAAGATTAAAACTCGGAGCTCCACGCTTCCAAAGATAGATATAACTCCATAATAGATGGATACAGTCTAAGGAATAAACGTGCCTCGAAAATCAAGAAAATTTGATTCTCGATCAGATGGCGCCACTACCTTTGGCCTACTCTCGGATAGTTGGCGTTGACGGTGTCGTTTGTTATTAACAATTTTAACGCATATCAGTGAAAAAACATGGGTCAAAATCACATAAAAATAATTAATGCAAATAAAAAAACAATTATCCATATATAAATACATTTTGCCGTATTTTATACATCTTCATTTTTAGTTTTAATCGTGTGTCGATAGATGGCAGTGAATTTACTGTGGTTACAAAATTTACTATGACAGTACCGCTCTCTCCGTTGGGAGATGGCGGGATGACCTGGACAGCTTCCTGAACAACTGGCCGGAGGAAACACCAAATCGGGAGTCGTGGAAATCAAGGGGAGAGGCCTTTGCCCAGCAGTGGGACACTTAGTAGGCTTAAAAAAAAAAGTACCGCTCTATCCTATTATATCCTCTTTGACGCTTCAGACCCAGGCCGTCTATTTTATTATACCATGGTAAGATTTCGTTTGGGCCTTCGCTATGTTGCGAATTTTCAGTGGTACATTATAACATCGATCATCCGAAGTAATTGGGAGGACGGTTCGGATAATAAAACTAATATTCGGACGAGATGAAACAAAAACAACACCTTTTAACATAAAAAACCGGCCAAGTGCGAGTCGGGCTCGCGCACGAAGGGTTCCGTACCATTACGCAAAAAAACGGCAAAAAAGTCACGTTTGTTGTATAGGAGCCCCACTAAAATATTTATTTTATTCTGTTTTTAGTATTTGTTCTTATACCGGCAACAGAAATACATCGCCTATGAAAGTTTCAACTGTCTAGCTATCACGGTTCATGAGATACAGCCTGGTGACCACCGGACAGACGGACGGACAGCGAAGTCTTAGTAATAGGGTCCCGTTTTTACCCTTTGGGTACGGAACCCTAAAAACAGTAAAGTTATATTAAACTTTAACGTACAAATTAACGTTAAAATATAACTTAAAAATACCTGAAAAAAGTGGATAATTGAGGGTTCGGGCTAAGTCAGCGTTTATCCGAAAAATAATTTATACTTTAAAATATTTACATCACAGGAGAAGCATTATCATGATTCTAGAATAATTACATTGTCATTAAATATTTCTCGAGACCGTAGTATGACTGGGCTATAGAGAAATTTCGCTTAATACCGTTTTGACGAGAGCTTTTTACATTAATTTATTGCATTCAGTATAAAATCCACGTAGGCCAGGAAATAAATGCCCAAAAAAAGGTATAGAGGGAAATGCTTGGAACACAATTTTTAACTTCGTAGCTTTGTTTGGACTAGTTAGGAGGTGAACATATCAAAAGTCCCTGGCCGTAACCCTGGTGCTGGGGGGGAGAGGGGGTTTGAAGGTTCCATTTTTCGGTGTTTCGATTATATCTCGGAAACTATGCATATGAGCGACTTGGCCACTTATACAAAATGAAAAGAGATATAATTTGTTACAAGTTTTATTCAGTCAAGTTTTTCGATATCTTGTATAGTTTTTGAGATATCCGCTCTTGAAGGTTTATTTAGGGCTCTCACTTTTATCTTGATTATCTACATCAGTGAAGCTGCTCGGTCGGGTTTGGAATCGTTTTCGTATAAATCGGGGGTGCTGAATTCATTTATGGTATCAACATTGACACCATTACTAAGTAAAAACAAAATGTAAAAAAAATATTTTTTATAAAACTCCTCTTTACGCTTAAATTGGTTCAGCGGTTTAAGCGTGAAGAGGAGTTTAAAAAAAGTTATTTGGTTAAAGTTTATATGTTTTTACTTCGGAAAGGTGTCAATGTTGATACCATAAATGAATTCAGCACCCCCGATTTATACGAAAACGTTACCAAACCCGGCCTAGCAGCTTTACTGATGTAGATAATCAAGATAAAAATGAGAGCCCTAAGTAAACCTTCAAGAGCGGATATCTCAAAAACTATACAAGATATCAAAAAAATTATGTAATAAAACTTGTAACAAATTAAATCACTTTTCATTTTGTGTAAGTGGCCATGTCGCTCAGACCCACAGTTTCCGAGATATAATCGAAAAACCGAAAAATTTTACCTTCAAACCCCCCTCTCCCCCTCAGAACCAGGGTTACGGTCGGGGACTTTTGATACGTTCATCTCATAACTAGTCCAAACAAAGCTACGAAGTTAAAAATTGTGTTCCTAGCATTTCCCTCTATACCTTCTTATTGCTTGGCCTAACGGGCAGATTAATCACAAAACGTTTTAGGCTCGTTTGTAGGCTTGCAGGCATAACATAAACTCGATATCAGTAATAACTATGCGAATTCGAATACCATTTTATACTAGTTGGTTGCCCATGAGCGCTCAGTAAAAATTGTGAATAGCACTTTTCCACGCTTAATTGTGTGTCCTCTGCAGTGACTATTTTTTAAGTATTCTTTGCTTTACATTGTTAGATGCAGAGCTTTTCTCAAGCGAATTAAGTGTGGGGTTCTTCAAAAAATTAGTAGAAGGTTGATGAAAAGAGACGCGGCTACACGCTACGAGTGGGTTCGCTAAATTTTCACTAGCTTAGTAGTGTCAATGGATACTTGGCGTAGTACTATGTATGTAAACAGACCTACAACTATGGACGGTAGAGGTAAAGAGAGAACTCTTATAGAAGAAAATTTGTAAAAGTGTTCAGCTATCAGCTATAAATAACAGTTCCAAATATCTCCAGAGTAGCGCTGGAGTAGCTATGAACTTAGCAGTTATTGACGAAGTGCGCTGTCAATGACTTCAATTTTTTTAACAAATATTCTAGGTGGCGCCACCTATTTAAGGTTTTTTGACGGACACTTTTTCATAAACAGAGTGTTCTCCTTACCTCTTACACTCGATACATGCAACTCATTTTTAGGGTTCCGTACCCAAAGGTTAAAAACGGGACCCTATTACTAAGACTCCGCTGTCCGTCTGGCCGTCTGTCCGTCTGTCCAGACAGACGTCTGTCACCGGGCTGTATCTCATGAACCGTGATAGCTAGGCAGTTAAAATTTTCACAGATGATGTATTTCTGTTGCCGCTATAACAACAAATACTAAAAAGTACGGAACCCTCGGTGCGCAAGTCCGACTCGCACTTGGCTGGTTTTTTTTTAGCATAGGTCAAGCGCGACTTCAAGTATGCAGTAGTCGCGTCACAACTGAGTCCTGATAGGGGGTCATATTGTATACCCACTTTGACATAATAAACTTTACGATGACATTTACTAAAATCATATTTTATCACACAAGAATCTAATTCAGCAAGCAACAGAGCATTAATTCTGGTTGGCCTGAATCAACTTTGACCTAAATCCCTCTGACAGGCATAATTAATAGGGAAGTGATTAAATGATCAGCCGTTTTTAAAACTGATCTGCAAAAAATATTACCATTAAATGTCCAAATACAGCATACAAAAACTTTGCTGGCAATAAATAAAAATCGAGCTACAACTCTTGGGCAGCAAATAATTCACAGACGGTCAACATTATAACCAGTATCGATCTGCTTCTGTTATAATTTATCTGCTTAATAAATACTAGAGCTGCAAAATTATTATTTGGTCAGCAAGATTTAAGCAGTTTAATTGAAAAGTATGCATATTAAAGGAATGGTAATCTGATATAATATGGTTTGATTTTACGTTTGATTTGAAAAATCGGCAGAGTTGCAGGCAGAGCGAAATCAGCCCACGTAACACGATACCACACCACTATCCTCTTGGTCTTGAGGACCTTGGTCACCAATTTTTGCGGATCCGGTAAATTGTAATCCAAAATGAAATAATCCGCTTACCCACTGATTGTTTAACAAAATTTGATTAATGGTAGATCGCTTACTGCCGATCAAATAAATAGTTTGCCAACCAAATCAAATTAGAGCCTTTCAGTCTGACATTAATTAACTGGTTAAGAAATACTTGCTAACCTTAAGTTGCTGACCAAGTATACGTTTTGGCTGACCAAATTATATATTTTTGTACATCTAAATAGGAATGAGAAAGAGGTATGTCAGGATCGTAGCAAGTGGAAATCCGTGGTCTCTGCCTACCCCTCCGGGAAATAGGCGTGATTATATGTATGTATGTAAATAGGAATATTTTGCAGATTGATTAAATAACACCCATATTAATATTCATATTCTTTGTTAGCACCGGTCTACATTGTCATCAAAAATATTTAGCATATTGTACATCGCTCGTTATATTGTTTTTGATAAGCCTACCCATAAAACAGGGAAACGTTTTTAAAAAGCCCGGCTGAATTGCCAACGTTCGGGTTCAATGATTTCTAAATGAAACAAATATATTATTAATTTTAAAAGGAGGGTAATTCAAACTTACATTCAAAATGAGATCAAAATGATATCTAAATATTGTCAGTCGCGCGTGCAATCGTGCATTTCGCTATTACATGTATTGGCGCGAACGAGCTGCGAGACGCTCGGGCGACTGCTAATTTCAAAATCTCGCTGTTTATGATTTTGTTATTGTGTGTACTTCAACTCTCGTGCTCTTGCTTAGAGCTCTTTCCCACTGACGTCCAGTTTTTGGCGGGATACGGTTTTCTGCAGGATCCCGTTTTAGTCGTGTACGTGCTAATATAGTAACGTTCACGCGAGCATTCTGTTTGCGGGATACTCCACTCATACTACAGAAAACTCGCGTTTCACGCTTACGTCGTTACGCTGCCACACTGATTCGTACTAAGCGCTATGCATCCAGCTTTATCATGCGAACGGCTAAGGAGTGGAATTCACTTCCTGCAAATCTATTCCCAGTCTACTATAACTTGGATCTAGAGAATGAATAGACATCTTTTAGGTAAGCATGTTCCATCCTAGTTGAGGCGAACTTGGCCGGCCCTCTGGCACTTTATCTCGCTAATCCAATAGGCTCCTAGGGTCATCTTATTATGGATTTAGCCCGTTAGAGACTCCTAGTACCCACAGCCTTTTGCATAGCTCCCTGGGAGGTGATAAACTGTTGGAGCAGCCCAACAGCAAGTGTTTTCATTTCGGGAAATGTAGATGACCTAAGAAAGTTTGTAGTACGTTTTTAGGTATCATGGTGTTTGGAATTATTGTGTGACAAAAAGAATGTATTGTTTTTAGGGTTCCGTGCCCAAAGGATGAAAAAGGGACCCTATTACTAAGACTCAACGGTCCGTCTGTCCGTCCGTCTGTCTCTCTGTCACCAGGCTGTATCTCATGAACCGTGATAGCTAGACAGTTGAAATTTTCACAGATGATGTATTTCTGTTGCCGCTATAACAACAAATACTAAAAACAACGGAACCCTCGGTGGGCGAGTCCGACTCGATTTGTCCGGTTTTTTTACAATACAGCCTCAACACATCTGTCAAAAAGAATCAGATCATTTATGGGGGTTTTTTTAGAAAAAAATGGTACCATTTACTTTTTTTCGAAAAACCATCAACTTTTGGGTTATTTAGACTCAGAATCATAGTGTACCTACTATTGAATGAGAAAAAGAAAAAGTGTCCACAGTTTTTCATACACGTCTCATGGTAAGCGGTTGCCGTAGCTTATGGACGCCTGCAAGTGTTACATGTGCGTTGCCGACCTCTTTAAAACCTTTACGTGTTATTTTACTTACTCTTAAGGCGGTTCCCTGAGCCAGAAGGCGAAAAATCTCCTTATATGATCATGTTTTTCTAAGAGGCGTTGATATTCGTAGACGTGGAAAAAAATATATGTAGTTCTTGACTATATTATCTTTAACAACATAGCTTCCGATACACGAATTATGACACTTCGCTCGATACAATTAATTCCCAAAGTAACCTCTAACTCGGACTTTTAATCCTACTTTGCTCGGTTATTTATTATGTGATACCATAAACAAAAAAAAGAAGAAAAAACTATCTTAACGTAAATAGTAATTTCATAGCTTTAGAATTTCGATATTGTTAGGTAACGTTTTTAAAATAAATAAAAACCGACAAAATTCGATCAAAATTGACACTTGGCGAATATGTTCTTTCCCGTTCTTTCTTGCGAAATGTGACAAAGACAGCGGCAAACCGATGGAACGGCCTTAAATTTTAAAAAAAAACACGTCTATAGTAAAACCATTCGGGTGTCTATTAATAAATTTACTATGAAAATATCTTGACAAATACTATATACTCACTTCTAATTTTTGCACGTCAAGTATTAAACTTTACTTCTTGAATTCTATTTGAAGCTAAGAACTTGCAATATTTTTTTTTATAATAATTTAGATGCTATACTTTACATGTAATTACAAAGTATGTGTACTGCATTTTTAGCGGTAGTGTATCATATACCTACCTAATATATAAAACTATAGTACGTACTTTCAAATATACGTTACAATTTAATAATCGCGGCCGCACCATAAAGAGGCCCACTGACTATCAGTCCGCCGGACGATATCGGCCTGTCAGTTAGAACAAAAATTTGACAGTTCCGAACAACTGACAGGCCGATATCGTCCGGCGGACTGATAGTCAGTGGGCCCCTTAATATTACTAAACCCAATACACAACACAAAGACACACAGATACTCCAAAAAGTTGGAAAGAAACATTTCAAAGTTTAACAACCACAATTTCAAACTTGGGGCAAAACAACATACAAAAGTTAAATAACTTACCACAAAAATG
This sequence comes from Cydia strobilella, assembly GCF_947568885.1. Classification (NCBI taxonomy): domain Eukaryota; kingdom Metazoa; phylum Arthropoda; class Insecta; order Lepidoptera; family Tortricidae; genus Cydia; species Cydia strobilella. Next base: position 854,226 of record NC_086055.1, read on the forward strand.
GCAGCAGAACAAATATCCAAGATGACAACTCACTGAGGTCTATTTGGACTTAGAACTGAACTTACGAAACTTTGTACTGTTACTGAAAGCGTGGGGCGCGAGCTCGCCCAAACACAGTTCGCGATCAACTGAAGAGTCAACCCTGGCTACTGTTCCCATTCGACACCAATAAAATTCTCATGTGAACCAGCGTATCGTGATCTTACGATCAGTAACAATTATCAGTAATATGAGAGCGTGTATAAGCTGGTTAGTCTGATCCTTCACCCCTTGTTTAACAGAGCAACGCGTTCATGCGCGTTGTTATGGACGGGCAAATCGTAATGTTTGATGTACATTGCTCTTTATTTTACGACTGACGTTACAACTAAGGAGATATAAACGGTAATGTATGACAAGTACTACGAAATAATATTTTCAGTTTTGCATGGGGACCTTATTACAAAGGTCTACCCATGGACAGTTAAGTGTTGCTGTTTGTACTGTAAATGTTAGCTTTATAATAAAATAATTATAGGGTAACGGCATCTTTAAATATGTATGTAAGTTAGCGACTGATCAATTATTGTGTAAATTAGAAGTTCGTTAGCAATTTACCGTTGGTTATTAATATCAATGACTGCACATACCTACTATTACAAATAAAAAATGTATTTAGGCTTTTTTTTACTACAAATTAATGAAATAATTAACAGGGGTTCATTTTAGTTTAAATTCTAAAGAGCCTACGATATAATACGTAACTGACAGTTTTTACGACTTGTACAGTTCACACCAAAGCCGACTGAAAGAAACAAGGGCCTGACACTCTTTGATAGAGAAAGATAGTCTTATTGCGATTCCTATAAGAGGAAAGAGAAAATAGTGCGATGCTTTGTCCTTATCACCGACCGGGCAGCATCATAGGTAGGAGGCGATGGCGAAATACCGAAATTTATAAGTGAAAGAGAAAAAATCCTATGCTGCCGGAATTTTATATGAATATTCTTTCTCTTACCCCCGGTCGCTCGGTGGCGCGTCTATAACTACTTGTATACTAAAAATATGCGAGTAGGACGCACTGACATTTAAGTCAAATAACTGTCATGTATTGGGATCACCTTTTTATTTCAAATAAATCTCTACGAATCGTATTCGAGGTGTTTATTCCGATTCCCCTTTGTGTGTGGGAACAAATACCAGCTTGAGGGCAGCTTTGTGAATTTTGATTGATCAAAAAAAAAACTACCTCGCTTGGAATTATGGACCCTATGACAATTAATTTTTTTATATGGTTACATTGGAACCATCATTCGACGCGAGAGTAATACTTATTATGATAATTTGTAATGATAATTTGGGGTCCCATTTGCAGTATTCGATATTAGCAATTAAAACCGCCATTTTGATGCCATTACTCGGGAGATAATCTTCTACGAGACTGCCTCCCGACTTTGGGGAAATTTCAGTATCTTACTAAAAGTTTTTATAATAAAGAAAAAATCCCCGCTGCGGGCAAGACTCGAACTTGCAAACTTTCAGAACACCTTCCTTTTTTTTACCTTTAATATAAAAAAAATTTAGTATAGCAGACGTATCTGTTTGATAAAAATTTGTTGACTAGTTAATTAAGAACTGGTATATGATCATATTATTGCAGCTAAGTAATTCCCACATTACAAGAAGCAATATCTGCACTAATAGGGTATTAGACAGTATTTAAAATAAATTATTTTACACCATGCATGAAATAAAGCACCAGAAGATTAATGGAGTAACGTAGACAGCAGTTATTTTTAGACACAATATATATTTTAAAACTCGCATAAAACTATAAAGAGTAGGTAATTTGATTGTGACGTCACAATACATGCTAGTGTTTCATATAAATTCTATAGAAGCAAAACCGTTTTGACAGTTCGAAAAAAGAAACTGATTTGACTAGTAGTCAAATACCCTATTATTTTATTTTTTTATACCACGTCGGTGGCAATCAAGCATACGGCCCGCCTGATGGTAAGCAGTTACCGTAGCCTATGGACGCCTGCAACACTGGAGATATTACACGCGCGTTGCCGACCCCAACACTCCTCTCCCTCGTTGAGCTCTGGCAACCTTACTTACCGGCAGGAACACAACACTATGAGTAGGGTCTAGTGTTATTTGGCTGCGGTTTTCTGTAAGGTGGAGGTACTTCCCCAGTTGGGCTCTGCTCTAGATCTGGAATGACATCCGCTGTCCTGTGCCCTACCACACAAAGCGAGATGTCATTCACAGTGCCCATACCTCTCTTTTGGACGTTGTTTAAGGACATATCCGGGTACGGACGCAGTTTAAGGACATACCCGGGTCCGGGTATTTCGTAGGTTTTTTTTTTGTATGTGATATTCAGCAAACAAGCAGACGAGCCGCCTGATGGGAAGCAGTCATCGTCGCCCATGGACGTAAGCAACATCACAGGAGCCACTTAAGCATTGCCCACCCTTGAGAACCCTAAATACCCGCTTCTTGAAGAATCCCATGTCGTAGCACAAAGGAAATACCTCAGGAGGCAACTCATTCCACATTCTGCACGTTCTGGGAAGAAACAAGCGGGATGCCCGCTTATTCATGGTGTGCCATGTGTCTAAGAAGTGAGGATGAGCTTTGCTCCTTTGGCGGGAGGTGCGGTGATAGAAACGAGACGATGGCACCAGATCAAAAAGTTCTTCGGAACATTCCCCATTGTACAGACGGTAGAACGTGCAAAGAGAGCCAACGTCTCTCCGAAGACTAAGAGGTTCTAAGCCGTCAGTAAGTTCGGAATTGCCGACAATACGAACTGCCCGACGTTGGATGGAGTCAAGGGGAAGAAGCTGGTATTGTGGAGCGCCAGACCAGAGATGAGAACAGTACTCCATATGGGGTAATTTAACTTGTTCCATAGTAAAGTAGTAACAATACACAATAAGAACATAACTATGATCATGTTATTGTAGTTGTATTTCCGTTGAATATCTGAAATACTGAACAGATAATATTTCGAAGACCGTTAATAATTTAAACAGCCGAGCCATTTTCACATTTAGACAAGTAATTAGCCCTGTTCCCAGCTGGTTTGTTCACAATTATGTGTTCGTTAAAGTAAGAGACAATAATGAGAATATATTACTATCAGCCTGAAAATGTCAGAACTCTAAGCAGGGGAACAGATTTTGGAACTAAATGATATCTGTCTACCAGACTTAGGGTAGGCTCGCAAAGTTGCCAAACTTTAATAGTGGTGACTGTGGGCGAGGCATTTTTATTTTATTTATTTTTATTTTTTATTTTATTTTTCTGCCGGGTCCACGCCCCTCTTAAGAGACCCGGCGGAGGGGGGACCCGGCAGGCCCAGACGGAGATGGCGGGACGACCTAGACACCTTCTCAACAACTGGCCGGAGGAGGCACTATATCGGGAGTCGTGGAAGACAAGGGGAGAGGCCTTTGCCCAGCAGTGGGACACCATAATGGGCTAGTAAAAAAAATATATATTTTTCAACACGCTCAAAACGACGTTTTTATTCCACCGACTTTTGGCTCATAATCCTAGATATTAAACACGCGTGCTCTTTCAGTGTATTATTCCACTCGTGCTTTTTCATTATATTATCCGACTGAGTACTAAGGTAACTGATTGCTATTAATATGCATGGAAAGGGAGCCTTCTTTAATTGGTCAGACTGGCGGGCACCGGCGCGCCCGACCGTCTGCGCGGTGCGCGGCCCGCGGCCGGGGCGAGGGGCGGCCGGCAGTATGACAGATGCAACACACAATACTAACTGTTTTAACTATTAAAATTTGATTAATATGAGTATTTTTTTTCTCGCAAATGTGTTGAAAAACGTCGTATGAAACGCGTGTGCATTGGTCATTACACACTTACCACACCACCAACCAACCAACCAACTTAGCACACTTGTATCATAATGTACTATTATTTGTTAGGAAAACTTACAGCTAGAGTAACAAGTTAGTTAATAACATAGAAACAGTGCGCCAATTACAAGTTTCCACAGATAGAAACTTGCGTAAAGTACATGTCATGCTAAATTACAACTCTAATAATACTTACTTTAGGGTAGGGTATGAAACAGTGGCTCAGCTCGAACATTGGCTCAGTCGCCCCAATATCATCTCTATCATGTTGGAATTAGGTTGAGTGAGCCACTGTACCCGGCTAATTTTCTCCGAGCCACTGTTTCCTACCCTACCCTACTTATACATATATTTTTCTTATCTTACTAGATAGGAAGAATTGGTTTATGATTAGTAAGATAACTAAGGGATTTGTCTTAATCCATATAATCCCACAAGAAATCTAGACTTTTGTGGGATCGGCAAGTTCATAAAAAATAAGCTTTGAATGAATCTTACTTTAAGCAATATACAGATGGTCTGACCATACCTTAAAGGGTCAATATGTGGTTCACAATGAACAACTTTTACCTTTTACTTTTACCCTTTTACTTTCTCTTTCTATGGAACCAACAACGAAAACGCAAAAAACTTACTGTCTCATGTACATTACAACGTGTTCAAGCCGATAATTAAGTAGTATGTTTACAATGTTTAGTTTGTTGTCCAAATTACCTCAAAGATGTCGCTGTTCCCGACGTAAACTAGATAACGCTAGTATTTCATAGAACCTATATAAGAAACTGTCACATATCGGAATAAATGATTGGTAACGTAGCAACTTGTATCTTTTATACCTACACAGCGAATCATATGTCAGTGTTTTCTATGGAACACCCATGGTATAATTGTAATCGTTTATTGCAGACAAATAGTCCATATTATGTACCTACACACTATTTACAAGTAGAATTAAAAATAATTAATCACAAAATTCATAAACCAAGTCAAAAAATATAAATAAACGAACAAATTAAATCATAAAAAAAAAAAAATATTGAAATAAAAATTTAAGGATTAAGATTCAAAAATTCAAAATTACAAATCAAGGTACATAATAAAATCAAGGTACTCTCTTCCGAGACTCGCGAACCACGTGACTGACACAACCCTACGCCATCGTGCTGTTAAAAGGTTCACGATGACGTAGGCTTGTGTCAGTCACGTGGTTCGCGAGTCTCGGAAGAGAGTACCAGGCGGAGTATATTATTATACCATGGGAACACCAGTTTTTTTTCGCGATTTCAGGTTTGGCTCCATAGTAAAAGTTGTTCAATAATGATCTGTGTATTCACCCCTCGGAGTAAGGTAAGACAACAAAATCATTCTGTATAAAAAGTCAATAGGATAATGCGTGTTTAGGGTTCCGTACCCAAAGTACCCGTACCCTATTACTAAGAGTCCGCTGTCCGTCTGTCCGTCTGTCCGTCTGTCTGTCACTAGACTGAACCGGTCATGAACCGTGATAGCTAGACAGTTGAAATTTTCACAGAGATGTATTTCTGTTGCCGCTGTAACAACAAATACTAAAAAGTACGGAACCCTCGGTGGGCGAGTCCGACTCGCACTTGTCCAGTTTATTCATATAATTTTTCCATGGCAACATACTGGAATTCATATTAAAACAGCCTCATATTTTACTATACTAAATACCCCCTCAGTTCGCCTAACACCACCAAATTCTCCGCCGGAATCCTAATGTATCATCTTTTATTCTGTGCGACGTAGCCCGTTCATATGCAAATGAATTAATTAAAAAAATAACTCAAATGCGTAAGCATTATAATATATTTTCGGGCCGGCTCAACATCAGGGCGTCGTTTAATCCCTTAAATCCCGTAATTTTGCAAGTCGAAGCAAATGGGGGCCAACTGTTTAATTATATTTATTCTAATTTAATTTCCGACACTGTATTCCGGGGATAGGGACGGCATACGCATTAAGGTACCTTTCAGATTGAGATTGCCCCAGCATTGCTGCAGCAGCATTAAGATAAGATAAGATAAGATACGATAAGATAAGATAAGATAAGATAAGATAAGATAAGATAAGATAAGATAAGATAAGATAAGATAAGATAAGATAAGATAAGATAAGATAAGATAAGATAAGATAAGATAAGATATATTTATTTCCAAAAATGTAGTAAACATAGTTAGACAGTGGGTAATTTTAACTGCGTACATTTTACTTAAAGAAGCATGCAAACATTCCGTATTAACTAGGTACTATAACTAAGTATACATATAAAAAGTTATAGAACAATAAACCATGCATTATTTATAATCATATAGTATGCAGCGCGACATTACTGCCGACTGCATTTCTGCCGCAAATGTCAAAGATCCAGGCAGCAACATCGATTTTGACATTTGTTGCAGTAATGTGTTGCAATACTGTTGCAGTCGGCTACATTGCTGCAGAAAACGTAGTCATTATATCGAAAAAAATATATTCAATTTGACGTTTCCAATAGTTATGTAGTCGATTGCAGAAGTATTGCAGCGCGACATTACTGCCGCAAACGTCGAAATCGATGTTGCTGCCCAGATTTTTGACATTTGCGGCAGCAAAGCACCCGGCAGTAATGCCACGCTGCAATGCTGCTGCAGTAATGGTGGTGTAAATCCGAATGGTACCCTTAGGATGGAAGAACGCTTCTATAGGTACACATTTTTTATGAGGTAACTTTATAAGATCCGGGCGGTTGTGGAACTTACGAGTCCCGGACCCCATTCATTTTTTTTTTTTTGTTTATACAGAAACCACAATTATATAAACATTATCAAAAATACAACAAAAGAAAAATACAACAAAAAAGACCTGGAGGTTCATATAAATGATACATTATGTACCTATATAATGATGTTATTCTGATTTAACAACTTTATACGGTTTTGATCTTATTTTGATACGACCTTAAAGATTGCTCACGCTTGACGCTGATTGGTGCATGTTAAACTAAGTAAAAGTCGTACGTGTGATGCGCGCCAATCAGCAAGACAATCGTCAAGTACGGTTACAACGAGTTGACACTTGACGTATGCGTTAGCTACTGCGTTATCTCGATCGCAGTCCATCTCGCTCGCACTGATGTATGTTAGTGCAATCGAGAGGGAACGCGATCAAGTTTACGCAGTCGCTAGCGTAAATGTCAAATGTCAACTCATGGTACTGCTAAAGGTCGTATCAAAACCAGTTCAAAGTAATAATAAATTGTTAAACGCGAATTGACCTCCGGTTGTGCTCGAGCACTAATTACGAAATGTAGTGTCAAGATTCTCGATATTTGAGTTGGTTGAGCATATTATTCGTTTTTTAGCACGTCGCAAAGCAACTAATGTTTAAAAAAATATATATTACATATAAGGCAAGTAGTTCTATAAAGAAAAGTACCTACTGTATGTAATTGCATGAATTCTATAGTAATTTAAATTGTATATTTTTCTTATTTACTCGTATTGCATGTTAATTTTAAAATGTATTTACTAGACTTATATTGACCGGGATATAGACCGTGAAATAATACAAAAGGTAATCACGGTCTATATCCCGGTCAATATAAGTCTAGTGAAACTAACCGTGAATCATTCAAAACTTTAAGATGTATTGTTTGCGTCCCGCCGAGTTTGTTGCCGGTCCCATATTGGGATACCCTACTCCAATTGAGGGGGGGATTTAAATCTTCTCGGGGCAGAGGTGTAGGGTTAAAAGCCGCTTTAAAACCGGCGTAGCTTTATTTGACGTTCAAGCGCATTGTAATATGATTGCCTACTTAAATAATAAACTATCTTTATCCCTTGACAACTCTCAATGTTATTGTTTATCATCACACTTTTTTATTTTATTTATACGGCCCGCCTGATGTTAAGCAGTCTCTAACACTCCTCTTCCTCGAAGCTCTGGCAACCTTACTCACCGGCAGGAACACAACACTATTAGTAGGGTCTAGTGTTATTTGGCTGCGGTTTTCTGTAAGGTGGAGGTACCTCCCCAGTTGGGCTCTGCTCTAGATCTGGAATGACATCCGCTGTCCTGTGCCCTACCACACAAAGCGAGATGTCATTCACAGAGCCCATACCTCTCTTTTGGACGTAGTTTAAGGACATACCCGGGTCCACTTACGGGCCAATTCGAACAATTATTTAGATATCAACTCCACTAGATATGATATGAAACAGAAACGATAACGAGATATTTAAGAGTCATTTCAAATTTGATATTTCCGCGATTTCGAATGTCCTCTTGAACGTTCTCTTTAAGATTTGCTTCAGTTATTACTTAGACATCCAATAGATATCCCAAAAAGTCACAATAATTGTAGAGTGAAATGACAATTGGTTTCTCGAATCGAACTCCAAAAGTTGAGAACTAAACTAATGTATCTATTAGATCTCGTATTGTTCTCGTATTAGTAATTATCACGCGCGTTGTTCGAAATGAAATGAAATGAAAATGAAAAATGATTTATTCAATAACAAGCTTTTTTAACAAAATACAGGTTGGTGTCCCTTTTTAAGTATATAAATACTTGTGTTAAGGAACACCGCTCTTCCTTAGTGACTACCTAAAAGCTAAAAGCAAAACTATGATACCATAAGGTTATGCTAAGGTTAGGTTAAGGCTAAACTAAACAGTTTATAAGTGATGAGTAGGCTATGTTATACTAAAACTAAAATAACGCTAGCAGAGTAACTAACGTAATTTTAAAAGTTTAAGTCGAATTGACCGGTTACTTTGAAAATGGGATCAAGATTAATTGAAATTTCTTGTTTAGACAAAATTTTGCTAGGCTAAATTTGTGTTTAGAAATGTTATCCTGGAGGAGTAAGAAAATATCCACTTAACTTGAAAATACAAATATTTAAATAACATTTCGAGATTCTAATATAGGACCGGATCCTGATTCAGATTTAGCAAGTTAGAACTGCTGTTAGAGTTTTGAACTGGTTTTGATAAGCTTTTTTTTTTAATACTACGTCGGTGGCAAACAAGCATACGGCCCGCCTGATGTTAAGCAGTCTCCGTAGCCTATGTACGCCTGCAACTCCAGAGGAGTTACATGCGCGTTGCCGACCCTAACACTCCTCTTCCTCGAGCTCTGGCAACCTTACTCACCGGCAGGAACACAACACTATTAGTAGGGTCTAGTGTTATTTGGCTGCGGTTTTCTGTAAGGTGGAGGTACTTCCCCAGTTGGGCTCTGCTCTAGATCTGGAATGACATCCGCTGTCCTGTGCCCTACCACACAAAGCGAGATGTCATTCGCAGTGCCCATACCTCTCTTTTGGACATAGTTTAAGGACATACCCGGGTCCGGACGTAGTTTATGGACATACCCGGGTCCAAGACTTCGACTATCGTCTTGGTGTACTAGCGTGCATCTCACGCACGACTCATTCTCTCCGAGCATGAAGTTTTTTTCTTTTTTTTTTATTCTTTTTTTTTCTCACGCCGAATGATGGTCGCTATGGTTCCTTCAAGTCTCATTTAGAGTGGGCTTAATTTCAAAAATAATTGGAGAAATGTTTTTACCTTATTTTTGTTACTTGTTAGATTTATATAGTATTTTATACAATCGTAACATAATAGAGAATTTTTCAGTTGAGTACCGTGTTTAGGCAAGGAAGCTTGGTGAGTCTAAGTGAGGTACGAGATTGAAAAGCTTGATTATATCACTATTGTATACAATACTTTTTGTACGGGTCATCTCAAATCTCTACTCTTTTTACTATAAAACCTAAATAATTAGTGAAAATTAACAAGTATCTCAGTAGAGAAAATAGTCGCGCGTTTATGGCTTTTCTGTCGGAGCACGGCGAGCTGTGATTGGTCAATTTGATTATAGTTGACTAAAGCGTTTTGAAATGAATTTTATAGTTGAGTATGGAGCCCATACATGAAAAATACCTAATTGCAGTTTTTCATGGAAAATATTAATTTAACCATTTCAGTCGACGAGGAGAAAAAGTAAATTAATATACTAAACTTCCAAAAAATTACTACAAACAATTTATTACATGACAGCTACTCCATATTGCTCCTCCTTACACCATATCCTGTGATGCTGTGTATGCACTTAAATGGGCCTCAATGTGACGCGTTTTTGCTTTAAGAAATAGTGACTTCTCATGCGAGAAAATAACCCCAGATACAATTTTTCCTTTCGTAAAATATGACGTTAACGATATAGTTTCTGGATATTCGAATCACGTCCGTAATTTCAAAATAAACAATTCCGGGCAAGTTCGCCACGGCAGTTATATTGAATGAAATACCTACGATAAAGTCTGGCTCGTAAACTGGCACGTCATTCCCAGCGCGGGAGAGCTAGGGCCTCATGAAAACTATTTTTTAATACAGTTGCTCAAAAAGTGCTACTTTTCGTGGTTGTTTAGCGTGCGGAAAGTTGGTTTTCGCGAACTAGTGCTTTTTACTTTTCCGTTTTTTTTAAATTTTTACTTGTTCCAATTCATGACTACTTATTGATGAGTGTTAATATTAGTTTCCTTTAAACGTCGTAATCAACATAAAAACCTACTGTTAATGTAAGAATACGAAAAGTATGCATATTTCATATTTTATTACTTACCTCTTCATCATTATAAGTACACGTTTATTTTTTAATGTTGAAAAACCGTTCTTAATAAGTTGTCTGAATGGAACGGAACGCCTGTCAAAGAAGAGGCGTATTTTCTTACTGCAAGAATGTTTTAAGTTTCCAAAGGCAACATTCGATATTGTTTTTATAAATATACGATACACAAATTTATAAATTTATTTCTTTATTTCAATAACACAACTAAAAGTTACATTAAGTACTTATAAATAGGTAAGGATGGAGGTACATACATCAGTGTGGAATGAGCTGCCAGTTTCGCTCAGACAGGCGCAATCGCTTGCGTCGTTCAAGGAGAGGTTAAAGAAGCTGTGGTTATCTGATTGACTAATGTGCCTATATTTGTATTGTATGTTGCTTTATATTTTTCTACTTTTTTCCAATTTTTAGTGTATTTTCCCCATTCCTTTTTGTGTAATATATTATATGTTTATCCTATTAATTTTGTATGTATTTATATCCTTTATCTTTCTGGTACCTTGTTGTACATTTTGCTACATTTGTCACCCTCTTTTCACTTTCTCCTCTCATCTACTCAAAGGTTAACTGGAAGAGATCCCTCATAGGGATAAGTTCGCCTTTGTACATCTTATTATTTGTACCATGTAATTTTTAATGTGTATATTTGTACAATAAAGAGTTTACTACTACTACTACTACTACAGTCTGATTTAGGTACGTAAATAAACTAATTTAGTTGTAAAGTTATACATTATGAGAAGAATGAGTCCTTTACTCCCCGTACTAGTTAAAACTGTATCACGGTGAAGTAAGATTCGTCACCCGCAAACACAATATTATTGCATAGGATTTATGTTAACAGTAGTTACAAATGTGTAAGCAAAAATAAAATTAGAATCGTATACATTTATGAGACGAACAAATAATATCAGTTGACGGTATCTTGCATTATTTCTAACATGCCGGCATCAGCATGTTGCTAAGCGTTAACTTAATCGTAAACAAGTAGAGTATGCAACAATACAGATGCATTCTGTAATTACAAATAGATGTTTACTTAGTAAAATCGTACTACACAGTTAAATTAAATTAAGGGCTTAATTTTAAAAAACACTATGCACACCAGGTATAAATAATGTACGTACTGTGTATGTGGATGTATGTATGTATATAGTGTGTGTGTGTGTGTGTGTGTGCGCATATATATATATACATACATATGTGTGTGTGTGTATGTGTATGGATAGGTAGGTATGTGTTTTGCCATTTATTTTAATAATTTTTCTGTGTCTTCGTAGTTAAGGGTATTCAGAAACTTGTCTAATAGTCTTTTACACTCATATAAACTTAAGCTACGCAATTGAATGTATTTACTTATTATATTGTACAGTTTAGGGGCTAGATTTTTTTGAAACTTTCGTGCAAAAGCAGTCTTCGATGCGGGGATAGTATAGACAATGTCAAGTCTGCGGCGTGAAGTGGGGTGGTCTGGAAGGTTTTTATGTTGAGCTAGGATTAGGCCTTTTATAAATGATTGTCTTATTGTTAAAACCGACGTATCTTTATAAATGGACTGTGTCGGATATCTAAAGGGTTTAAACGTCATAACTTTGAGAACAGCACGTTGAGCGCGCTCAAGTGTAATTAATGTAGTTTTCGCAGCACCACCCCATGCTGTGATGCAATAAGTTGCTATTGATTGACAAAGTGCGTAGTATATGGTGGTTAACAACTTAACATCACAAACATGACGGATATTCTTAAATATATATATAAGCTTTCTAACCCTGTTAGTTAAATTTGTAATATGTCTATTCCAATTCAGGTTTTTGTCTAACTCAATACCTAAGTATTTTATAGAATCAGTACTTTGGATAACAGAGCATGTACACTCAGTCAACAGTGAGCACGAATGAGCTTTGATTGTAATCAAACCAGGCGTAGGCTGAGTATTATTGCGTATACTAAATGTAATATACTTAGTTTTAGAGGAATTTAAGGTAAGGAGATTATAGTTTAGCCACTTAATTACTTGGTTAAATCCTAGTTGTGCTGTCTTTGCTAACTTAGACCAAGTACTATCATGGAAAACTAGGGCTGTATCGTCAGCGAATGTTACTATTTGTCCATTAATTGGTGTAAGGTGACATAGCTCGTCGATATATATTAAAAAGAGAGTAGGTCCAAGGACACTACCTTGTGGAACGCCATAACGGACCTTTTCTTCAGAGCTAAGAAGTTCCCCTACTCTCACAGCCTGTGTCCTATTTGACAAGTAATCGGTTAGTAGTAGAAGGGGAAGACCTCGAACACCTATGCTTTCTAACCTTTTGAGAAGGATGGGGACAGAGACTGTATCAAAAGCCTTTTTTATATCAAGAAATATTCCTAAAACCTTATTGTTATTGTCAAATAATCGTAAATAACGATATTTAGGTAATAATATTACAATGTTTTAATATTTACAATTGTTATACAATACGTAACCTCATTGTTTCTCAGACTTCAGTAGTATTAGAAGACTGGGGACGTAAGCTACATTCTCGTGGAATTCCTTTTTCACATTTGATTTTCGCAGTGCTGCGCTGATACCACTGCCTTCCGTATTCTAACTTGAAACCCAATCAGGTTCTGAACCACAAACTTACCAAAATATTACTGAAAACACCAAGAAGCCAATTACGTAAAATAGTAGGATTAATAACAGGACATAACACACTAAACAAACACCTACATATCATGGGTAAAACGGACAGCCCCATGTGCAGAGCGTGCATGGCAGAAGAAGAAACAACAAAACATATTCTCCTAGACTGTAAACAGGTAGAAGTATATAGGAGCAAATACCTAGGAAATCCATGCACACTAAAGGAAGCAACTAGCAACCTGAAGACCTTGCTAGGCTTCGTGGAGGAGCTGGGGTGGTTAGAGTAGCGCTACCTCGTTTCACGCAAAATAGGCACATTGGATGTCGAGTTGCGGAAAATGCCCAGCAAAACTAACTAACTAACTAACTATATTGTTGACATTAAGTCTAGATTCTTCACTGTCTCAGTGACCCAAAAAGGATCTTGGCTTCGTAAGAAAAAGCCACTCTGCCCTATTCTGGGCCACTTCATGCCAATTGAGTACTACAGGTCTTTTAGGGCTTCATCATCTTTGCCTTTTTTATCAGTCACTTTTTGATTTATGAACTGGCGAATTCAACATATAATTCTCGATACGCGAAACTCGTTTTCTAAGTTGAAATTTCTATTTTTTTTAATCGTGGCTTCCTGTCACACGTTGGATTGTTCAGCTGTTTAGAGGTTTCGAGGATTACGCGACTCAGTTCAAAAATTCTTGCTTCCAAAAGATGTTCACTGATTACAGCTTCACGTGGTTGGTTGGGTAGCTTGGAATCTTTTGAAATGTGGTGTTGGCAGAGGATGGAAAGGATTGCGAATGAAGAGCTTCTGAGTATGCTAGGAGAAAAGTGATGCTTACGGAATAGGGGACGCGAGATGTTAGGGCAACTGATACGGCACTACTACTTTTTCCTAAACCTGGAATGCAGGACTGAAAAGAAGAGAGGCAGAAGAAAGCCTAAAATTACTTACACATCTCAGACAAGTAAAAAATAATGCGTCGTATGAGGAAATTAAAAGACTGGCACAACTCTCTTGTGCCGCACAAGAGAGAAACGATTGCCTACTACTCCACCGACAAAAGCAAACCTTTTAAGTTATGATGATGATGATGTGATTATGGTTGCTGATATCTAAGCGGAAGTTTTTCTATGCTCTGTGAGCAATTAAAATAGCATGCCAGCAATTCCATTCAGGTTCATAAAACTGACGCTTAAAATAATTATTGCCGGGTTTTATGACTTAATGAAGGCATGTCAGATATGTCCGTCTGAATTTAGGCTTTACTGCGAATCGTGCTCTTTAATTCTGCGTCAATCTCAATGATTCAATTTAGGCAGATTCAGTTGAATATAATTCATTGAATAATTTGATTACAGGTGAAACGGTTTTTAATAGAAACTGATAAGATTGTAGGTATATTACAAATTTGACACATAACATTATTACACACTTTTATTTAGCTTTACTCCGTGTATTTATATATATGTACATGTGAGCTTTAATTCTTGTAACTCAAATTTGAACTACTGGTGTCTGGTTAGGTTAAAATTAGGCGTACTTTCGAAATTCTGATGACAATGCAATAAAATGACATAGGGCTGTTCTGATAATGAAAAACACAATCAAACATCGAGTTTAGACTCATTAGAAAGATCTTGAGAAGTACTTGATATAGAGAAACTACAGCTGGCAATAAAAGTGCATGTGCATCTAAAAATATTTTTGTCGGTAACTTCTATTTAACGGCTTTCATTCTTGCTTTTTGCTCTTCATGAGCAATGTTTGACCGTGGTAATAATTGAAACGAATACCCACCGTTGATCAATTTGCATTATGCTATCAGTTCCTATTTGATTCCGATTCGGACACCGAGTGGCTTTGTCGTGGGCGCTCATGAATATTCCGGTCTTCGATATACCTAGATTACCTAGTCATCCAGCAAACCTAGGTCAATTGATATGACTAAATTGGTAGGAGAAGCTAATGTTTTTGGTAGTTTAGTTTGTTTATTCGTTATGACATAAAATTAAATCAATGCTCCGAGGTATTTATTACGCAACCAAGTTTATTGCATACTTACTTACTCCGCAGGGACCCAAAATGAGACTTGGCCTCCGACACAAGACAGCGCCACTTTTCTCGGTCCTGTCCTCTCGCCCATTGGTGACTCGAAACATTGCATAATAAATAAAAATACCTCATGCTAACTACATTATACGCATACAAGCAGTAAACATGAATTTAAAGTAGGGAGACCGACTTCGTTGTGACAGAGGAGAGTAAAATCATTGTCGATTTTTTGGAACCTATTAACTGTTAGCGAGCTCGCAACAGTGCGCGTTTGTTAGCTAGTAACTTGAACGAACAAACGCGCGCTATTGCGAGCTCGTCATTAGTAAATAGATTCCAAAAAATCGACGATGTCGCAACTCTCCTCTGTCACAAATCACCTTGGTCTGCCCTACAATGCTCTCCCCTTTTAATATTAGTTTAATTTTCAATTTAAATATTTTTTTGTCAAAAATGTAATTTATGATGCAAGCTTTTATCGCTGACTGTACTTTTCGTTCAACAAGCAACTAATACTCATCTGTTTAGATGGCTCCTAAGACAAACACAATTAGGTTGCGTTGTTTTATCAAAGAGTTTCTATTTCCGGGTCCTGTGTCCAATTATCAAATCAGCTCGATGGTGCCGTAATACTGCATTGTCATTCAACTTCCCCCTTCAACTTCTTCCTTTCTACTTCAACGAGCAAATCAAAAGACTGGCTCAGGAAAGAAAGCAATTACTCCACCGACAAGAGCAAGCTCTTAAGTTATGATGATGATGATAATAATGACTCAACTTCAGCTTAATCGAATAATGGGAATGTACAAACATCTCAAGACAAATCAAAAGCTTGTAAAAATACATAATCAGACATACGAGAAAATAATATATATTCTTTCCTTCCTTCGACCTAGCGTTTTCCCGGCCTAGCGCCAGGGTCCGTTTTCCTACTCTTCCACTCTTTTCCACTTTGCCCGGTCTTCAGCATCCTTAGGTGAGAGATTGTTCACTTGCATGTCCGCTATCACGACGTCCAGCCAGCTTCTTAGGCCTACCGCGGCCGCGTGATCTAGGGCCTTGGACAGTGAGGTTGAGGCATTCTTTATATAATTAAATTACTTTGTGCTTAATAAAGACACCTACGCAAAATACGCCAACACACTGTTTAACTTTTACCTCATTTGCGCTTTTTATTTCTCGCGTATTTTCAAGAAAATATAATACATACTCGCACATAGCTACATTTTCACGAGAACAAAGACTCTTTCAAAGACATAACAAAAGCGACAATATTTACACAGCATGTCACCTTGTAACTCAAAACATGAAATATACAATCGACGACAACGGTATATTTACATTTTTCGTCTTATGTAAGGTGCAAAATTGTAAACATACTCGAATGTTTGACGTTAATTGTACGCTTAATTTTTAATACGAAACAGAAAATAAATAACACCGTATAGCATGAAAATCGTTACGAATTGCACATCGATCGATTCGAAAAGTGCTCTAGGTACTGGCACTGACTATTTGCTTTGGTGTTGTTAGGGTTCCGTACCAAAGGGTAAAAACGGGACCATATTACTAAGACTATATTGACCGAGATATACAAAACTCAAAACTCCGCTGCTGTCTGTCTGTCTGCCCGTCTGTCACCAGGCTGTATCTCATAAACATTTTCACAGATGATATATTTCTGTTGCCGCTATATAACAACAAATACTAAAAACAAAATAAAATAAATATTTAAGTGGGGCTCCCATGCAACAGACGTGATTTTTTTGCTGTTTTTTGTGTAATGGTACGGAACCCTTCGTGCGCGAGTCCGACTCGCACTTGGCAGGTTTTTTTTATTGAAAATGAGTAGTCCAGTACCTTTTAGTAGGTATAGTTAATATTAATATGCCTATTTATTCGCTAAAATGCTGGTCACGTTGAACGATGTTTTATTAAGTGTCAGCCGCTTCCATAAATAATATCTTATTCAAAATGGCCGTCAAGAAAATTAAAACAACACAATTTTATTCCATCAGCACGTACCCAAGTTTATTTTAATCCTGCTCTGTATCTTTGCGAGCAAAAATTAGGTGAGCGAATTTTCAGAATGAGCCCGGTAATTCGTCACTTAAATTTTGAAGCTTACATCTAGCTAATAAGGTTTAATGTTGTTTACATATTTTGGAATGTGTTGCAGTCGGGAATAGCTTTGTGAAAATGCATGCTTTAATTGGGTTGCTTGCATGAGCGTGGGTTGTTTAGTTAATATGTAAATGTTTAACATTAAATGTTGGTGTATATAAATACTTACTGATCGATGGCTGCTGAGGCAAAAAGGTTAAAGGTACCATCATCATCTCCCTCGCGTTGTCCCGGCATTTTGCCACGGCTCCATGGGAGCCTGGGGTCCGCTTGGCAACTAATCCCAAGAATTGGCGTAGGCACTAGTTTTTACGAAAGCGACTGCCATCTGACCGTCCAACCCAGAGGGGAAACTAGGCCTTGTCGGGATTAGTCCGGTTTCCTCACGATGTTTTCCTTCACCGAAAAGCGACTGGTAAATATCAAATGATATTTCGTACATAAGTTCCGAAAAACTCATCGGTACGAAAAGGTTAAAGGTACCATTCGGATTCAAACTCCACCAGTATTATTGCAACAGTATTGCAACGCGACATCACTGCCCACTGCATTGCTGCCGGAAATGTCAAAAATCTGGGCAGCAACATCGATTTATGCATTTGACAACCGTATTAGCCATTAGGTATGCTACGCTCAGCAGTGGGCGATAAAGAGCTTATATGATGATGATGATCATTACGATGATTAGGTATGATATGAAAATGGACCCGGGTATGTCCTTAAACTACGTCCAAAAGAGAGGTATGGGCACTGTGAATGACATCTCGCTTTGTGTGGTAGGGCACAGGACAGCGAGCGGATGTCATTCCAGATCTAGAGCAGAGCCCAACTGGGGAAGTACCTCCACCTTACAGAAAACCGCAGCCAAATAACACTAGACCCTACTAATAGTGTTGTGTTCCTGCCGGTGAGTAAGGATGCCAGAGCTCGAGGGAGAGGAGTGTTAGGGTCGGCAACGCGCATGTAACTCCTCTGGAGTTGCAGGCGTACATAGGCTATGGAGACTGCTTAACATCAGGCGGGCCGTATGCTTGTTTGCCACCGACGTAGTATTAAAAAAAAACCGGCCAAGTGCGAGTCGGACTCACGCACCGAGGGTTCTGTACTTTTTAGTATTTGTTGTTATAGCGGCAACAGAAATACATCATCTGTGAAAATTTCAAATGTCTAGCTATCACAGTTCATGAGATACAGCCTGGTGACAGACAGACGGACAGACGGACAGCGGAGTCTTAGTAATAGGGTCCCGTTTTTACCCTTTGGGTACGGAACCCTAAAAAGCGCTACAATTTTTTAAAAACTGCTGGCTGGCTGGCAGTGGGTACACTGCACCTAAAGAAAGTAAATAGAGTTGTACACTAGTAATGGAATTTAATGGATGTGTAATTTTTAATCAAATTTTATTGAATTGAAGCTAATTTATTTATAATTTTAATTTTAATTTTAATTAATTTATTTTACAATTTATGCGTGTTTACTAATATATTTTTAAGAACTGTAAACTAACAAAATATGGGCCGACAGACCTGAAATAAAGATTTTCAATTTGAATTTCAATTTCAATATAATAAACTGTGGTACAATAAAAACACCGTAAATTAGATAATACTCGTACTTACACTACTTACACGTGTCATGTGTCATATTATATTCCAAAATGTCAGTCCTTCACACACCTAACAAGGCTTAATAAGCATAATTTATTTCATGACAGCACTGTCACCACAGTTTTAAGCCCAACGCCACACCCGACAAAATACACTCATGGACAAATTTATTAGAGGACCGCGAAAAAACAAGTTTAATTACTAATTTTGAAATTACTTTATATTCTGTATTTTTAGGTATTTTAGTGAATGTAAACAAACCACAATTAGGTATTTTATTGGGCAAGAAAATTCTTCAAGTCAATTAATTTAACTCGAAATGCCAAAACTTACAGAAGTTTTACTACGATATATTAAGCTCTGTGGCGAAAGTTCACCTTGAAGTCGTATAAGGCCCTACAAGTACAATATAATAACGCGTTTAGGACGCTGATGGGGCTGCCGCGATATTGCAGCGCGTCAGGGATGTTTGCGGAGGCGCATGTGGCGTGTTTTAAAGCTACTATGCACCTGCGAGCCGCGTCCCTGGTGCGACGCGTCCGCGCCAGCTCCAACAGCGTCCTAGAAATGATTGCGGACAAGTTTTGTCCGTATATCACATTTTGCTGCGGACTTCATAACGCCCGGCGGCACTGTGGTAAACACATTGAGAAATAGATGAAGGGTGTCAATGTGTTTACCACAGTTACCTACCTTAATGTAATTTTTGTAGTTTTTTGTTTAATGTTTGTGTTTTGGTTAATGTTTGTGTTTTGTTTAATGTTTGTGTTTTGTTTAATGTTTGTATTATGTACCTATGAGTCACATCAGATACTCGAAATAAATGAATTTTAATTTTAATTTTTAATTTTAATTATTACTAAACGTAACAACGAAGCTGCTATAATCGTGCTATTTTGTTAATAGGAATGTATCGGAATGATTTGTTTAATCAATAGTAATTTAGTTTTGTAATATACGCTATTACTTCGCCGTAGTAAAGAACATAAAACGAGATAGAATATTTAGAGTAGACGAAAACATTACACGATTAAATGAAATAGGTTAAAGCGCAAACGATGAGGAACAGATCTAGGCAGTTGTCTATTTGGTTGGTTAACTGATAAATGTTTCACGTACCCGAAAGTGTAAAAGCACATTGTTTACATTTATTTAACTACCTAAAGAAACGGACTATAGCTGCTGTAATCCAGTGATTACAAAGAACATACTGCTAATAGGCTTCTCGAAGAGAGGCCTATGCTCAGCAGTGGGTGATAAAAGGCTGATATGATGATGATGATGAATCCAGTGATTAAACCTGTTTTTTTTCGATCATCTAAATTTGTCCATGAGCACCCATGAGTACGAGTATAACACAAAGGGGAAACTTCAAAATGCATATTTCGCAATTTTGTTTTCAGTTAGAAATTTTCCTTTAAGCCCGCGGCAGACCACGAATAAAATAGGCACATTGAAGGATGTTCCGTCAGTTCCGTGGAAGTGGACGGGGCATTTCATTGTTGTACACAAAGGCAATCTCATGCGGTTGTCTAAAGAGAAACTACTTCCTGCTCACATAGGCTGTGGCGACAAGAGAGGGGTGAGAGGTAGCGATTTTAACTCTGTATTTTTTTATTTCCAAATATGCAAGTTTAGTGCAAGTAAATGGGACAAGGGCAGGCGAATGATGATGATGCAAGTTTACAGTTCTAAACCAAAGCACTTACATACTACAATAAATCATATTATTAAATTACATTATATTAATTCACATGTATACATGTTTCAATAGTGTTAACGTTTTTATGCACAATTTAACGTGGCTTCTTCTTCTTGGCATATATGATTGAGCTGAATTTTTTAAAAAATAATGCCAAAATGGGACAATTCACCAAAAGCTTAGATTTTCTAGGCGTATATTAAATTTAGTACGATTTATAATGTGTAACGCCGTATTTGATAATGTGAAAGTCACAAATAAAATGATTACAAATTGTAGTAAAGACTATCCCTTAGAGCACCAGCCAGCGACCAGGGTCACAGAACAAAGGGAGGGCTCGTCACTGGAGGGCCACTCCTCATGCTTTTTCTCGACACATTGTTTAGCTTCGACACTAACGTGTATCTGGTGTATCTTTAGTGGACAATTATAGTCTGGCTTACCGTTGTGTCACTTAAAAAAAAAAATTTTATGGAGGGCCAACCATTTTAACCATTATTTCACAAAATCTTGGTTAAAAATTAACTCAGAGCCTGGATTTTTATGAATTTCATTACTTCAATTAGTTTAACTACCTTTTACAGGCTCGAGACTATGGATTCGTCCTATAAAGAACTGCCTGATACACATTTTTAAAACAGTATAAGCAGCTTAGCTAGATGGATTTGGTTGCGGGCTTTGCGGGTTGCTAGGCTGGTAATAAGAATTTTGGTACAAAGCCGTATTTAATAATGTGAAAGTCACCCTACAAATTGGAAGAAAGCGTATCCCTTAGACCACCAGCCAGCGACCAGGGTCACAGAACAAAGGGAGGGCTCGTCACTGGAGGGCCATCCTCATGCTTTGTCTCGACACATTGTTTAGCTTCGCGACTAACGTAGTAACGCAGCCGCTACATCTTTGATAGAGATGTTTATGAAGGGGCTTACAGTTCGCCAAAATTATACACTCATGCGATGTTAATGAAAAACTTTATTAATTTATAGTAAATAAATAAATAAATAAATATTATAGGACATTCTTACACAGATTGACTAAGTCCCACAGTAAGCTCAAGAAGGCTTGTGTTGTGGGTACTCAGACAACGATATATATAATATACAAATACATAGAAAACACCCGAGACTCAGGAACAAATATCTGTGCTCATCACACAAATAAATGCCCTTACCGGGATTCGAACCCAGGACCATCGGCTTCACAGGCAGGGTCACTACCCACTAGGCCAGACCGGTCGTCATAGTGTTTCTATGTTTCTTGTAGCGTTTATTTGTGATATGAAATTCTAAATAATTATGTTTTAATATTGTCTTCGTTCACCGCGATAGTTACTCATGAAATAAAACTATGAAAACGGATTATATCGCGTATATTGAATTTATAATACATCCCGACGTTTCGAACCCTTACAGCGTTTATTTATAATCCGTTTTCATAGTTTTATTTCATAATTATATTTTGCAACACGGCTTTAACGTAGCCGCTACAATATCTTTGACAGAGGTGTAAGTATATGACTAAGGGTTGCAGTCTGCCAAAATTACACACTCTTGCGATGTATATCAAAAGCTTAATCGATTTATAATCGTTTCTATAGGTTTCTGTAGCGATTATTCATGTTGTGATATACTAATTAATTATGTTTCGCGACATTGTAACACATGTAGAGTGCCAGCGCGAGCTACGCGCTACGAGCGTAGCCGATAACATGGAAAAACCCGTATGTAGCGAAAAGCGCGGTACGAACAGAGAACCCGCCTAACCTCGCTGGCAGTGAATGTGTTAACGTAGCCCCTTCAAAATCTTTGATAGAAAAGAGTTAAGGGGGTAAAAGTCTGCCCTAGCATTTTGATAATAATAAAGCTCGAAATTTGTAGACTTAGCTATTGTAGGCTTAGCTATTGTATTTGTAGGCTTAGCGGCGCCAAAATTTATTTTGTACCTACTTTACTCCTTTTTCTTTTCTTTTTCACTCTGCTGGTGGGCCTGTCTTTTTTTGTGTAATATTTACTTTCATTACCCTGTATTAAGTGTTTTGTGAGTAAGTTCCTTTTTTGTAACTGAAGTGGCGCTGTATGTAGAAGGTTTTTATCTTTCTTTCTTTTAAATTTTTACTAGTGACCCTGACCGAGTTTTGTGAGTGAAGACCGAGCGAAAAACGAATAAGATATATTAAGAGAGAGACACGTTACAGATTTTAAACAAATTAATGACAATAAAAAACTGGCCCAGTGCGAGTCGGACTCGCCCACCGAGGGTTCCGTACTTTTTAGTATTTGTTGTTATAGCGGCAACAGAAATACATCATCTTTGAAAATTTCAACTGTATAGCTATCACGGTTCATGAGATACAGCTTGGTGACAGACAGACAGACGGACAGCGGAGTCTTAGTAATAGGGTCCCGTTTTTACCCTTTGGGTACGGAACCCTTAAAAGCGAACAAGACAAATGAAGAACAAGTGACGAATACAGGACAGTACGATATAAGAAGTAAACTAAAAACGAATAAGACGAGCGATGGTGATACCAAATGCTACTCATGTACCCCTTTAATTTTTAGGGTTCCGTACTCAAAGGGTAAAAACGGGACCCTATTACTAAGACTCCGCTGCCCGTCTGTCCGTCGGTCTGTCTGTCACCAGGCTGTCTCATGAAAGTTGAAATTTTCACAGATGATGTATTTCTGTTGCCTCTATAACAACAAATACTAAAAAGTACGGAACCCGCGCGCGCGCCGTGCATGAGTCCGACTCGCACTTGGCCGGTTTTTCTACACCACAAAGCTTACAAATAAATGTTATGTGAAAAAATTCACTGAGCTACCGAGACTGTGATGAGGGACTATGACTTTGAAATGAGATATGAGTGATATGGTAAAAATATTCGCTGTCATCGAGTAAAGTCTCGGTAGCTCAGTTGGCAGAACGATGGGCTAGCGCTTTATTACCGCGAGTTCAAGTCTCGCGCGAGACAGTGAATTTTTCTTCTTTAAATTTCTACAGTTTGCAGACGCTTAATACGATAATTAATTTCCCAGAAACAGAAACCCTTAATTACATGCCATCACGAATTTACTCTAATTTGCTTTAATGTATATAATTAATATTTCCAAGCACATTTCCGCAATTATAGTATGCCAGTCACACTACTGTGCCCAATTTATTCATTTGGATCACCCCCCGCGTGTACGTGTGAATGAGCTTGTCACTGCAATATGATTAATAATAAATTTATTAATACATTGATAAAATTCCTTAATTATATGAGTGAAATAAAATGGAATTGGATGGATATGGAATTCATTGATGTAATAAAGTTATTTATTGTATGTATGATTACTAAGTTGTTAATTAAAATATTATAAATTAAAAACTGTAATAGATGTCATATATTAAAGAAAAAGTGAAGCCGATCCGGCCTTCACCACTGGAGGGCTTCGTCACTTTTTCATTAATATATGACATCTATTACAGTTTATAATTTATATATAGTAGTGTGACTACTTAAAAAACACAAATCAAAATATTTAACAAAATAATTTGATTTGTTCCCAAACTTGTTCGTAAAATATTATAAGTTAATAATGCGCGGGTAAACATAGTTTTATCAACTATAGCCAAGATAAGGGCGAAAAATATCAACAACAGACATCGAATGTTTGACACGGTGAACAATAAACAAATTCTTATTCTTATTCGAAAGTATGAAGCGAAATTATTGGTATAAAAGTGGAAACTTCCTTATAACTTAAATCCAGACCAGTTTCTGGAGGTTTTTGTTCATGATACAAACACCCAACACAACCCAATTACTGCTAGGGTTAGTGTAGGTCCAACCAGCAGAAATTTTGTAAAAAAGATTTAAAAAAAACCGGCCCAAGTGCGAGTCGGACTTGCCCACCGAGGGTTCCGTACTTTTTAGGGTTCCGTACCCAAAGGGTAAAAACGGGACCCTATTACTAAGACTCCGCTGTCCGTCTGTCCGTCCGTCTGTCTGTCTGTCACCAGGCTGTATCTCATGAACCGTGATAGCCAGACAGTTGAAATTTTCACAGATGATGTATTTCTGGTGCCGCCATAACAACAAATACTAAAAACAAAATAATATAAATATTTAAATGGGGCTCCCATACAACAAACGTGATTTTTTGCTGTTTTTTTCCTTAATGGTACGGAACCCTTCGTGCGCGAGTCCGACTCGCACTTGGCCGGTTTATTTTTATTCGTATTTGTTGTTATAGGGGCAACAGAAATACATCGTCTGTGAAAATTTCGACTGTCTAGCTATCACGGTTCATGAGATACAGCCTGGTGACAGACAGACAGACGGACGGAGCGGAGTCTTAGTAATAGGGTCCCGTTTTTACCCTTTGGGTACGGAAACCTAAAAAGTACATAAACCTAAACTTACAAATACAGACCATTAACTACAAATTTACAAATTTAAGCGTAGATTATTAAATTACAGTTGAGCACTGGTTTAATTTCTAAAATTATATCAAGGATAATTGAAAAAGCTACCCAAGAAAACGCAAGGGCATAATATCCGGTACAGAATATATTTAACTAGAAACACTTGGGAAAATAACGTTCGCAGATTACTCAAGTTTAGGCCCCGAGCTTAAGGCATCCTCAAATAAGCAAGGAAATTAGAGCGCTCGACAGACGAGCCTACCAGTACATATATAGGTTGTACAGATATATACAAGGTGGAACGAAATCAGGGACACGAACGTATTACGTAATAAATGTACTTCAAAATATGTATGAACAGTTTGCATACTACTTAGAGTATTATTCATAAATGCGATTTTAAGTCTAACAAGCATTGATAATCGTGAGAGAAGAGAGGGACAAAATTTAAATAAAAGTTTAAGTTTTGCAAAGTTCTGCATGTACATGTTCGACTAACCTGGTTTGGATTTCTGTGGTCCGAAAGAAATGTTTTTTTTTGTTTGAGTTTTATGAGGTGAGTATTTATGAACTTTATCATTTGATAAACTAATTTTCAACGCACTTGCTCAAAACGACGTTTTTATTCCACCGATTTTTGGCTCATAATCCTAGATATTAAACACGCGTGCTCTTTCAGTGTATTATTCCACTTGTGCTTTTTCATTATATTATCCGACTGAGTTAAGAAGGCTGTGATTGCTAATAATATGCATGGAAAGGGAGCCTTCTTTAATTGAATTTAAACTGTTGTGAGACATACTAATATTAAATCATTTTACGGTTTAGACTCACTTGTTTTAGTCACTCGCGCGACATGTTTCGGAGAGCTAAGGACAGGTCTCCTTCTTTAATTGGTCAGACTGGCGGGCACCGGCGCGCCCGACCGCCTGTGCGGTGCGCGGCCCGGCCGGCCCGCGGCCGGGGCGAGGGGTGGCCGGCAGTATAGTATGACAGATGCAACACACAATACTAACTGTTTTAACTATTAAAATTTGATTAATATGAGTTTCTTTTTTTTCTCGCAAGTGTGTTGAAAAACGTTGTATGAAACGCGTGTGCATTGGTCATTACACACATCGGCTTTCTTACTTAGCACACTTGTATCATAATGTACTATTACAATACTTTGATTTTTATATACTAATGAAGTATTTACTTCATTTATTAAGTAGAACGTGTTTTTATATGTTTCTTGTAGCGATTACTCATGATATGATATACTAAAAATGCAATTAAAATTAATGGAAAGGATTATTTCTGCAAAAAAATATGTCTATTCCATCAGTTAGGAAAACAAATAATGCATCTACACTTTAAACTTTCCGAAACACACCTGCTTTATTATCGGGATGTCAGTTACGACAATAAGTTTAGTCACGTGACTATTTCCATAAATTATTTGTCTCGATTGGTATTTTCTATCCGCGATGTTTAAGTTGGCTATGCCCCAAGGTGTCATTAAATGCATTTGCAAAATTCATTTGACACGTGATTGCGTTTATTTTTTTATATTTTAAGTAAACTATTACACTTCAAAATATAATGCTTTTTAAAGAAGTAATATAAATCCGCGTGCGAGGAGAAAAAGGGAAAAGAAAAATGTGAATTATAATTTTATCGCCTGATTCCACCCTGTATACACATATACTTGATGTACATATAAATAGCATCTGCGTACCAGAGGGAGGATAAGAGACTTCAAATCCTCTATTTTCGTTTGTTTCGTATATTAGAAATGTACAAACTCAGTTCAATTGTACATTCACATGAGCGTTTGATGCTTCAGTAATTAAATTTAATAATTTCTTGTGTAAAATGTATTGTTATTACATTTCAATTATTTGGTTTGGTGAAAGGTCTCCTAGCCCAGTCGGTACTGTCTTTAGTAAGCCTGCCTAATACCCTCAAAACAAGCCTTATCAAGCTTACTGTGGGACTATATCGATCTGCAAAATCACTAACTTACTCCGCTGGCTCAGCGACCCGAAATGAGTCTTGGACTCCGATACGAGTTGGCGCCAACATGCCCTGTTTTGTGCGATCTCCTCCCAGTTTTCTGCTTGCAGGGCGCGTAGATCTTTCTCGACTTGGTCTCTCCTGCGGTACTTAGGACGACCTGCTGGGCGTCGACCTATATGGCGTCCAACGTAGGCCCTTTTGGCTGCCCTATCGCCTGTCATTCTCTCGAGATGCCAAAGCCAGCGGAGTCTTGCTGACTTGGTTTCGCCGTCTTCTATCTCCTGATTTTTCCGGATTCTCCAGCTACCATCTTCTCTTTGTGTTGGCCCCAAGATCTTTCAGAATATTTTTCTTTCGGCGACAAGGAGCTGATTTTATTTCTTCCTTTTTGCAAAATCACTACATAGTATAAAACAAAGTCGCCTTCCGCTGTCTGTATGTGTCCCTATGTATGCTTAGATCTTTAAAACTACACAACGGATTTTGATGCGGTTTTTTTATGTGATTCAAGAGGAAGGTTTATATGTAAAGTTTATATGTTATAATTTATAAAGATTTTGTTTAAATTAGTTGAACTACCCGTGCAAAGCCGGGGCGATTCGCTAGTTGACCTATAATGCTTTTTAGGGTTCCGTACCCAGAGTGTAAAAACGGGACCCTATTACTAAGACTCCACTGTCGGTCTGTCCGTCTGTCTGTCTGTCTGTCTGTCCGTCTGTCGGTCACCAGGGTGTTTTTCATGGACCAGGTTGTATAGCTAGCTACAGTTAAATTTTTCACAGATGTTATATTTCTGTTGCCGCTATAACAACAAATACTAAAAACAGAATAAAATAAATATTTAATTGGGGCTTCCATACAACAAACATGATTTTTTTTCCGTTTTCTGCGTAATGGTACGGAATCCCTAGTGCGCGAGTCCGACTCGCATTTGGCCGGTTTTTTTAACCCATTCAGCACTAATCACGACACGTTGTCGTTCTGCCTCTACAAAGCATTTTCGTTACATACCGGGAAACCCATACTGATATGTTATCGGCTACGATGTAGTGCTACGACCGTAGCTCAGCGGTGAATATGCCAACTACTGAAATAACTAGTGTACGTAGGTATGAAGATAAGATCATTTCGGTTAAACCCCCCCTATTGTGTGATAATTTTTATCCCTTCGCAAATAAGCCCTCATCCACAATCCGATAACCGACATTATTAGTAGGTAAAAGGGGCACGTTTCAACATCATTATGGAATACGTTCAGATAAAGATAATTCCGGTCCGTAGGCCGATGCTTCTTCTTCTTCCTCCTTGACCTTTTTCCCATTTACTTGGGGTCGGCCTTTCTTGTCCTTTTCTTCCATAATACACGGTTTTTGGCTATTTCAGCGTCTGTATTAACATCTTTCATGTCTTTTTCGACTGTCGTCAGCCAAGTGGCAGGTGGTCTTCCACTTCCTCTCCTTTGTGTCGGCAAATTTAAGGCTAACTTGACCATATGATCTTCTGGCCGATGCTGTTTTTACAAATTAATATAGTTTTCATCTAATTTTGATACGACTTTTTTTTGTCCACCATCTGTCAAAACTCAAAAGAGTTTTTGTTGGAGCAAAGAAGTAGAGATTTTGCAACACAAGCAGTGCCAGTGTTATTTCTACGTCATAATTTCATAGAAGTTTGACGTTTAAAATAACACCTGCACTGCGTGTGCTGTCAAAATCTTTGCAGATTTTTCTTGGTTTAACTAGCAACATTTTACGGAACCATATCAAATTATTAAAACAGAATAGGCATCTCGTAGGGTAGTTTCCTATAGTCAAGCAAAATTGTTTCGTTTCGTGAAATTGGAAGATTATTATATAAACTGGTTAAATAACTTAAAAAAAGTTAGCAAATGCTCTTCCTATATACATATGTGGGCCATTTTATTCAAATTTATACACTACACTTTAAAAAAAAAAAAAACTAAACAAAAAAAAAGTTATTTTTTGTCGCAGTAAGTATACATAAAAACAGT
Organism: Cydia strobilella; assembly: GCF_947568885.1. NCBI lineage: Eukaryota > Metazoa > Arthropoda > Insecta > Lepidoptera > Tortricidae > Cydia > Cydia strobilella. The sequence continues at coordinate 883,281 of NC_086055.1, forward strand.
AAAAATACAGTAGTAGGAACAAGCTTAAATTACAATTATTATTTTTTCTTCAGATTGTGAATTTTTATGTTATTTTCTACTCAGAATCATGAGCCCTTTCGATCCCAATAGAAGACATAAAATGTCCCAACAATACCTACATTAGTAGGTACATACACACACATACATACATTACACACACATTAGTAAACACACACATTGCACACACATACACATACATTACACATTACATACACACACACACACACACACACACGCACACACACACACATTAGTATAGGGCATGTCAAGGAGAAAAACATCTTGAAATCGAGGCTTTGAGCCAGAGTCAACATTAACATAGGTAAAGTGAATGTGGGGAAGACCGGCAATTAAAATGTATTGCAGAGGAAACCGTCATAGAGCAAGACTTCTCGTATCTGTATACGTAACGTACATCGCTCAGACACAGCCAGAAAGGAAGAGCTTCACTCCTTCTGCTCTATCGACCTTCTGTAAGCGGAATATGTGTACAGTCGCCATCAGATATATCGGAGCGACCGAGGTGCTCACAAATATCTGAACACGCCTCTATTGTCAAGGCGTTAGAGTGCGTGTTCAGATATTGTGAACACCTCGGCCGCTCCGATATATCTGATGGCGACTGTACAAACGCAATAGTTATTTGTGCAACAAGAGAGGAAAATTGGTTTTTCTTGCGAGTGTTTATTTTGAGTCCCGAGAAAGCAAAAGATTCTATAATTGAATTACGAGCGAAACGAGTGATTCTAAGTTAGAATCTTGAGCGGAGCGAGGGACTCAAAAACACGAGATGTAAAATAACTTTGCTCTCGTGTTGCACATATAATTTTTCACCTCAGCAGTGAGAACATATTCAAGGTTAAAATGTATTTAGAATTAGACAGAATAATACAAAGAAACAAAAAAAAATAGTTCATCACTAAATTTAAAAGCTGGGAGTGACGAAAGTAGGCTTGTTCGAGCTGCTGAGGTGAAAAAGTTAAACACGTCACATTAACCTTAATTACACATTTGGCACCCACCAGCTCATACATAAGAATTATCTTCACTCGGTTAAATATAAGCTTTGTGCACAAAACCCTTTGTGTATAATATACATATATATATTATATAGAAACGGAAATCAGACGGAAGCCGTTGAACGTATAAAGGAATTACTGCCTCTCACTTGCACGCGGAAATTCTGGGAAAAGGGGTTAAGTTCCCCCCCGTAAGGCGAATCCCTTCAATGGGAATATTTTAAGATATGAAGGTACGTGATATTATCCGTAGCGGCATGGCGTAAATCGTTTACCATTTTAATTATTAGCGGTAATCATTAACTACTACTACTATGCCATAATACGCAAGAGAATAGGGATGATGACACATGTTGAATTTTATAACAAAATCTAGTATTATCATAGATAGCAAATGAGCAATTTATCACAATAATGTAGATATTAAAATAATATATGGAAATAATACAAAAATACAGGACTTGAAAATTTCAAAATTTAAGTAATTTTTCAACTTCCAAAAAGGAAAAAAGTAAGGGTACCATTCGATTCCTTACATTTTATCCAAAAAATTGTACGGCAACTATATACATAAACGCAATAATTCTTCGACAAAAACGCAATTTTCTTATTTTGTCCATACATTCAAAATGGGCTCTCAGTGAACTTGACGTCACGTTCACTTATCGTTTTGTTACATGCGTTTCGCGAGTGAAGTACGACTTTCGGACTTTGACTATAATTTCTGACTTTTGTATTGCTTTAATGCAATGGGTCTCATATAGACATTTGATCCTAAAAATAAACCTGATCGATTGATATCATTAATAAAAATTTGTCATCTAGCCTATTGTCTCGTTGCTCTGCAGAGTGCGGGCCAACTCCAACCCCATCCTGGCTACTGTAGCGGACAGATACGACTCACCTATAATGCGGCATTTTGAGTGTGTCATAACCGCTATTAGGTGATAGTTAATGTTATTTAGTGCTGTCTGTTTTTGTTTGTCTCTTTCTGTTTTCTGTTCCACTAACACTTAGTTTTTAATCTTAATTGTTACTAACCATTTTGGGCCATTATTGTCTTTTATATAAATAAATTTATTTTATTTGAATAAATAATAAAATATCAAAGGACAATTTTATACAGATCGACCGTGAGCTTAGTAAAGCTTGTGTTGTGGGTACGACACGACAATATACATCACTACATAGTATTAAAAAAAGTCGTTTTCCGCTGTCTGTATGTCTGTCCCTATGTATGCTTAGATCTTTAAAACTACGCAACGGATTTTGATGCGGTTTTTTTAATAGAGTAATTCAAGAGGAAGGTTTATATGTATAATAAGTAAGTATTATATTATATATTCATATATGTATTCCTGTGTCTATTAGGTACATCTGTAACATATCTATCATGTTTATTAACTATATACCTATACCATCAGACCTAACTAGCTTATTCGTATAACGTCCGATAACCGAGGTAACATTGTGAAGAGCCGCAAGCGTTGTGCAGCTCATACCATTGTAAGGCCGCTTTGAATTTGGTTATTGGCTATCTAATTCATATTGAATAGGTATTATATTTCCAATATTCATACCGAGATACTTGGAATATCGCTATGAATACGCTTATTGATAAATGAAACTGGGTTATCAGAGGCTTATAAATGTAACCGTTGAGAGCGCGCAAATTACATCACATTTATGATCGGGTATATCGAGAATTTATTCACAACGACTAATCTCTCAGTCTTCTCCGAAACCACGGGGACAACGCCGTCCTCGAAACGTCGGAGGTGAATTTAAAACTTATTTTACGCGAGTCCCGTCGTTGTGAATATGAGTAAAAATCGTGAAAGTTTAAATCAGTGTATCGCGAATTTATTATAAATCTTAAACAGAACTATACTTTTAGAGATAGTTTATTGCTGTTGTCTTCGGAGGCGTGGGTTCGTATCCCACCGCTGCCACCATGTTGTAAATCAAACACCGAGCTCAGATGACAACTGTTTATTAAAATAATAACGGGTAGATACCTCGTTATTGAACTACCTACAACAATTGCTGACCGCCATCTTATTGACATCGGCTCACGTAGGTAATGTCGCGCTGCAATACTGCAGCAGTAATGCTGTGCAGTCTGAATCCGAACGTCACCTTAACGCGGCGCTGTATTAAGATTCACAGTCTTCTCAATTTTCTACCCTCAGGTTATACTATGCAATTAGTAAATAATTAAGTATAAACTTCTGTTATGCTATGTGTCATGTAAATATTTAATGACGAGCGTAAATTCATACGTTAGTTATGTCCGGTTTATTGGGATTTCTGCTTAACATTTTCAATTCCATTCGTGCTGATACTCGTAAAGCTTCATCCATTATTGCTAGTTAATTAAATACCAGTTGAAGTATGCACTTCATTGAAACCACAATTTTACAAATTCAATATACACAAATTCACAAATAAGCATGTTGCCATATTTTTTTTTAATTTATTGAATAAGGAAACAAATTACAGTTTTTTACAAGACCCATCGTAGGCAAAACCTTATGGAGGTTTGTGTGCCGATGGGGAGTTCGAGAATAACATAAAGAAAAACAATATTATATCCTATATCTTATCATAAATATGATTCTTATCATAAATATCAAAATTATATCGAAAAACTTGTTAAACGTATCACATCATAATAAATAAATAAATAAAAAACTAAAAAACTAAAAAACCCTCTAGTCATAAGATTTTTTGCAAAAAGTACCTTACATCATTTTAATAGAAAAGGGGACATACTCTTCAAACTGCTAGATCGATTTTTATCGCATCGAAATCGGTCCATCCGTTTGAGAGTTATAATGCCACAGACAGACAGACATTGGTGGTGTCAAACGTAACACCCCTCTTTTTGCGTCAGGTGTAATAAATGTAATCTTTGTGTGCGACCGCAATGCAATGATATTTAAAATTAAATTGATTGATTAAATTAATTAGATTGATATTTAGTTTGTTTCTGAATATTGCTAAGCCGGCTTAAAATTCGAAACACGGATTATAATCCGCCTTCGCCTACTATATAGGCGAAGGCGGAGTACAAAACAAAAAGCAGGATCATTTAATTTCCAATTTGCTTTGTGTACCTAATTGTAATTAAAACTGCAACTCTTGTCATTAACCTTTATTAAACTTTAACATTGGGATTTTTAATAACATTGCGAATTTTTAACGCATTTCTATTTCGCCCTATGATTAGTAGGGAATGCCTAGAGGCATTAAGTCCGCCTGTTGTACTTTTTAGGGTTCCGTACCCAAAGGGTAAAAACGGGACCCTATTACTAAGACTCCGCTGTCCGTCTGTCCGTCCGTCTGTCCGTCTGTCCGTCTGTCCGTCTGTCCGTCTGTCCGTCTGTCCGTCTGTCCGTCTGTCCGTCTGTCCGTCTGTCCGTCTGTCCGTCTGTCTGTCTGTCACCAGGCTGTATCTCATGAACGGCGATAGCTAGACAGTTGAAATTTTCACAGATGATGTATTTCTGTTGCCGCTATAACAACAAATACTAAAAACAGAATAATATAAATATTAAAATGGGGCTCCCATACAACAAACGTGATTTTTTTGCTGTTTTTTCCGTAATGGTACGGAACCCTTCGTGCGCGAGTCCGACTCGCACTTGGCCGGTTTTTTATGTCGTAAAATCACAACACAACACAAGCCTTCTTGAGCTTACCGTGGGGCTTAGTTAATTTGTGTAAAAATGTCCTATAATATTTATTATTTTATGTCGTAAAATCGTAATAAAGCTAAAATCTGTATTTTACCCCCTTTCACGTAATTGCGCCATACGTCCCGCGCCCTAATCCGGCCGAACCGCTCACTCAACGTCGCGCGGACGGATCAAGCACTGCATTACCACTGGATATTCTGCCGTTTTTGTGACACAAGAATAATGCTGAAAATGAAATATCTGTCCTTCATACTAAAAAAATCCTTTTTAATGTTTAGGGGGTTTTCTGACAGGCGTCTAAGTATGAAGTTGAAGATGCCTGCGACTGGGTTCAAGTGGATTTTGATATTCGTTTTTGAATTCTATACGAACATTAAGCAGCAAAAAATAGCAGTTGGCTCATTTCGCATTTATGTTTTTGATGGTATAGTTAATACCCAGTAACTTCAATACAACAAAACTACCTACAGCCTCTATCAACCCCCATTTGCATTGTCCCTGACGTCTTGCGCCCTAATCCGTCCCAAACCGCTTTCTCAATGTCCCGAGAAGATGAATCAAGCGCTGAATTACATTCACGACGGGATATGTGGGGACTTAACAGTACTTCGTGGTTTGTATGAGATTGAAAACTCCGGAAATATTCTGATTATAAAACTCCCATGAGACTCGAATAGGTATTGAAATTAATTTAAATACCTTCCGGAATTCCTGCCGGAAGTGTAACTTTTGTTTGCTCTATTTCGTTTGTTTTATAAGCTGGAGCTATATAAACTAATTATAAGCATAATATACCTCATGCCATTGTTTGTGCAAAGTTTCATTACAATGCAACTCGTAGTTTTTTAATGAAAACGAAACTTCGTTTGTATGGGAAGGTGGAATTCAGCCGAGCTTGCTGCAGAGACTTAAGGGGATCCCATGCCCCAATGACCTTCGATTTGAATCCCTTAGTTTTCTAATGTTTTTTGTAGCTTATCATATTAACATCAACGGATTTTAGCAATATAGTATCCCATATTTATTTCAAAGTTCATTGTTTTCGAAATATTTGGCATCTAAGTTGAACAATTTTAGGGCAAAAAACTGGTTTTCTGGCCATAACTTTTGTGTTAATTAGTTTAAAATTAAAACCTTACACAAATTTTTAGAGACGTCTAAGACGAACCCAAATATGTAGATATCGTATAAGTAAGATCTTTCACAGCAATCGAGATACGAAAAAAGTGTTTTTTTAGACAATGTTTAAAACAATCATAAATAAATAAGTATTCATTTTTTTTACAATCCGGTAGACAAAAATGGAGATAAAAGATTGAAGAACCGATAGCCGCTTGTCTTATAATTATATATGTAGTGCAAAAGTAGGAGATACTATTTAAAACTTGTCAAAAATCGATGAAAACCTCAGGTAGCCCCTTAAGTTATATAACCTATAACCACAAGCTTTAAAAAATAACTGTTAATACCGCTCGTGTATGTTTGGCTGATAATTTCATGTAAAATAACTATGTACTTTATCCACTATTAATATCAAATTGTTTAAATAAACTGTACAAAACTCATACCTTGTAGTATTTCAACAGCCTGGAAGTCTGTGTTTGTGTTATCAAGTAAACTAAAGTAAATTCCATCTCGATTCCATTAGAAACACGATACGGCAAATGATCAAAACTTTCAAAACCAACAGAATAGATCTGAATCCTAATAGAGAAAATAAATAATAAAGACTGCTATGAGCCACAAGACCATGTTCAAAGTGAAGTTTCGTGTAATTTCATCATTTATATTGTATGGGAGTGGCTTTTTGGGGGCGCGTTCGTGTGAATCTTGTCACAATGTCTTAACACAAGATGGGATGGTACATAGATCTTTTACGAGACGATTTTAGTTTTTTAGAGCGTTTTCCGTTCCGATATCGGATAGAAGTAAAATGTACCCCCTGAGAAAGACAGCTGTTAGAGAGTGCCCTGTGGCATGAAGTCCGCCGTTTTTAGTTTTACTTTTTTTGACATGCGTGGCATTTCTTAAATGAACAAATAAATACAGAATAAACATTACACATTTTAATTACTCATACTCATACTCATACTCATTTATTTATAATAATATTTCATATTATTATAAATAAATGATTTTCATAATTGGATTTACATAATATAATCAATTCATTCAAATAATCATTAATTAAATTAAAGTAAAATAATACAATATAAAAATAATCAACACATTTCAAATTTCAAATAATTAATAAAAATACAAAATATAAAATTAAATTAAGATTAAATCATTATTATTATATTCTGACATGTCATAAAAGGCTTTCAACCATTTTTTTAACTGATTATAGAATGTCAGGTCATTTTCAATATTTTTAATGCTATCAGGTAGTTTATTGTAGATACCCGGCCCTGCATTAGTTATCGTTTTGGAGGATTTCGCAAGTCGGCAACATGTCGAGTCCAACTTATTTTTGTGTTTTTGTGTGATACGTGAACTTCTAAATGTCTTTATTGGAAATAGGTGTATGTTCATTCTAATATATTTAATTATGTAAAATAGGTATTGTGATGTGAGTGTCATTATGTTACTATCTATGAAGAGTTGTCTAGCCGGGGTTCCGTGTGGGGCATATGATATAATGCGTACTGCACGTTTTTGTAAAATGAATACACGCTGCCATTCCGCTGCGGTGCCCCAGAATTCTAGACCATAGCACATTACCGAATGGAACAGCGAGAAGTAGCTAGCCCTTAGCTGCCGGTAAGGCAAGATACGCGCTAACCTGCTCAATGCGAAACAGGCACCAGATAATTTGCCACACACCACATTAATATGCGCATTCCATTTCAAGGCCGCGTTCAACGTCACGCCCAGAAACTTTGTGCTATGTACCTGAGGAAGGACGGCGCCATCTACGTTAACACTTAGTGGGCGCGGGGGCCTACCCCCTAGGCTTATGTGCATCACTTGGGTTTTGTGTAGATTTAAAACTAGACCATTTGCAGAAAACCATCCCTGTTTATGTCCCTAATTAATGTCATTACCGGCCTAACGCGATTAAATTTCATTATTTTACCTTTTTTCCGACGTTTCAGCTAGGTTCATTAGCTCACGCGGAAGACAAGATCTTCCGTGACCACAGCTAGTGCTAGTAATGACATTAATTATGTGTACAAAACGAGAGAGTAAAGTGTTATATTACTCATTTTACTAGATTATATCGGATTGGACAATGTGAAAATACTCTTGGCTCGGTATCGTGCTTGTGCGGCTTGCAAGCTGCACGTGGCCTTGCAAATTACTCAATAAACTAACACTTGGAGTTCTTACACCATTGAAAACAACATTTGTTGCTCTCAGAAACTCCTCAAGCAATCACCAGTATTGCTACTGCGATTGGGTATTATTTTCAAAAGTTTACCGACCGATTTGTTATGCTGTCTGGCTCAGGGCATCTGCAGCATACTGTCCAATTTGGTAAGTGGAACACAAGCTATTATTTAGAAGCACTTTACTAGTAGGTAGATTGGGCATTTCAGATAAAAGTGTACCATTTACTTCAAAAATCATCAACTTTTGGGTTATTTGTACTCAGAATCATTTGAGGACTATCGATTTAAAAGGAAAAGAACCGGACAAGTGCGAGTGGGACTCGCGCACGAAGGGTTCCGCACCATTACGCAAAAAACGGCAAAAATCACGTTGTATGGGAGCCCCACTTAAATATTTATTTTAAACTGTTTTTGGTATTTGTTGTTATAGCGGCACCAGAAATACATCATCTGTAAAAATTTCAACTGTCTAGCTATCACGGTTCATGAGATATAGCCTGGTGACAGACGGCCAGACAGACAGACAGCGGAGTCTTAGTAATAGGGTCCCGTTTTTACCCTTTTGTGTAAGGAACCCTAAAAAAGTGTCCGAAAATAAATTACAGTTTTCTGACGCATTTTCTACATATGTTTTGTGTGGACCGTCACAAAACTGACACCCAAAATATGTATGAAAAACTGGGGACACTTTTTTTTATTTTATGATGAATAGGCAGGCGTTTGACCACGATCCCACCTGATGGTAAGTGATGATGTGGTCTACGGTGGAGCACGCTTACCTATGAGATACCTATTAACTCTTGCCTTGAAGAGCCCCAAATTGTACTCATGCGGAAACACAGACTCGGGCAGAGCGTTCCACTCCTTGGCAGTTCGCATAAGAAATGTGGAAGCAAAACGCTTCGTGCGTATTTTTGGAGTTCCTACCATGAAGCGATGCCGGAGTGCCGTTTGTCGTGTAGTCCGATGGTAAAAATGGGACGGAGGAATAAGGTTGTGCAGTTTTTTCTTTCCTCATTCACCCTAGAAGTACCCCGCTGAATTGCAATACTAATGCGTTGTGCGAGGAAGCTGCCAGCCCTACGGTCCCCAGTCGCATCCACCAGCCTCTTTGAAAAAGCCCCGAAAAATATCAGGGCAGTCTTTAATTTGTATGTGTCGTTGGTCACACTAAATCAATCAGTATTAATATTACAACGCATCATTAAGATGGCAAGACAGATCTGTTTGCCCCGACCTTAAGCTAAATCAAAGTCACCCGTCAAGCTAAATACTTTGCACGACTTATCTACCCGTCTCTTTTGTCATTAAGTGGAGATGTGAGAGAGTAATCGTATTTAGGGAATGTGATTTGAATTTACAATAGTAGGTGTTGTTATAGCGGTTTTGGTATAATTGTGTAATCCGAGTTGGAATGTTTAGGGGGTGTTCTGACAGGCGTCTAAGTAGTTACGTCAAGGTTATTCGAGTATACATAATTATACAGTTGTGTCGTTTACAAGCAAAAGGTTCCACATTGTCGCTTGCCATAAGGACGCTATGACAGGTGTTTCGTATAAAGATACAAGCAATTTTCGTCTGTATGTTAAGCGACAATGTGGTACCTTTTGATTGAAAACGTCACAGTTGATGCCTGCGATTTGGTTCAAGTGGATTTTGATATTGTTTGCTGGATTCAGTACGAATTTTTATTTTATTTTTCATTTTTTTTATTAGCCTATGTGTGTGTCCCACTGCTGGGCAAAGGCCTCCCCTCTCCCTTTTCAATCCTCCCTGTGCTGAGCAAGATCCCGCCAATCCCGCTGGAACGCATCGAAATCGTCCCGCCATCTCTTTCTCGGTCTGCCTCTGCTACGACTACACTGGGGATGCCAGCTAGTGGCTATTTCGGCCCATCTGTCATTAAGCAGCATAAAAAAATTGCAGTTTTTTAAATAATTTGACAACATGTAACATTTGCCGTTAAAGTAAATAATAAGTAAGTAAGTAAATATTCTTTATTGTGCCCCATAAAGTTAAAAAAAATACACAGAAAGCGAAATACAAGCTTAAGACTAGGTAACAACAGGCGATCTTATCGCTAAACAGCGATCTCTTCCAGACAACCTTTGGGTATCAGGAAAGTTAAGCACTTACGACAACCTTTGAACGGGTAATAATAATGTGTGAAAATCGTGGAAGTCTAACAGGCCAATTCGAATAATGAGATACGTCATTTACTAGTTATAGAAACGATATGGATTAGATATGTCAGCGTCTAAAATGACGTCTCTTCAAACAAAAACGTCATTTTTGACACTGGCATGTAATACATATCATTTCTAGAACTAGAAACAAGATAACTAATTAAAGTTACAAATTATATTTACATAAACTTGGTGGCAAAAGCATACAAAGGTACTCGTAATATTGAAAAAGTTCCTACAGGTGAAACGTGATTCTGACATTTCCTGCTGTCCTCCATAAGTTTTGTTGATTTAAGTTTTTGTGATATTTCTGCTTGTATATTTGATTTCTATTTCTATTTATAAGTGAGGTTTTATTATTCCGGAAAGGTATGTTATCTTTTCAAATTTTGTTACCAGTGAGTGAGGTTGCAAATATTTGCGGTACGCAGTTACTGAAATTATTTTTAGCTATTGAAATTTTGTTATAGAAAATCTACCGTCGAACTAGCCAACGCGATTTTCTAAAAAAAAGTATTAAAGGCTAACATTTTTCCTTGTCCACTAAATACATTTTGTGATCACACGCGTGATTTTATTTAAGTACAGAAGTAATTTTCAAATTCGCAATATTGATGGCGGGTAAAGTTATCTTAAGTTTGCAATGCCACTACAGCCCGGAAAACCTTGAAACAAGGATAAATTCAAGGCAAAGTGTAATCCAGATGAATGGAACAATGGGTTCAGGATGCTGTTGGGACTGCCTCGTTTTTGCAGCGCGTCAGGTATGTTCGCGGAGGCGCGTACGGACTGCTTCGGTGCGATAATACGCAAAAGAACTGCCTCCCTGATGCGTCGCGTGCGAGACAGTTCCAACAGCCTCGTGCGCCTTCTGGAAACACTGGGACAATGTACATATGGGATCCAGAGGCTTAGTTTATAAGTTATTATAAGGTAGTATAGGTTTAACTAACAGGCTTAAGGGAATGTACCTAACACTATGAACATTAGTCTGAAATAATAATTATTTGTTATACAAGGGTGCAAAGTTGTATTTTACCCGCGAGTGTAGAATTGAAACACGAGTAAGCGAAAAGATTCTATATGTGAACCACGAGCAAAGCGAGTGGTTCTAAAATAGAATCCTGAGCGTAGCGAGTGTTTCAACACACGAGAAGTAAAATACATTTGCGCCCGTGTGTAACACAAAACTTTTCACCTCACTATAGCGAGGAAAGTGCAACATCCACAGGCGTTAGATCATCTTCATCACTGGAATCACTCATTTCTTTACGATATTATAACAGAAAACTCTGGAAGTTGTGTATTTTTACGCGAGTCGGTGAGAGAAGGTTTTAATTTAAGTAAAAAAATTGTTGACAATGTTGACATTTCTGATGTATTAAATGTCAACGATGCGTTTTGAAATTGCATCGACTCAACTTGTGCGTTCAGAATTATATTTAACATCATTATAAAAAAACAAACGTTTCTTATGGAATTTTAAGGTTTATGACTTAAAATCATTAAATAAAGCTAAATTTGGTATTTTTTATTAGATTCTCAAACGATTTATTTAATGATAATTAATATCGAACGAACCATTATCATGAGCGTTTTACGTTTTGCTATCTGTTAAGCTACTTAAACACGCTCCATCCAAGGTCAAATTACTTTCCCCACTAGTGGATAAAACGCGTTTTTCCCCACTTGTATTGAAGGATAAACAACAACTTTCCGAGCTAGTGAGGGGAAAAATATATTGATTGATTGATTGAATTGGTTAGGCGTTATTGCCGAATTTTTACAGAAATTACGTAAGTAGTATATCCAGCTCTATCATACACCTAGAAGTAGTTCAAATTGAACTGCAAGAAGAAGGAACATCAAAACTATTAAAGTTCTTAATTGGATTAGTCCCATTCCCGTTATACAGCACGTGGACGTGAAATTGTTCAATGCGTAATGACAGTGTCCAAAGTGATGAGGGTCGCCGGGGCAATCTGAAAGGAATCCCGGTTAATATGGCCGCTATTTGGAGAGACCTCACACGGCGCGGGGCAGCTAGCTTAACTTACCAAAACTCAATGTCACCGTGACTAGAATTTTGGTAACATTTTTCGTGTTGGCAACGGAGATTAAAAAAGACTGTCGGATTCTTCTATTAAATTGCCTCCGGAATCCGAACGGTACTTTTACACAAGAATTTTTAGCAGCCAAAAAAAAGTGTATCGGGAGGCCCACAATAGGAGCCCTCCCATTCACAGCCAGGACTCCCAGCTAAATTCGCTAGAATGCTGAAGAGAACAGAACAAAAAAAAAAGCAGCCAACATTTTTGAAATGGCATGCTAAAACACATAAAACTAAAGAAAAACACTAAAACTAACTAGAAAATACACATTATCTATACTAAACATAAACCCCATTCCTACCCCCACCCTGTCCAAACGTGCCAAATATACTTGCGGCATTGCCGCGCTGGATAGCAAGCGATATTTGTTGGACCAAGTAGGAGCCTGAACGGGGGTCGTAACCTCTATCACGTAAACGCCGCCCCAAGTCTCTTACCAACTTCTTCGCTTCCAAACACCACGGCCCAGCCGTCTCCACCGCGACCGGAACAAAGTCGTACGCCGGTTCCAGATTGGCGTATTTGGAGTGCTTTAGCCTCGCGGCATTTTCAGCATCCGCACCTGCTGCTGCTATCCTACTGGCGGGAGCTAGGTGAGTAGGTGCAAATGTACTCACGCACGTAGCGTCCCACAGTAGGCAGCGGCCTTTGGCCCACGGAACCAGCGTCAATCCGTCTGGGCGCTTGCCGTCTGTACGAACCAGGGACCGGCCCGCTATCCCTTATCGGGGTTTTATAAGGGTATTGCATAAGGCTTAACTCACCATACCCTTTGCCAGACGAAACCCTTTGTTTTGGTTTTAAAAACCCTTATATAAAGCTACCACATTTGAGTAATCGGTAGCCCAAATACCCTTACAAAACCCTTATCATCCGCTCACCAGCACCTTGCATATTGCTTATAAGGGTTAGCCTTATAAAGGGCTTCCTTTTTAGCATATAAGCGTGCCAATTTAAGTCGTCTACCTTGTTCATAAAGCACACATTACTTCAAATCCGAGCGATCGTCGGCGGCGACGGCGGCGTTCTTTGACTAGGCACGTATTTTCTTTCCTTTTCATACACTACCGTAGATATATACTAATCCTGTCTCTTTCACGTAAAGGGAAACCTTTATAAAAAGCGCTTAAAGATAAGGGTAACCCTTATTAAGAGCTAACCTTATTTTTGGTTAGCTTTTCGGTAAGGGTTAGTCAAAGGTAAGGGTATGAATGGGCTTGCAGTTCAAAAGGGAAAGTCTTTCAATGTGTTAGCCGTGTTTAAGTGTCACCCATTGAAAGGGTTTTATCGCGGAAAGGGTTGTCCGGTCCCTGGTACGAACTTAAGCATGCTAAAATAACATGAAAAAATGTCATAATTAATAGTAAAAAACTAAAACTAAAAATAAATAAAACTAATCTTAAAATAAATACCGAATACGATTTCGTACCTTTTGGGTTCGAGACCCTTGGCCCGTGGGGTCCGAATGCGTCTTCATTATTTAAGCAATTGGCTAAAAAAATTATAGACGTCACTGGTGATCGTAGAGCTGGCAGCTTCCTCGCACAAAGAGTAAGCATTGCAATACAGCGAGGAAATGCTGCCAGCATCTACGGCACCATGCCGCGTGCCGCAGGGGATTAGTTTTTAGGTATTTATTTTAAGATTAGTTTTATTTATTTTTAGTTTTAGTTTTTTAAGTTTTATATGTATTTTAATTGTTACCCGCTGTTAAGTACTTGGTAATTTACATAGTAAAATATACAACAAGAACATAAAGTAAAACATTTTAACCGAGGTTATTTAGCTGTCCGAGCGTAAGCCAGGGCGGTTATAGGTATGTCGAGGATAAAATAGGCATTTATGCCCGTGTTAGATATATACTATGCTATTCACTTGTATTGTGAGGAAAATAAGATTACGAGGAATGCTGTGCAATAAAGTTTAAATTAAAACAATATACAGAAATAGATTATTTTAATATGGCCGTTATTCCTATACATAATCGTACACGCCGCGGGAAACTAGCTTGACGCACTGGCCACGACATTGCGCGACTAACTTAGGCTAAGGCGACAACCATAGGTGGGAATGAAAGGTCCGATCACTGTGTCTCGCTCCAACCTATGGTTGTCGCCATAGCCTAAGCTATACGCTCATAACTTACCGAAACTCATGTCAGCGTGACTCGAAGTTTGGTAAGATTTTTCGTGTTGGCAAGGGGAGATAAAAGACTGATACGTTTTCTATAAAATGTTATCTAAATTAAATAGATATGTGACGCAAATGTCAAAATGCCTGATTCTCCAAATTTGTCTCTTAAGGAGACTACATCCTAAATTATAAATACTGACACAGCTGTCCACACCGCCCTGTGCAAAATCGCGGAGCACCGCCAATCGTATAGAGAACCTTGGCTTGTACGCCGTCCATTCTAGTGCTAAATCGGAATAATGAACCGATTGAGGACAAAGCCGGTAATCGGTTGTAGCGGTAGGTACCGGCGCCATTAGGATGTGAGTGAGATTGGTAACAGACTCGAGCTGATGGTTGTTATAGGGCTGCATGGATTTGCGTTTGGTTTTTAACTGTATCTCTATCATTGCCTTAGAAATCTTAGAATACGATATATATGCAATATTTTTGTAAAATATATAGAATAGAATAGAATAAGATTTTATTCGTAAGCACAAACAAACAAGACATTACATAATATAAAAGAAAACATAAAATAAGATTAAAGTGCCACGAAATGGCCTCATCTCAGCATGTTGCTGGTTCCGATGAGACCATCAGGTGAGAAGAATCACGGAAGGTAACAGACAAGAAGAAAAGAGACATAAAATAACATACAATGAACAAATATAAAATACTAGTGACCCGCCCCGGCTTCGGACGGGTGCAATGCTGATTATTATACATATAAACTTTCCTCTTGAATCAGTATTAAAACACATCAAAATCCGTTGCGTAGTTTCAAAGATCTAAGCATACATAGGGACAGACAGCCAGCAGGAAGCGACTTTGTTTTATACTATGTAGTGATTTATCATTTAAAATCATCACTTAAGAGTAAGTTCTGCCAGCCAGCATTAGGAAGCAACTCAAAATTTGCATCAAATTACTTTGCCACTTGTAGATAAAATGAAACTTTCTCAACAGTTTTTGAAGTATAAAGAGAGCCTTTACGAGGTGGTGTGGTGAAAATAATATTAATAATGTTTTTCATTTAATGTTTAGAATATATATAAAAAAAACATTTATTTCGGACCACAGAAATCCATAACAGGTTAGTTGAACATGCAGGAACTTAAAACTATGTTAGATACAATTAATTATTATTAATACAGTGGTACTACTTAAACGAAATTAATAACTAGCTTAAATCTAAAATAGGCCCTTGAGGCATTGTACCAAGGATGCTGGCGGCATTTCCCCGCTGTATCGCAATGCTGATACGTTGTGCGAGAAAGTTGATTAACGTTTCTGTATATATCTTTTATGTAAATAAATGTCTATTATTATTTAACTTACTAGATATCTACAATACATACTTAGCTAGGGAACGATGCAGGCTCGACCAGTGCTGCATATAGCGACTATCGAGCCTACTGTTCTACTGTCAAGCACTCTGCGACGCGTCGCGGCGCGGTGACATTTATTTTGTGTCGCAATATTACATTCCATTAAAAAACAACTCACAAAGGAAATGAATTGTTTCGATGAAATATTGCTATAAACAACAATGTACATATTGTCGGAGCATTGGACCAAGCTGTAATATCCGCTTTTCCTTTGTACAATATTGTACAATACCGTCACATCTATAGGTACCATCTGAACTGTATTATTATAAACGTATGTAACTCTAAATGTTTCATATTTTGTAGTAAGTATAGATAGGAGTTAAATATTTATTTGCAAATAGGACTTCACACATGTACCTACCTATACAACTAAATAATTTTACATATTAAATATGATTTTAATTCGAAAAGAAATGTGCCAATGTTTTACCTTTCCCAAGTAATTGGAACTATTGCCACTTTTTTATTACTATTTCAATTTTATATTGCAATATTTTTTTTAATGTAATACCTACACAAATTATGACTGAACTAATAAGGTGCCATCTTGAGCGTTGCGAGGGTTATAAATAAACTTTGCTACCGAGGGAACACACAAAATTTTTCACCACACAGACGCGAGGAAAATACTAACTGTAAAACATTTCTAATCAAATCCAAATGAAAGCTATTCAATATTTATCATTCAAAATCATATCTTAAAGATTAATTCTGCTAGCCAACAAGAGAAAACAACTCAAAATTTGCACCAAATGACTGCCACTCATGTGGATGAAATGAACCTTTCTTATCCGTTTTTGAAAAACCAACATAACTTTTACGAGCTAGTCGTCGCTGCGCGTACAAAAGTCGCTATGTGATTTTTTACGATTTTTCGGTTTTGATGCCATTTTGAACCTTATTTCTATACGCATATGCTCCAAAAACAGCGTGGCGCTTATTTCAATATTTAAGGATTTATCAAATGTAGGTATGTGACGCCCATACAATGAATGCTCTTCCTATAATCGCTAACTGGAATAAATCACATAACTACATTACCTTATTTGAACAGCAATTACAGACGTGTGCTCGCTATGTGATGCTTGACACATAGCGATATTTTCTACAAGTTTATTTAAAAATGATTAGATGCGCTTGCTCCCGATATGTAGTTTCTCGCACATAGCTATATTTTTATACTAGTTTTACTATACATAGCGGGATTTTCTTATAACAATCGAGCCTACCGTATATTAAACTATTATATACCCTCAAGTTGTATACAGGTCCCTACTAAACATGATTATTTCATGTGAAGCGCTAGTGGCCTAGCTGTAAGAGCGTGCGACTTTCAATCCGGAGGTCGAAACCCACGCTCGTACCAATGAGTTTTTCGGAACTTATGTACGAAATATCATTTGATATTTACCAGTCGCTTTTCGGTGAAGGAAAACATAGTGAAGAAACCGGACTAATCCCAATAAGGCCTAGTTTCCCCTCTGGGTTGGAAGGTCAGATGGCAGTCGCTTTCGTAAAAACTAGGGATTAGTTCTGTTGTCAAGCAGACCCCAGGGTCCCATGAACCGTGGCAAAATGCCTGGATAACGCGAGGAAGAAGAGTTGACCTTAATATTTTTTGCCTATATTTTCAAAACCCCGACTTTTAATTGATTGCAGGTTTATTTCGGAAATTATTTAAAACTCAACTTTTTGAAATTCCTTAATAATCTTTTTTTTTTGTTGACAAAGGCCCTCCGGCTTGGGGAGGCATTTGGATATGTGGGACACCCTCCTGCAACCATCCTCTCCTAGTAAGAGGAGAAAAGGAGATATACCCACTAAAAGCCACTCCGGCGCTCACCCTTCTGGCCGTTTTCAAGGAGGTGCGGGATGCCTGAGATTCTACTCCTTCCAGCGGCCCTGGCTTATCTTACTCCGGAGTACCCACACCGCTGGAAAGGAGAGTCATTGACGCTTGACCCACTGCCAATCGTGTAGCGCCGTGTAGTGCGGACCCCCACAGCCCGCTGGCCCTGCTAGGGGTTTAGGCGGACAGCAAATTGTGCCCATCTTCTTCACCGCCGTCTGCGCCGGTTCGGGTGCGCGTCTTCAGCTCCTACTCTCACGCTCCGTTTCCGCGGCCTCCTTCCTTGAAATGACGGTGTAGCAGAAGAAGGCAACTGCGTTCCATTTCCTTTCGCTGCCCAACATAGTCATTAATACGTTGCGCAGCGAAACGTCCCCTAATCCAAGAGCCGCCGTCATGGTGCGACACTCTACGGCCCAACGATTGCATTCTTGACTGCAGTGTGCCTCTATGGTATGAGATCCATAGCGAAAGTCCTTCTTGTCCTTCTAGCTTTGCTGCATCCGTTCGTGCCCTTGTTGACGCGTCCTCCGCAGTTCATCGGGTGCAGGGAATTCATTTAGGGCCCTGCACCTGACCCTCTCCCTGTGCGCATCGGCGAGTACCAGAGCCTCTAATTATCACCCATTTTTTAACAACTTGAATCATGAAAACAACCTAACTTCACTGTGATTACTTACTTAATAAATCAATGCAGGAGAAAACCAATGACAGTCCATTATACGAGTAAGACTGTCATCTGATATTTGACTGGTGAATAAGTATATAAGGGGAAGTTTGAAAGTAGCACCGGTAACGGAGAAGATGAGGAGTAGTATATAGGTTCGCGCCGTGGTATGGGCATGTAACGAGGAAAGATGAATGTCACATAGGCAAAACAATGTTAGGGATGAATGCTGATGGACGGAGAGCGGATGGTAGACCCAAAAAACGATGAATGGATTGTGTGAAAGAGGATATGAGAAAGAAAGGAATGAGTGCTGAGGTGACCAAAGATAGAGGAGAATGGAAGAGAAAAACTTGTTGTGCCGACCCCACATAACGTGGGATAAGGGCAGGAAGAAGAGAGTCCTTAAAGAGATTTTAAAGGCAACATTTTGATTACAAAACTAGAAAAAATAGTTTTTTATCGTTTTTCACCTTGCTTCGTATATATGTATATTATTTGATTACTTATTGGGCTGGCAAATAATTATCAAACCAATTTAAATGAGTTACCTAGGTAAACATATTTAGTTCAAAGATATTGACTGAAACAAATTGATCATAAAGTAATAGTTATAATAAAAAAGTACGTAGATTATTAATTCACGAATAAAATTCAATTATATTGACTTACATAGCATTTTTTTCTGTTTTATTGAACGCTCACATCATATTATTAAATAGCCATGTGACGATAAAGAACAAAAAATGTATAGGGTCCTTAACAATTAAATCTAACCATGTAATGGTAAGACACTTAGAGGTTATTTATGACCCAAACAAAACTCGCTATGTGACATATTTATGAAAAAGTTTTTTTTTCATATTATTAAAACTGAAATATTTTTTCATGTAATTCCTTAATGTATGTTAAAGTGCAAATACTTTTGTCACAAAAATATTGATTCATTTATGTCCAATAATTATCGAAATAAACAGTTTTTTGTGTCTCCTGTAAAGTAGGTTAAAAACACATGGCGACTTTCGTACGCGCAGCGACGTAGTGAAATATATATTTACTTACCATAAATATTATTAATCATCTTTGATTTATAGGGTTTCGTACCTAAAGGGTAAAAACGGGACCCTATTACAGACTTCTCTGTCCGTCTGTCTGTCACCAGGCTGTATCTCATCAACCGTGATAGCTAGACAGTTGAAATTTTCACAGATGTTTTTTTGTTGCCGCTATAACAACAAATACTAAGTACGGACCCTCGTTGGGCGAGTCCGACTCGCAATTGTCCGGTTTTTTCTTAATCTTGAAAATAACCGAATTTTTGGATAAGTACCTAATTTACGTAACAAAACTTCCGTGAGACATAGACATATTAAATATATTAATAACGGGTCACTCACGTGTTTTAAGTCGAAAACGCTCGACATGTTTCACTCCGTACCGAGGAGCGTCATCCGGAGCTTGCGTCGACGGTGACGGACCGGCGCAGACTGCGGGCCGCAGCCCTCCGCGCCCGATGACTCGGCGCGGGCGCCGGTGGCGGCAGGGGGGGCGAGAAACTACCCTCGCTCCTGATGACGCTCCTCGGTACGGAGTGAAACATGTCGAGCGTTTTCGACTTAAAACACGTGAGTGACCCATTATTAATATATTTAATATACCTAATTTACGATTTATCCACAATTTCGGCCGGCCGTACCACGCTTGTTTCTCCGTAGGACGTGACGTGATATATGTGGGATAAACTTTCCCTGCCTGGCTATCACATGATTAGCGCGAGTGTCTCGCCGCGACATAAACTACCCGTCCCCCTTTAATTCATACAGTTAGTAAAAGACGGGTAGTCTATCTCGCGGCGAGATACTGTCGCGTCAATCATGTGGTCGGCCTACTGCTGTAGGTAAATACAAAGGAAACCCTTTGTTACACTATGACATGGGTTTCCATGTACAAGAAGTTAGTATTCAGGGTCCTCAAAGGTCGGCTACATATAAAGCTCTTCTGATGTAGATTAAATATGTATATTCAAGGGCCGCTTTCCATCCGGACACTAGTCAGTCCGTTTGATACCTATTTTATAAATAAATGAGTTTTTTATAATAAAAAACACATTTTCGATCCAAGTTTTATCACTGACTTTACTTTTCTTTTAACCGGCAACTTTACTACTTTAACCAAATCAAGCACAATTAGGTTGCGTTGTTTAATCACAGAGTTTCTATGGCCACCTCTTGTCTCCATCATCAGATCAGCTCGATGGTACCATAATATTGCATTGTCATCCGACTTACGCATGTGAAGTTTCAGCTCAATCGAATAATAAGAAGTTGGTCTAATTTTGCTTGCAAGATTAGACCCGAACGGTTCCCTATTATGTTGTTAAAAGTTTTTTGACATATTTTTGTATTGCATAATGTTACTTGGCAGAAATGTCGTTTGGAAGAAATGTCGTTTGGCAGAATTACCTTTCGCATACTGCTTTTCGTATAATATTACTTTGTAGAATTTATTTTTGCATAATATTATTTGGCAGAAAACCCAAACCTGGGTTAGAAAATTCTGCCAAATGAATATTATGCGAAATGACTATTATGGCAAGTATATATTTATGCAAAGGTATCATTCGATTAAAAGTTTTCTGCGATACGTGTTATGCGAAGTGTATTTCTGACAAATAATATTCTACTAGATGAGGGGAACCCAACCCGAACATTAGGCAAAAACATTGAAATTAATTTAAATAAAAAACTTGGAAAAGAGCAAAAACAGAGACTTTTTTAAGATAGGTACGGTACGCCTTAAAACCTTGGAATAAATAATTTAAAATAAAAATAACTTAAATTTCAATAATTTGAAAATAATTTAAATTTTCAAAATACTCCTATCCCTAACTTAGAAACCCTTTTAGGTATGTATTATATTTTCCATTTGTAATATTACTAAGTAACTCTTTTGACAGCTCTACTCACTAAGAAAAGTGCAATATAATCATCAAAAAAATGTAAATTTCCCTATTTTCACGTCAGGAGAATATTGTGGAAATATTCTCAGTAAATTACGTTACCGAAAGTTTCCCATAAAGGAAACTTTCCGCTCGCCCATCACTACTTGGAATGCCAGTGGAATTCGCACTCGGCTTATTTTTTTTAATTATCTGAATCTCTCGCAAGTCTCGCAGTTAAGAGCACAGACAAAGGTGCCGCAAACAATGGCATACTCGTAAAGGTTGTCAGTGCCATGCCACTTGAGCTACAAACCTATTTACACCACCCACCAAACCTTTATTCCGAATAGAATAAGATTGAAATTTGACTGCCGAAACTGCTTGATAATTGTGTTCCCGAAGATACTTAGGAAAACAATGATGTCGTCGCCTTTTATAATGCTCGCGATATTAACCGTGATGTTTATTTAGAAATAAATATTTTGTTCGAAGTTTAGCGGGAGCCACACACATATGGTTTTCTATTAGCTGAGCCAAGGGGTCATCCATTAATTACATCACACGTTTAGGGGGGAAGGGGTCAAAAAAATGTGACATGTTGTGACAAGGGGGAGGGGGGAGTCACGAACTTTGTAACGTCACTTTAACTTATTTAAATTATTTTATTCGCTGTACAGTTAAATAAGTTTTTGATCGTTTAATTTCCTTTCCTAATCTGTTTTGGGTTATAAAATTACTAATATTTCTTTTTTCAGAAATATGTTGATGAAATATTAATAATACTTAATTCGATTTGCCGATTTCATTGAAAAAATTACTGTGACGTCACACCAGGGGGGGAGGGGTTTGCCAAATGTGACCAAGTGTGACAAGGAGGGGGGGAGGGGTCAAAAAACCTCGAAATTCGTGTGACGTAATTAATGGTACACACGAATGGATGACATACGGATCTGAGACGTGGGCGATAACAATGGGCCTCATAAGAAGGCTCAAGGTCACGCAAAGGGCAATGGAGAGAGCTATGCTCGGGGTTTCTCTGCGTGATAGAGTCAGAAATGATGATATCCGCAGTAGAACTAGGGTCACCGACATAGCTCGCAAAATTGCAAACCTTAAGTGGCAGTGGGCGGGGCACATTGCTCGCAGAACTGATGGCCGGTGGGGCCGGAAGGTTCTGGAGTGGCGTCCGCGTACCGGAAGACGAACTGCCGGTAGGCCTCCAACGAGATGGAGCGACGACCTGGTGAAGGTCGCGGGAATTCGATGGTTGCGAGCGGCACAGGATCGGTCGGAGTGGCGAGCCTTGGGGGAGGCCTATATCCAGCAGTGGACGTCTATCGGCTGACATGATGATGATGATGATGAATTAATGGATGAACCCTAACGAGATGTTATGAAGAGAGCACTCTATAATGAAGTCCTTGTTAATGAGCAGATCCCCGTTACAGTCCAATTTAGGAAATGAAATGTGAGCTCTAGCTTTTTAAAAATTTATTTCCAGCAAACCATGAACAAAATATTTCTCGGTAAATATTCACTTTTTTAAGAGGCTTTATTTTGCATGAACAATGAAAATGCTGGTAAACTCAAAATCTTGCTAAAAATTTTCGACGTACAGTCAAATAATTTAATTTCCGTCCCATTTCGTACCTTGTCACAGTGACAACCAATATGAAAGTCGCTAGGGACCTCATACTGTTGTCACTGTGACGGTACGAAATGGGTCGGAAACTAATACTTTGTACGTTGAAAACTCTAATTCGCCAAATTCCCACTATTAACATCCAATTACTGTAACACTTTTTCCACGTTTGACTCAATAATTCAAGACAATAAAGCTTAGTGTTTGTTAAATTTCTACGTTTAAAAGTTTATGAGGACCATTTCATGTGACGGTATATACAGTTAGAATCATAAGTAACGGATCTACTACGCGTCAAATGCCTTCATTCTCTATAAATCCAACCAATTATATCATCATCAATTAATTATTCACCAGATACTCGTATTTTCTAAAAGCTTAATATATCTGTGTTCATCACACACATAAATAAATTAAATGACATGTTTCACTCCGTACCGAGTAGCGTCATCAGGAGCTTGCGTTGACGGTGACGGACCGGCGCAGACTGCCTCTTAAAATGCCCTTACCGGGATTCGAACCCAGGACCATCGACTTCATAGGTCATACCCACTAGGCCAGACCGGTCGTCAATGTGTTTCTTAGAGATTTATCTCTATTTTGAAAAGTATTCCGGGGTGGCAGATACTTATTTGGCACGTTGTTTAATCCGCTACTGTTATTGCTGACTGTACCTGTTCCTGGGTCAGCCATAATAAAAGAAACGTTAAGCCTAGGTCATGATTGTGTACCTACATTTTTTATGTGCGCTTTAAGGGGTAGAAAGTCTTTAGGTGACAAAAAATACAACAAACATAGACTCAATCTTTTAATATTATGGCTTCAGTCCAGTGGGGCTATTTCGCCAGTATTAAGGTCTTAAAAATTGTACGGTGAGTACAAGACAGTGTGCGGTGACTTTATTAGCTCTTGTAAAGGGATAGCTGGACTATACAAGAAGCACGTGGACTACCGGCCGTTGACTCCAAAAAGTTAGTTAAACGCGCTTCAAGAAAACATACTCAAAAGTAAACAATTCAACGGAGCCATGCCGTACTATCAAACACAATTTAATATTTTAATAACAAAATTTCCGTGAGACACAGACATTAAACATATTAATAACGGGTCACTCACGTATTTAAAATAATAATAAAATGCCGTAAACGAGGGTAGTTTCTCGCCTCCCCTGCCGCCACCGGCGCCCGCGCCGAGTCATCGGGCGCGGAGGGTTGCGGCCCGCAGTCTGCGCCGGTCCGTCACCGTCAACGCAAGCTCCTGATGACGCTACTCGGTCGGAGTGAAACATGTCGAGCGTTTTTCGACTTAAAATACGTGAGTGACCCGTTATTAATATGTTTAATACAATGTAATATTGTTATTTAATAAAATGATGATGATGATTACCTAAACAGTAGGTAGATTGCAGGTACAGGTTAGTCGCAGGAGTTTCATGCGGAGCACCAGCCCGTTGCAGTTGGCGAACAGTCGTGCAGTACCAATCATACAAATTACAGTCGGATTGCAGTCCAGGCCAGTCTGTATCGGCCCTTACTTTCTATAATTAGGTCTGTCTTGAGGGTAGTAATAAATAATATTATGTAGGGCTTAATCTCAAAAAAAATAACGTGCAGACGTATTTGCTTGTTCCAAAATTAATAACACATTTCATACTAGTAGCTAAAATAAACGGGTCTCTATTGTCTGACATAATTATTGAAAGTCATAATGTAATGATTGTCATATTATCATTAGTCATAATTTGGTAACAAACCTAACCTAACCTAACCTATCTATAAGATAACCCGAGGGAAATCCTGAAAAGTTAACGGTTTCAGAATTATGACTAATGATAATATGACAATCATTACATTATGACTTTCAATAATTATGTCAAACAAAGGGACCCCAAAATGAACGTTTTATATGTCTCCGAGCACAAAGCCACTGTTAATTTCAGCATTTATAAAACATAACCTGACCTTAAAGCATTATAAATGACCAAAGTCGATTTAGCAAAAGTATCGGCAGTAAATTTTACGCCGCGCCGTGCACTAAGCGCAAAGTGATAAAACTTTTTATTGTCACCCAAAGAAATTGTTCTAGTGGTTGCAGCCTACAGTCAGCAACAATAGGGTTGCTGACTGTACGTGGTGCAGGTGCAGCTTGCAGGTGACTAAAAAACCGGCCAAGTGCGAGTCGGACTCGCGCACCGAGGGTTCCGTACTTTTTAGTATTTGTTGTTATAGCGGCAACCGAAATACATCATCTGTGAAAATTTCAATTGTCTAGCTATCACGGTTCATGAGATACTGCTTGGTGACAGACAGGCAGACGGACAGACGGACAGCGGAGTCTTAGTAATAGGGTCCCGTTTTACCCTTTGGGTACGAAACTCTAATAAACACCCCGTATGAATAAAAAATAGGTAAGTAGTAAGTTCCAAATTTACTTAGAAACATAAAAATAGTTTCTGTTTTAACAGTTTTAACCTATCTTTTGGCTAGTGTAAAACATTCCCGCATCCAAAACCCCGGGTTATGGGTATAACTATCAAAATACTGTAACTTATACAGGTTTAATCTAAGTTGTAGACAATTATTGTTGCCTGAAACTAATATTACTTTCTAGATTGACGACCGTTCTAGCCTAGTGGGTTGTGACGCTGCCTGTGAAGCCGATGGTCCTGGGTTCGAATCCCGGTAAGGGCATTTATTTGTGTGATGAACAGCAGATATTTGTTCCCGAGTCATGGACGTTTTCTATGTATTTAAGTATTTGTATATATCGTTGTCTGAGTACCCACAACACAAGCCTTCTTGAGCTTACCGTGGTACTTAGCCAATTTTTGTAAGAATGTCCCTATAATGTCCCTATAATGTCCCTATAATATAATAACTTATCCAAACATGGCTTCAGCTTAATATCCCTAAAAAGACGAAATGAAAACATTAATATAATATCTAAGGGTCTACTCGAGTGTCGTTAAAATTTGTTTAGCTGCAAGTAAAAATTAATCGACGAAATTTTTGGAAAATTCCCTAGAGTCTGTGCCCTAAAGCGTTAGATAGAACAAGATATGTGGTATTTTCCATGAAAAGGGACCTTATTATCGATGGCGCTTACGCCGCACAGCATCGCGCGGCATTGTATTTATATCGGAGCATCGTTAATAATGGCGTAAGCGCCATCGACAATAAGGTCCCTTTTCATAGAAAATGCCCCATATTACATTTTACTTTTACGATGGTGACCTTACCGAGTTACTAGATAGAAGCCTAATTCTTTGTAAGATATCTTCTGGATAGTGGATATTTAATACTTTCCGTTTTAATGAGAGGTCAGGACATCAAGATCAGAATCTAGTTTCAAGATATCATACATAGGTCTATATAGAATGTCAGAACTCGGAAGCGGCAGAAATTGAAGTGTCAAATTAATTTAAAAGGTCCCATTTTGTCGATTTTAGTTTCCAAGTGAGGGGCAGTTTAGTGAAAACTAGCAAAACTTACTGAAATATCGGTACAAAAGATTTTTAAGCAGTGTTTGTCACCTTTTTCGACCCCCCCCCCCCCCCCCACCCCGCAAATGACGTGACGTAACTAAATGTTTCGATGTTTCGCTTATAGCAGGCAAAGACAATTTAATTTATTGACAATTTGGCAAAATAATAACAGTGTTTTAAAACAATTTTTTGTAGCAAAAACTATTACTTATTAAGTATAATATTTTTACTGTTTTTTTTTAATTTTTCTAACCTCATAAGTAGTGGTAATTAACTTTTTCTTTCGAAATATTTGAAAACATTAGTATATACCTATAATATATACAAACTATATAATATTTACAATAATATGCAAACAACACTATTTAGTGTATAGTTACTCAGATTTATTAATTTTGGTTGAAAAAAGTTACCACTTATAAAAAAACCGGCCAAGTGCGAGTCGGACTCGCGCACGAAGGGTTCCATACCATTACGCAAAAAACTGCAAAATAGTTATTTGTTATACAAGGGTGCAAAGTTGTATTTTACCCGCGAGTGTAGAATTGAAACACGAGAAGTAAAATACATTTGCGCCCGTGTGTAACACAAAACTTTTCACCTCACTATAGCGAGGAAAGTGCAACATCCACAGGCGTTAGATCATCTTCATCACTGGAATCACTCATTTTTTTACGATATTATAACAGAAAACTCTGGAAGTTGTGTATTTTTACGCGTCGGTGAAAAAAAGTTTTAAGTAAAAAAATTGTTGACAATGTTGACATTTCTGGAAATGTCAACGATGCGTTTTGAAATTGCATCGACTCAGCTTGTACGTTCAGAATTATATTTAACACCATTATAAAAAAACAAACGTTTCTTATGGAATTTTAAGGTTTATGACTTAAAATCATTAAATAAAGCTAAATTTGGTATTTTTTATTAGATTCTCAAACCATATATTTAATGATAATTAATATCGAACGAACCATTATCATGAGCGTTTTACGTTTTGTTATCTGTCAAGCTACTTAAATACGCTCCATCCAAGGTCAAATTACTTTCCCCACTAGTGGATAAAACGCGTTTTTCCCCGCTTGTATTGAAGGATAAACGACAACTTTCCGAGCTAGTGAGGGGAAAAATCATGTTTGTTGTATGGGAGCCCCACTTAAATATTTATTTTATTTTGATTTTAGTATTTGTTGTTATAGCGGCATAGAAATACATCATCTGTGAAAATTTCAACTGTCTAACTATCACGGTTCATGAGATAGCCTGGTGACAGACAGACTGACAGACGGACAGCGGAGTCTTAGTAATAGGGTCCCGTTTTTACCCTTTGGGTACGGAACCCTAAAAAAGTATTAAATTTGAAACAAAAATTACTGCCTTGGGTGAGACTCGAAATTACGGCCTCGGCGTTTAAGAAGTGTAACGCTCTTACGGTAGATGTCGCTAGGGTTACCTAGACCCATATAGTGGGAAGATTTCCTGACTATGGATGAGGTCTTGGTGGCTCAGTTGGCAGAGCGCTGGAGTATCGATCCAGAGGCCGTGAGTTCAAGTCTCACCCAAGGCAGTAATTTTTCCACTTTTAAAATTCTAAGCTTCATAGCATCGTTTACAGATGTTTCTGCTTGGTCATTGTTGTTAGGTACGGTTAGCCAAAAATTAATGGCAACACAAATAAATAAACAAAAACTCAAATCGTTGAACTAGTCTGATTTGCAGTAAAGCTCATTTTATTGCTGGTCATAAAAAGAAATTGAAAATGTATGCGAGCCCTGGAAAGCATTTTAATGGCACCGTTAAATGAACACTGGCGGTCGATATTAACCGAGAGCGATACAGTAATAAACCTGTTGGTATGTAGGCTCGTATAATGAGAATAAGGCCTTAACTGTAATAAATAAATAAATAAATAAATAAATAAATATAGGACATTCTTACACAGATTGACTAAGTCCCACAGTAAGCTCAAGAAGGCTTGTTGTGGGTACTTAGACAACGATATATATAATATACAAATACATAAATACATAGAAAACACCCAAGACTCAGGAACAAATATCTGTGCTCATCACACAAATAAATGCCCTTACCGGGATTCGAACCCAGGACCATCGGCTTCACAGGCAGGGTCACTACCCACTAGGCCAGACCGGTCGTCAAAATAGTATCGTAATAGATGTCATATATTAAAGAAAAAGTGACGAAACATTTTTCACCTTACGTCCATGTGACGGTAGCGAAACGGCCAAGTCACATAATTTGACTAAGATGTAGTTTGTGAAGTTAGTGTGAGGCTTATAGAGTTAGAAGCTTGGCTACAAGAGATCTGATAACTTTTTAACAGTGCGAGTCTTATGGTTTCGTCTTGGCAATATTTTACTGTTTTTGGTGGGATATTTTCTTCTGGATATAAAATATAGCTTTTTCCCGCGACTTCGTCTGCGTGGACTTTAGTTACAGCAACCAAAGTAAGTATAGCTGGATAAAGTATCATGGAAATCATTCAATTTGAGCATATGCACACTTTATCAGGCAATTCATTAATTCTCTAAGAACAAATTAAATTATTTTCTATGAAAATATTTTAATTTGTGTTTTTTTTTTGTGGTTATTGTCATATACTTGGAAATATCGACCCATGCCACCGTAGCCGGATAGCCGATCGGTTCAGGTGCCTGTCCGGTAAACGGGGTACGCTGGTTCGTTTCCAGCTCTGGACACTGGAGGCTTTGGTCATTTTTTCCTTCGTATATGACATTTATTTCAGTTTATAATTCATTAATTATCTCAATTCCACCCCGCTTTTCACCCTCTTAAGGGATGATTTTCGGGATAAAAACTCTCCGGGACAAACTATCTCTAAGCCAAATTTCATCTAAATCGGTTTAGCGGTTTAAGCGTGAAGAGGTAACACACAGACAGACAGAGAGACTTTCGCATTTATAATATTAGTATGGATTTGGATGCTTCACGTCGTTACTACCAAAAATTCGCTAGAAATTCGTCACGAAACGAAACGAAATCCCCTCGGGCGTACGGCTTGTAAAATAATAAAATGACTTGGAACACTTACATAGACACATACTTATTGAAATATTAAAAGGGCATAATATTCTTACAAAACGCTAGTCGCTTAAGTCATTTTGTTTGGAATGAAACGTGTTTTAAAAGACTAGGTATGTCCCGCCCGCCCGGGACATAATTTGTTTGACAAAAATGCTGCCGGTGAATAATTTGTTTTACCAGTTATCCAGTGCTTGCTGTTCAAGAATCACACTTGTAAAATACAAAAAATGTGTTGTTCTTTTGGTTGCATTACAAATGTGACTGAAAGCTAATTAAGTTTATTATTGAAGGCTTATTGAGACTGTCCACGCATGTAGGGGTGGACGAGAAGATCTTGGGGTCGTGGATGAGGTGAGTTAAATGACACTCATAGTCCAATACATTCACGTAAAATATTAACTTGGTGATACAGAGGTGGTATAATATCACGGTAAGCGGACGGGCTCGACCGTCCGTCGCAAGATTGCTGAGAGAATGACCGAATTGACCGATGCCGGCCCCGCTGCCCCGCGCCCCGCACCATGCATTGCGTCGGCGACGGCTCCCGAAGATGCCCGAACAAAGACGAGGCGTTAACAGAGACTATGCCTCCAAAATATATGTCCACATTTCTCATGAATGTCATAAATAATTTGACACATATGTAAATCAAAGATAGATATAACTCCGTAATAGATGGATACAGTCTAAGGAAAAACGTGCATCGAAAATCACGAAAATTTGATTCTCGGTCAGATGGCGCCACTAGTTTTGGCCTACTCTCGTTATAGAGGGCGTTGACGGTTTCGTTTGTTATTTATAATTTTAACGCATATCAGTGAAAGAACATGGGTCAAAATCATATAAAAATAATTGATGCAAATAAAAAAATCATTTATACATATTTAAATACATTTTAACGTATTTTTATAAATCTTCATTTTTAGTTTTAAGGTATGTCGATAGATGGCAGTAAAACAGTGGTTACAAAATTGACTATGACAGTACCGCTCTATCTTATTATATCCTCTTTGTGTAAATTAATACTAGCTAAGGAGTATTGCAAAGCATACTGTCGTCATAACTTTTAATCTAATGAAGTCTACAATTCTACACTTTTTCAAATCTCTGTTAATGCTGGCAGGTGCTGGCTAAGGTAACATTTTTAGTTAATCGTGGACAGTTTTATTAAAATGTATTGTTAAAACATGAAATAAAACTATGAAAACGGATTATATCGCGTATATTGAATTTATAATACATCCCGACGTTTCGAACCCTTTACAGCGATCGTGGTCAACGGGTGACCACGAACGCGGGTGGGTGTATTGTTAAAAGTTCGCGCGGGCTCGAAGTTTAACCGATATGATTTCAATATTATTCCATCGACCCGATTCGAACTTTAAGATACGTCTAAGATACGATATGGATTATAAAATAATATGTCAGTGTCAAAAGTGACGTTTCTTTAAACAAAAGCCAAACCCATATCGTATCTAGACGTAATATTTGACGTATTTTGCACTGCATTGGCACTGTAATTTTAACTAATCCTGTAATTATAGCTGGTCCAGCAAATCTTGTCAGAAAATAGGAACAAAAAAAACTATACACATCCTTTTCTTTTGGGTGCTAGTACTAGTGTAAGACAAAGATAGTATGATTCTCTCTGTCTATGTTTGAAATGAGACAGTCCCTTGACAAACTATAGGTACCTAGTTAAATTTGGAGGACGAGTTCAGACTTAGGTACATTTCTGCAACACCAGTTCCAACCCGAAATAAGTGTTCCGTTTTTCAAAAGCTTTGCACGGAACATTAAAAAGAGGC
The DNA here is from genome assembly GCF_947568885.1 of Cydia strobilella. Taxonomy (NCBI): domain Eukaryota; kingdom Metazoa; phylum Arthropoda; class Insecta; order Lepidoptera; family Tortricidae; genus Cydia; species Cydia strobilella. The sequence goes on from NC_086055.1 coordinate 914,674, forward strand.
TCAAACTTTAAAAATAAAACTCATTTTGATCCAAACTTCGCAATACATTAGCGGTGCCGTAGGCGGAACAACTGCATCAGAACATACTATACTCTTCTTTAATGTAGCTAGACCCAGATGTTCGTAACACTTATGTGTACTCAGGGATCAGCTTATGCTGGATACGCTGTAGTAAAGTTGTGTAAGTGTGAATAATCCGAGCCAGGAATAGTACGCTGGAGCGTACTATTGAAGTTGCGACGCATTGGTGACATTTTACATTAGCCCGAAATGCTGACCGCTAATTCCGGCTTAATGTTGGGTTACGTTTTGTAGCTACTTTTTTAGGGTTCCGTACCCAAAGAGTAAAAACGGGACCATATTACTAAGACTCCGCTGTCCGTCTGTCCGTCTGTCTTTCTGTCACCAGGCTGTATCTCATGAACCGTGATAGCTAGACAGTTGAAATTTTCACAGATGATGTATTTCTGTTGCGGCTTTAACAACAAATACTAAAAAGTACGGAACCCTCGGTGCGCGAGTCCGACTCGCACTTGTTTGTAATGTATAAGATAGCGATGATCTCATCAAATTCACGCCTGCAAACATTCTATCTATTTAGATAGAAGATCAGAGTAAGTATTTACTTATGAACTGGTATAAATCTAAATATGAACTCTCTATGGTTCCCAAGATACAGGCAGGCATTTGTCTTACGCGTAACAATCGTCTTAAGCGTAAAAATCATTTCAGAAGATGCAGACTGTACCGGGAAGTGGTTCAAATTTTAATTACAAAATTTTAAACACTATACATATAGGTATACAAAGGTTCCTACTTTTGTATACCTAGCTATACGCATATATACGCAGTGAAGCTAAATAAAAGTGTGTGAATAAAACTTGGGCTTCTACAATTTTGTCGATAAAATTCTTGTGCCCTAACCTTTTGTAAAATGTTTCAGTACATTTGTATATTTCAGGAATTTTCAATAAACAGTGCATCGTACAATGCATCGCTTTTCTACTTCTGTCTACATATGTACAGTAGGGTAAATAACTAATGTGGGGATCGTAAAATAAACGGACTTAAAAGCCAAATTTCCTTATCCCTTCATCTTCATCTTCTTTAAATTTGTATGAAAAAAGTCTCAGATAACTGTATCTAAACTTTAGTAATGTCCACAGAAAAGACTTCGGTTTTCCCGAACGTTTACACACCCATTAGGTACAGTTAAGATATATAGTTAGACATAAAATCAATCAACTTGATCAATAAATAAATAAATAAAAAAGTATCCGGCATCACATGGAATACTGAAATAAAAGAAAAAAAACGGCCAAGTGCGAGTGTACTTTTTAGTATTTGTTATAGCGGCAACAGAAATACATCATCTGTGAAAATTTCAACTTTCTAGCTATCACGGTTCATGAGATACAGCCTGGTGACAGACAGACGGACAGACGGACAGCGGAGTCTTAGTAATAAGGTCCCGTTTTTACCCTTTGGGTACGGAATCCTAAAAAACCTTAAAATCAAATGCAAAATGTTGAAAATTTAGTTGCATAAGAACATTATCATAATGTTCACAAGTATTTTGTCTACATAATGTTGCAGTGAGTTTTTTTAGTGTACTTCTTGCAGGTTGAAAATGTCCCCTTTGCCACTTTTTGAGTTTGGCTACCATATGACTAAATTGCAATACAACAGGACATAAGAAAGGGGGCCAATACCAAACGAAAAGCAAATAAGTTTTTGGCAAAAGTTTCATTTTTGGTACAAGCTTTTATCGCTGACTGTACTTTTCTTTCTACAGGCAACTAATACTCATTGAGACAATTCTAAAAACCCCAAACACAATTAGGTTGCGTTGTTTTATCACAGTTTATAATGGCCACCTCCTGTATCCATCAGATCAGCTTGATGGTACCATAATATTGCATTGTCACCCGACTTACATATGTGTGCAAATTTTCAGTTTCATCGGGAACCGGAAAGTGGGTCAAATTTAACTTGCAAAATTTGACCCGTACACACATAGTTACATAACTACATACATATTCACTTACATAGCAAGTTAAATAAAAGCTAGTATGGATCAGGATGACAGATGTCACGACATGTCCTTGACATGCATTATTATGGTATCGATTTCCAGCGAAACCCAGGTCGTAACTAAATACGTCACCTTTTTCACTTTCCCGAGACTTCCTCGAGAACCTCCTTAGCCTTGACGCAAATATACTGAATAGAACCCAAAATAATTACCCAATTCCCACCGCCGTCGCAAAACTTGTTTGCGTGAAACGAACGCGAAAATCCGTCGGCCTTAAAACTCTCAAAGAATCCGCGTAATCATTTTCCTGGAATATGGAAAGGCAACTCCTCAATGGGATTTAACGGCCCTTATCTTATCGGAGAGTTCTGTCAAAATTTGAAACGGTTTTAGCAACTCGATCCAAAGTTAGTATCGATGAGGAAAAATTACGGGAGACAAGAGGTCGCTTTTGCAATTTATGTTCGTGTTTTTATTTTATTTGCGGGGAAGCATTTACATGACTTTATAATCATATTGCTAGGTTTAAGAAATGGTTGGCTGACATCCTCTTCTCTTCTCTCACTGACTGATGACATCTGCTTTAACCCTTTAAGTTTGTTTCATAATGTAAAGTTTATTACTCCCATAAGGGAGTACTATCTAAACATTACAATATAAGTGACTCAGTGAGTGTTGTGTGCGATCCGACATTTGACAAACGCAATACGGAGGGTAGAGCTATCCTAGCAACGGTGACGTCGCCGGCACAGCCGACGCCGTCTGTCGTGAGCGGCCGGGCGAGTCGGGCTTTGGCCCGCAGTACACGCCGCGCCCTCGACCAGTGAAGACGTGTCGTGTCTCCGTGAAGACGGTCCTCGTAAATTGGACCGAAACATGTCGAGCTATTCGACTTAATAATACGTGAGTGACCCGGTTTAAAATAATCTAATATGTTTGAGTCTCACGGGAGTTTTATAGTTAAAATTACAATATAAATTTTAATGTTTAGATAGTTATTTGTTCTCTGATAGTTTTCACTGTAGCTATGATAGTTAAATTAACTTGTAATATTTCCGCTAAATTGTAAAACATGCTGTGTACACTTGTTTTGGATTTCGTGCTAGTTCCATACCCGCAAATAAAAGTAACCCCGGTTTACGGTACCTATAATAGGGTAAACTCACATTATTTGGTGACACGCCTAATTCGGTGATGCAAGTTTTGAAGCATTAATAGGCCTTTGTCATCTGTGTCAGATGTTTCAAGCAGCATCGTGGTTACGAGTGTTACGACACTTGCGTTCGTGGCTGTAAAGCCCTATACGAGAGAGGATCCCTCGACCACACACGCAGCAGGTGTATGCTCCCCCAGGTGGGCGGGGGTTGGAGACCTGCTCGTGGCGCCTCGTGCGTTTCTCTTTTAGTAAGGAGAACCAGACATCGTCGTGCTTGGATTGACCAATATGAATAACACGACGCCAGATGGGTCGGTCTTCAGCCAGTTTCTGCCATTGGTTGCATGGGATGTTAAAGGCAACCATGTCACGTTTCGCACAATCCTTAAAGCGCAGCATTGGCCGCCCGGCTGGTCTTTTTGCGTCTGCAACCTCTCCTAGCAAGATTTGAAGTGGCAAACGAGTCCGCTCCATTCGATACACATGCCCAAGCCACCTCAGTCGTCTTTTCTTTAGTGTGGCCGTGATACTAGGGAGCTGTGCCTCGCCTAGAACAGACTTATTTGTCACGCGGTCCCTCCACGTGATGCCAAGTATGCTCCGTTTGAAGCATGACACCCAGGAAAGCTAGTGAATTAGGGCCTTTTAAATGGGACCTCACGGCTTCACGGCTTCGGCGGCTTTGCCGTGAGCCCCATTTAAAAGGCCCTAATCCACTAGCCTTCCTCGGTGTCATGCTTCAAAACTTGTATCACCGAATTAGGCGTGTCACCAAATAATGCGAGTTAACAATATTATAGGTACCGTAAACCGGGGTTACTTTTATTTGCTGGTCGACTGATAACTTCTCTCCGCTACTAAAGTGCTTGTTTAAGGAGTTGCAAAACACCTTAGCAGTTTTTTTTTATTGGCAACACTGATCCGCGTAGTAACCGGATGCGCGTGTAATATTTATTATTATTTCGTCTGGAAAAAAAATATTGATGTTGAGTACGCGTACGCTTTTCTTCCTGATTTTATTGGTTGAAAAACTTTGACTGTACTTGTGTCAATAATTAATACATGTAATTTTATCGTGTCTTAGGCTAATCAGTGTTTATTCGTTAGTTTAATACAAATATCGACAGCTATACATGCGCACGTAGCCGGGGAATCCATGGGTCGGGGTGTCTTTGATCACTTATACGAGGTGAAATTGATCAAAAGATCAAAGTAACACTGAATTATTTTTGGCAGCTTCCGATGTTTTCATGTATACTTATATAATAAGGTATCGCATGTACGTTTGTGAATCTCTAGTGAAGGTAGATGTTATAGAATTGTAAGTTTGTATGTAGGAGTAGATCTCCGGAACTGCTCGTCCGATTTCAAAAATTCTTTTACCCGATTCTATTTTATGGAATGAACTTTCTGGGTGGAAATTGGCTATATTGGCTAATATTTTATAGCTGTTGGAATTCCTTGTATAAATAAATAAATAAAATAAAAAAACGGAACCCTAATAGGATTACTCGTGCTTCTGTACGTTTGTGCGGCTGTCACAGCCTATTTGCTCCGAAACTACTGGACCAAGCAAGTTAAAATTTGATACACATAATGTGTCTGTGACCCAAAGACGTACCACTTTTGGGGGGTAAATGATAAAATAATAAAAAACCGGCCAAGTGCGAGTCGGCTTCGCCCACCGTACTTTTTAGTATTGGTTGTTATAGCGGCAACAGAAATAGATCATTTATGAAATTTTCAACTGTCTAGCTGTCACGGTTCATGAGATACAGCCTGATGAAAGACGGACGGACAGCGGAGTCTTAGTAATAGGGTCCCGTTTTTACCCATTAGGTACGGAACCCCAAAAAAAGTTGTTGAAAAATGATATCGTGTTGTAATATATGTATATCAAATGAAGGCTAATTTTAAGATAGATATTTTTAGAAGTTATTAATTAATAGACAAAAATTACTATCCTTCCCCCTTTCCTGATCTATGAAACAACACAGTCTAGAATTTTGAAATTAATACACAAAACAGGTCTATAGATGTAAGGAAAACCTATTAGAAATCTACAATGATGCGACAGACTTACGAAAAAAAAATTGTGGCTCAGACATACTCAGAAAGCTTCACTCCTTCTGCTCTACCTAATACCTTCTGGAAGGGAGTATGTGTAGAAACGCATGAGTGAAAAGCGACCAAAGGACTTGTAGACGGTTTTTCCACGTATTTATGTACTTACACTATTACACTGTTAATGAACAATTTCACAGAAAATAGAAAGTTGGGACGAGATTGGGACATTATCAGAGTGGATTCAATTTAATTTAATAAACGGGCTTAAAATCTCAATCAGCTAAACCAATAAGAAATTAACCTGACACAAATTAAAACTGTGTATTCTATGAATCTTTATGATCGGATTATCTCTCAAATTCATTTTCAATCAAAGCACGTTAAGCAAATCCTTTGAATAATATAATCGAAGATATCAAAGTACGATCTTTTGCAGGTACCAAATTATCCATTCTGTCGTAGAGGAATGGTACGTTATAGTGATGTAACGTTCCTATTCAATTTTTTATTTGTTCCAAAAATTACATAGCAATGGGAATTCATAAAAAGTATACAGTAGGTACCAAATAGGTACCACTAATACAAAATAGTACAAACTCTCTCTCCCTCTTCCAAGGTTTATATCCCACATGGTGATGGGATCAGCTTTCCGTATTTTCGCTTTCACTTCGCCCTATCCTTGACGTCGTTTTCGAATACTTTGCACTCAATCATATCTTTTAACACTACGTCTTTCCATATTGTTTTCGGTTTAGCTCTGCCTCTTTAAAAAATACAGTAAAAAAATACAGCGAATTTAAGTTTTCCATACAAAATTTGTTTTTGCTCTATTTCGTTTGTTTTATATACTAGATCTATATAAACTAATTAAAGTCCTAATATACCTCATGTCATTGTATGTGCAAAGTTTCATTACAATCCAACACGTAGTTTTAAAATGAGAACGAAATTACGTTTGTATGGGATGGTGAAATTCGGCCGAGCTCGCCGGAGACTCTTAAAATAAGAGATGCTAAAAATCACTACTTTCGAGCGCCTTATTGGAGCTCATTCCATCAACAGATCAACTTTTCGTACGAATAATGTATTAAACAAAAGAAAAACCGTTTTCTATTCAATATTTTTACATAAAATCCGCTTAAGTATTAGTTACTTACTTACTTACTTACTCCTCCGGCGCAGCGACCCAAAGTGTGTCTTGGCCTCCAACACGACAGTTCGCCACTGATCCCGGTCCTGTGCAAAAAAGAGTATTAGTTAAAACAAGATATTTTAAAAATGGAATGGATGTTACCATGTTCCCGTAAAGTCCCGGGAAAGCCAACATTGCCGCTGCACAACACTAGACCGCCAGTTCAATAGACACAGTTTTGGATATAAATATTCGTCAATTTAGGTGCCTGCTGACGTCGGCGCTTCCCTTTGTAAGGTTCAGGAAAGAATTGATAATGCAAGGTGAGAGCGGAAGCGATTTTACAGCTTTTAGCACAAGTCACTTCTTAATAAACCCCACTTAAATATTTATTTTATTCTGTTTTTAGTACTTGTTGTTATAGCGGCAACAGAAATACATCTGTGTAAATTTCAACTGTCTAGCTATCACGGTTTATGAGACAGCCTGGTGACAGACGGCCAGACAGACAGACAGCGTAGTCTCAGTAATAGGGTCCCGGTTTTACCCTTTGGGTACGGAACCCTAAAAACCGGCAAAGTGCGAGTCGGACTCGCGCACGAAGGGTTCCGTACCATTACGTAAAAAACGGCAAAAAAATCACGTTTATTATATGGGAGCCCCACTTAAATATTTATTTTATTCTGTTTTTAGTATTTGTTGTTATAGCGGCAACAGAAATACATCATCTGTGAAAATTTCAACTGTCTACTGTCTAGTTATAACGGTTCGTAAGATACAGCCTGGTGATAGACGGACAGACAGACAGCGGAGTCTTAGTAATAGGGTCCTGTTTTACCCTTTGGGTACGGAACAGACTAAGAACAACAACAAAAACAGACTAGCTCCTCTCCTCCCTACTTCTTAATATTCCCCGTGTATTTGCTAGTCATAATATTTGTTGGCTTATTCTTTTTCTGCTGTACAAATGGAAAAAAAGGCTGCCCTATTTAGTAAACATAGATACATCCTATAACACTTCTAAATCAAATAACATTACAGTTCCGGAGAGTTGGGCAAAAACACACAAAACAAACTTGTGCGTTAGCAACTATTTGCCCAATGCTTTTACTGCCTGATAAACTCCGGAAGATTCACGTGTAATGGAGTTACTTTAGTTTGAAGTATAGGTTAGTAGTTAATAAAATAAATAAGTAAATAAAAATATCATCCCTTATGTTAGTTATTTATTTATCGTATGGCATATCTCTACATGTCACTGCATTATAAAATTAAAATTTAAAACTAGAATCCTTAAAATAATCCACGGCTTTCCCAGTCAAGGTCTTGAGCTCTTCCAAGTTGCCACCGAATTTGGTGTTAGGACATTCCAGCACCATGTGACGGATAGTTTGTTCCGGTTCTCCACATCCGCATGCCGCCGATTCACACCATCCCCATTTATCCCTGTGGTATGCGGAGTTACCCACGTCAGTTCGGAAGCGGTTCAACAGACACCAGACACGTCGTTGGGTAGTGAAACCTGGAGGTCTAGTACGGGGGCTTAGTTCGAAGAAGTCGGTTGGCGCCTTATTTGATTGCCACTCGTTGAGCCAGGCATTCTCTACCTTCCACAGGGGGTCCATGTCGTTTAACCTAGCTAGTGGTGGGTTACGGGACTTAAGCCTGCGATCAGTCTTGGTGAGCACATCGTCGTGAATGGGTAAAGTTGGGTCTCTACGTAGCTTATCGAGCTCGCGGTAAAGGCACTGCTCCCGGCGTAGGTGAGGTGGGGCGATGTTACTGAGGGCAGGTAGCCAGTAGGTAGGTGTAAGGCGTATACAGCCTGTGATGAGGCGCATGGTTTGGTTCAGTTGCGTGTCAACAGCTGAAACGTGGGTGCTGTTAATCCACACAGGTGAGCAATACTCTGCAGAAGAGTAGACCAGCGCGAGAGCAGTTGTTCGGAGGCACGCAGCATTGGCTCCCCAGGTTGTTCCGGTCAGCTTTTGGACTATATTATTACGGGTCCTTAGTTTCCCGGCAGTTTTGTTCAGGTGGCTCTTGTAGGTTAAACTTCGGTCTAGGGTGACACCTAGGTATTTGGGGTTTGGGTTGTGTTTCAGTGCCTTTCCCATAAACTCCACGTTCAGCTCGGTGTTTGCTAGCTTGTTGTTTATGTTAGTTATGATTTTAATTGATAAGAAAGGATATACAAGTTTACTATGTGTATTTTCGTTTTTCCCGGTTCATGGATACGTTTGGTGACTAATTCCAAGAATTGCCTTGTTGTTATATTTATTATTTGTATCTCATATAAACTCACGGGTATATACATGCCGGTCATTTGATAGGCGTGCGTGGGGATACAGATCCAACACGTAGAGGCCCTTTGGAGAAGTTTGCTGTTATGTAATACACCTGCTAGAACCCATTCACGGGTACAAATAGATACCCGTAAATCGGTTCCAACAGGCGTAGGGGCTATTATAAAAACAGTGGAAAAGAGTGCCGGTTATGGTGTTGAAGTTTGGCTGGTCAAAAGATTGGGCTATTGCTGAGAGGTCCGGACACCTGCCATAACAATGTTGTACACGTTATCGAGGCAGGCGGTGACTCGCCGCTGACTAGATGGGCCCCTGAAACTGCCGTCGTGAAGACGACCAGGAGCAACACCGGTGTGAGCGACTCAGGGGTGTCGAGAGGTGTGCGCCGCTTTCTACCCAGTGCCAACTCGCGTCTTATGCATCTTTCACTTCCACCCCTGGAGCATATAGCTCTAGCGACTCCTCTCTGGACAGCCAATGAAGGCAAGCCAGAGCTGAGAGTCCTGCGGGTCCCCTTGGGGTCCACTCCGACCGACGAAGACACGCCGGAGACGGAGACCCTGACCGACTCTCGGGAGCACTCGGGTCCGTGGGGTCGTTACTCCCCAACAGCTCGTCACAAGCTGCCTTATTATTATATACTAGTTGGAATTTTCAGAAGTGATTAAGATAACAAACACGTTCGGGTGATGCAGAACGATCGGCCACCCTCATTCAGGATTTTTTTTGAAGATAACAAAATGTGTTTTTCCGAATGAGTTTGAACATGAATTTGAACCATAAAATATATTTAAATAGGATGGTAACAAATTATTACTTTTTAAAGGGGCTTGTTACTAATGAAAGAGGCAGTAGAAAACCACTGCACAAAAGAAACAATACAGTTTTGTTTAACAGATTAAGGGTTTAAGCCTAAACAATCACATCAGAAAAATCAAATCAAATCAATCAAATTAAATCAAATCAAATCAAATCAAATCAAATCAAATCAAATCAAATCAAATCAAATCAAATCAAATCAAACCAAATCAAATCAAATCAAATCAAATCAAATCAAAAGAAATCAAATCAAAACAAATCAAAATAAATCAAACGCACTCAAATTATTTGATTTGCAAGAAGTCAAGCAGAGTGTAAAGTACCTTGACAATGACGGTTGCTAAAGACTAACTATGTATACCTACCTACCTAATATAAGGTGACTTCTATGGTTATTGCATGGCCACTCTTAACTCTTTGCTTCAATTGGTTTGTTTCTTTCTGATTTGTTAGGAGTGGCCAATTACTATGTAGTGGCCAATAACTATAGCAGTCACCCTATTCAAGCTCTGTATAGTCACAATTTACCAATACCATGATTTTTTTCGCAAATAAACTTTCGTCTGCAAAAGAAAACTAATGCGACGAGATCAACAAAACTAACGATAAGACTTTCTAACAAATGTTTTAGTTAGAAACTAGTTTACGAACTACAAATTCAATTAGGTATATTTGCCTTAAATTCAAGTAAAAAAGTTTTGAAACTAAGCTTCTAACTCAATCGCCATCTTTATTTAAAAAAGTTTTTAGCAGGATCAGTTTTTTTGGGGAATTTCCATAACATGCAAAAACCTCCAAAAACTAAACGGCCAGCGATTTATTCCCGCATTCATAAGTAGTTTAAAACAGACTCACAACTTCCGCATATTGTGCGGTGGTTTCTGGGGCACAAAACTGCTTTATGGAAATCTCTATTCCATACAAAGATACTGTCGGCCTAGGAAACATCTGTGTTATGCAGTTAAAAGTCGTGGTTTAATAGTTATTTGTGCAACAAGAGAGGAAAGTTGGTTTTTATTCCGAGTGTTTATTTTGAGTCCCGAGAAAGCGAAAGATTCTAACTTTGCTCTCGTGTTGCACACATAATATTTCACCTCAGTAGTGAGAACATACTAAAGGTTAAAATGTATTTCGAATTACACAGAATAATACAGACAAAGAAAAAACAAAAAGTATGAAGTGGCGGTTCATGGCCTTCACTAAATTAAAAAGCTACTTTGTTTCACACCCTAGAGTGCCGAAAGTAGGCTTGTTCGAGCTGCTGAGGTGAAAAAGTAATTTTTACCTCAGCAGCTAGCTCTCTTGATTGTTCAAAAACTTATGAGAAAGTTGCAAATTAAGTACCTAATCAAAGGCAAATTTTGAGTTGTTTCCTTATGTTGGCTGATAGAATTGACTTTTAAATGATAAATTTGAATAATACATATTTATAAATAAATAAATATTATAGGGACATTCTTACACAAATTGACTAAGTCCCACGGTAAGCTCAAGAAGGCTTGTGTTGTGGATACTCAAACAACGAAATATATATATAATACTTTTTTTTTTTTACTAGCCTATTATGGTGTCCCACTGCTGGGCAAAGGCCTCTCCCCTTGTCTTCCACGACTCCCGATATAGTGCCTCCTCCGGCCAGTTGTTGAGAAAAGTGTCTAGGACGTCCCGCCATCTCCGTCTGGGCCTGCATAATTATACAAATACTTAAATACATATAAAACATCCATGACTCAGGAACAAATATCTATGCTCATCACACAAATAAATGCCCTTACCGGGATTCGAACCCAGGACCATCGGCTTCACAGGCAGGATCACTACCCACTAGGCCAGACCGGTCGTCATATTTAATACCTAACATTAATACTGAATCGATTAGCTTTGATTTCGTTTGATATTTGACAGTTAGTATTTTCCTTGTGTTGGTGTGGTGAACATTTTTGTTTCACTTGGTTTGTTTAACCCTCGTTAAAACCCTCGCAACGCATAAGATTCTATTTTTGGAATTTGTCGCTTGCTCGGGTATCAATATTAGCACAAGAGGTTAAACAACAACTTTGCCCCCTTGTAAAACAATAACTATTACATCCTATGCATAGAACTATGTACGTTAGTATTTAGAGGGTAGGTGATTTGTGTATTTTTTTAAATAATAGAGATTCGAATAGAGTGGCTTTACTTATGGATAGATACATAGTTTTTACATCTCAGAAAATAATAGAGTAAATCGCTGTTTCGTCAGTCGGTCATTATTTTTGAGTAATTTCCTGACAGTATTTTCAAAAAACATCAACGATTTTTTGACGATTTTCAATTTAATGGTTAGGCCCCGGGAGAAACTTTTTTATTTATTTATTTATTGCAAAGGGAAACAAACAGCATATAATCACACATATAGTTTAACAAATTGAGTTGACACAACAGCCAGAACAGTCTCCACTTATAGGTAACACAATTATTGCTCTGAGAGAAACAACATGCAGTACATGCACATTCGTAAATTAACAAGGCAATTACAAACTAAAACTGAAACTAAGATTATACAATTATACAAATTAATATACTGTCTTACATGCCATGGTGTTCAACGTGTTAAGTAACTAATAGGCCCCTGAATATTCACATTATGGAAAATATTTTTCATAATAATATATGATATAATTATTAACTAATATATAGCTATGCCCCTTTGTTACAATTTTTTCGATTTTTTGATTATTTTAAGAGTTAGAAGCGAAAACAAGTTCCATTCAAGTTTTCTAAAGCTCCTCGCTCTTAAAATAATTAAATAATCAAAAAAAGCAAACCAAGGGAGAATAGCTGTAGTTAAAACATATCAAATTGCGTAAAAATATTTTCTATAATTAATATATTCAGAGAAGAAATCCACTTTCCTCTTAAAGAAGGCAATACGAGTATATTCTGCAAGAACAACATGCAACTCTCAGCAAAAACCAGCCGCCTATAACTTGTCCCTCCGGCCCACGACATTTCCCTACAATGCCTGGCTTCGGGGAATATTTTATCTTCCTTCATAAAGGAAGCCAACAATAGCGAGTGATGTATTTAGGAAATAAATGTCAACCCATCACTCAACGTCGATGTGGAGTGTATTTTGGACTTTCCTTTATTAGAAAAATTAAAGCCCTCTGACTAGAAGCGAAAAGCAGCGCAGCGGCCCGAATGGCGGCGCCTCATTCACGATCGAGTCAGTGAGACTGAACGCCGCGCTGCAGCGAGCTCGACAGATAACGAGATGAGCTTAAGGCTTGGCCGCCAACCTCAATTCTCCCTATGTAGGTGGTGCGCTGACGTGCCCGAAATGCGCTTGAGTATTTAGCAAGATGATAGGGTACGTGAGCCACCTAGAGACTGGATCAGCTACACTAATAACGCAAATTAAAATTTGCCTACAGAGCCTACAGAGTCGCTGTGGCCAAAATCGGTCGGGCGAGGATCATCATCAGATTTGCCAAATGGAAAAACGTAGCAACTTGAAATATAGCAAGGAGAATCCAGTAAATTATAGCTTGGTCTGTTTATAAGATTTTATTATCACTTGTAAAAGCTCTTGCCCAATGACGTACTGAGTTTTTTACGGGACACGGTTTTCTGCAGGACTCCGTTTTAGTAGTATACGTGCTAATATAGTAACGTTCACACGAGCATTCTATTTGCGGGATACTGTACGCATGCTACAGAAAACCGTACCTGCAAAAAACTGGACGTCAGTGAAAGCGGCCTAATCCGATTTTCGATATTGTTTTAGTAGGAATTTCAAAATGCGGTGCCATGTAATGTGTATGTATGTAAATGCTTTATTGTACATTAAAAGAAACACAAGAAACACAAGAGTAAATTGAATACAATAAAGGCGAACTTAACCCTGTATGGGATCTCATCCAGTTAACTTTTGAGGAAATACTACCTTACTAGTGCCAACTGCTCCAAGATTCGAAGTTATTTTATTATTATTATTATTTATATATATGCACAATTTAAGTACCTTCACTACACTGTTACATTTAAATGAGGTTGTTATATAGCTTTATCTCATGAAGCAGAAGGGGCCGGGTTCGAATCCCATTCAGGGCATTTATTTGTGTGGATAATCATGAATCACACATGTATCTAAGAGTACCTAAGTATGTAGATATATTATCTAAAATCTAAATCTATATCGTCTCATAGTACTCATAATACAAGATTTTGTTGCTTGGTATGGGGATAAATAGGTTGATCTGTGTAAGATTGTTCCCAAATATTTATTATCTAAAATCTGATTTCTGGGTTTTGAAACCTTTTGCCGCTTGACTTTTGATGCTGAGATATTCAGTGAATAAATCATGGGTCCCTGTTTGTTGTGAGCTGTTTGAAAAACGAACAATGTTTTACCAGGAAGTTCAAAACTTTGACTTCTAAAAGTCATTTGAGAAACGTCTGGCTGTCGGCCACGAAACGGGATTTTGGTTATAAATACTTTTGAACATTTATTTCTTCTAAATTTTTGTCATTTGATTTTGATTTTCCAAGGTTAATATTATTATTTTAAACTGTCAAATGCTTCAACACATCTGTAGGCAATACTTACGTCCTTACCTAAATTTTAGGATACTATTTTCAAAAATCGCCGTTGCCTGGCGGTGGGGGAGGGTGGTGCGGTGGTTTCGCGGCGGCGCCGGCGTCTGTTCGCGTGCCCGGCGCCCGGGCTCGGTGAGGCGCACGCGCTGGGCTGCAAACGCTCCCTCTGCAAGAGCTTTCGCTCTGTTGAATGATATGTCTCTGCGATTACCTGACGTTGAAGTTTTTTATCATGCGTCTTACCAAGTTATTAAAGGCATTTATGAATTTTTGAATTTAATTTAATTGATTAATATTTATTTACTTTACTGACATAATATTAATAATTGTAATTTTATAGTGTAAGTGTAACATACCATGTATGATATAATAACATATAAGCGCCTTGGTTATAGACTGTAAGCTTATTTGTAAATAATTTAAATGAAATTTGATTGTGACGTCACATGCTAGTGCTAGTATAAATTCCATAGTAGCAAAATCGTTTTGATATCGAAAAAACAAACTGATTTGACTAATAGTCAAATACCCTATAGTAACGTTGTAACAGTAATGCTACCTTTAGTCGTTATCCTAATGTCCTTAACCTTTATTAAAATAAACAGGTCAATAAGTCGAATTGTTCCTACAGTCATCATCAGACTAATGTCCTTAACCTTTATTAAAATAAACAGTTCAATAAGTCAAATTGTTGACCTCATAATTCTAGCCACAAAATCAACCCAGAGGTGTCAAAATACATTTTGCCACAAAAACGTTGCCTTACAAACAATTTTCTCCGATTGTCATAACAGACAATGGGAGACAGCGTTTCTGATTTAAATATCCCAAAATTGGGCAATAATTAGAACCCTTTGTGATTTAATTGTTTGTTTGCCGTTTGTTAGAAGTTGTCGCAGTTAATTGTGTTAAACAGTAAGATGAATCGGACAGTGAAAATTAAGGTACTATAAAATTTTAAGTATAATAGGTAGCTTAATAAAACTTGGTGTTTTTGATAAGTCTACTGAGTACATGGTATACAAAAAATTTCAGCTCTCTAGCATTGTCCAAGCCGAAACTACGAGGGTTCGAAAATACGGCGAAACGTGCCGAGAAAAGATATGCACTGCCTTTTGCCCTTTGTCTCGTCTTGGCGGGGGCACGACCGTGCCCCCAGATATAGATTAAATGGCGACAGGTTACGGGAAATATTTGTGACGCCCGTATGCCCCTTCGGTTGAAGGGTAAAATTTATAAAACGATCATAAGACCTGTCGTCATGTATGGATCAGAGTGTTGGGCCCTAAAGGTGACGGATGAAAAGAGATTGCATGTAGCGGAGATGAGAATGTTAAGGTGGATGTGTGGCGTGACGAGAATGGATAGGATAAGGAATGAGTATATAAGAGGAAGCCTGAAAGTTGCACCCATAACAGAAAAAGTAAGGGCAAATCGCCTAGCATGGTACGGCATGTGATGCGGAGGGATGAAAGTCATGTGACGAGAAAGGTATTAAGAATGAATGTGGAGGGAGGTACGAGGAGAGGAAAACCGAGGAAAAGGTGGATGGACTGTGTGAAAGATGATATGAAACTAACGCAAGTGAATGATGAGATGACGGGTGACAGAGAGGTATGAAAGAAAAAGACATGCTGCGCCGACCCCGTGTGAATGGGACAAGGGCAAGCGAATGATGATGAGTAAGATGAATATAGAGCGATAACTTTATCACATTCGTACTAAAGTAACCTTGTGTTCATTTATGCTGTTTAAAATACTGGAAAATAGGTACCCCCGTGGCATGATCGACCGCAGCAGTGGGTTTCGCTGGCAATAGACATCGGCGGCTCGTGGCATTTAGGTAGCATTTAACGTTTCTGAGTGAACAGTGATACATCACTGGTCTGTCAGACACGTGTTTTTACAAATAAGTTCGAGTAAGTTACAAGTCAAACAAAGGAAACCAATTAGAAAAAAAAATTCAATAAGTATTGTAAAAATACTGTAAAAATCTGTGTACTACGCCGTTTTGTGAGTAGAATGACTAAGCGGCATTCTAACGCCCCAATTAATTCTTGATAACAATATCTTAACTTCGCCAAGTTTGGCACAAGGGCCAAGTTGCGGTTTTTAAACAAATTTGCATCTCAGGCGAGACTAAACAAATTAGTCATCATCATCATCATTAAGTCAAACAACTGAAACAACTGCTTGACGAAGGCCTTTCTCGCGAATCATTGTATCAGATCGCGTTCAGGCAGCATCCAACGGCTTCCAGAGATTTTAATAATAAAACATCCGTGAGACACAGACATATTAGATATGGTAAAACGGGTCACTCACGTATTTTAAGTCGAAAATTGCTTGTCATGGTCTGCGTCGGTCCGCCGACGCGTGCTCCAAATGATGCTCCTCGGTATGGAGTGAAAAATGTTGAGAAATTTCCGACCCTCTGATCATTTTGGCCAGATCATTTTTTTGGAGACTTTCCGCCGCGCGCCTTTCAAGCATGATTGTGCTCCAAATCAACAATTACCTAATTATATTTTTTACAAATATGTACAAATTTATTATATGCGGGCTCAAACCTGCTGGACAGCACAAGTGACACTTCCACCCCTGGAGCATATAGCTCTAACGACTCCCTCTCTGGACGGCCAATGAAGGCAAGCCAGAGCCGAGAGTCCTGCGGGTCTCCTTGGGGTCCCCTCCGACCGACGAAGACACGCCGGAGACGGAGACCCTGATCGACTCTCTGGAGTACTTGGGTCCGTGGGGTCGTTACTCCCCAACAGCTTGCCACAAGCTGCCCTGCGGGCTTATTATTATTTATTACAAAGAAGTTGCACAGCATAACAGTTATAAACTAATGCACTGCACAATTCAAAATGTAATAAGCTAAGTCATAAGCAAAACTCATTAATCATATTTCATATGAAAAACACAGGCATATAAATTGAAATAGGTAAAATATGTCTAACACTGAAATACTATAAATTTAATTAAGATACCTAGTCATGGTAATGAATGAAACCCATGTTCAAAACAGCTAAGCACATCAAAACTTTCAAATTGTTATGTTAATGTTCAAAAACACAAACGCAACTTTTGACTACTGGATAAATTTATAGCTCAACTTTGTTGTTTTACGTGCTTGAGCATAACAGTGTATCTACAAATCTGTTGTATTTATTACGAATTTAAAACGATCAGTAATATTATTGAAACTAAAGTTGAACCTACGTAGAAAGTTAATAGCAATAATGTAATAACAGATAGACATAGTTACCTATATAGTTTCAATCCTAAAAATTGCATTTATCTTAATCTAGGTATATAAACCTGAATCTCATTTTTGTCCTCAATTGTAAAAATATCATTCAACTCGCATGACACAAAAGTCGGACTCGCGCACTGAGGTTTCCGTACTTTTTAGTATTTGTTGTTATAGCGGCAACAGAAATACATCATCTGTGAAAATTTCAACTGGCTAGCTATCACGGTTCATGAGATACAGCCTGGTGACAGACAGACAGACAGACGGACAGCGGAGTCTTAGTAATAGGGTCCCGTTTTTACCCTTTGGGTACGGAACACTAAAAATGTACATCTGGTCTCCCGCGATACAGGCCTAACCTAGTGCGGGGACTCCTAGCCGCGTAGCCAACATGCCAATAACTTACGCTCCGTAGCGATCGAAACGCACCTGTCACTGTCGCACTAATATGGAAGAGTGATAGAGAGACACAAAGCGTTTCGTTGTCGAAGCGATAGCGATTGTCACCATGGCTAGGCCGGCTGGAATCTCCGAATGTCAAATCAGTTATGCACCAAATCTTTTCAGAAACTTGTGTTATGTACTATATTTGTATTCTTTCTGTGCAATAACTTTTTTATCGTTTATCTTTTAATTGTTTTACATACTATTAATGTTGCTGCTGCACCCACTCCGTGGCTAGTTTAGTCTACCGCTGTAATGTAAACGCCGGTCGGCCTAAGAAGAGATGGCGGGACAACCTGGACGCGTTTCTTAGAGACTGGACGGATGCTGCAGTTAATCGGGAAGATTGGAAGTCTAGGGGGGAGGCCTTTGCCCAGTGGGACACTTTACAAGCTCGCTAAAAAAAAGTTGCTGTTGTCCTAATGCTCCCGCGCACCCCAGAGGTGCAGAGGGCCTTCACAAGCTCACGCCATACCTTCCTATCTTCAGCGACCCTTCTGGCTCCACTTCAGCCCGATGTCTCGTAGCGGAGATGAGTGGAGATGAGAAGAGAAGTGCGGGAATCAAATCAGGGTATGGTAGTTCAAAAACTAACTGAAAGTTATACAGATATATTGATCAATATCCTGGAACCGATTTTGTTGTCACAAACCGGCCTGTCAGCCGGTGTAACACATAGTTCGCAAGTCCCAATTTTTGTGTAAGTAGTATCACAATATGTTGTTATTGATATGCAAACATTTCTCTCAGTGTATCTCAAAACACTGGAATTGTATTACTCCAAATTACATTTATACTCTCAGCTCAATAAGGTTTTTGATTGTGTGTACAGCCGCCATCATATATATTAGAGAGGGCATATGTTCAGATATTTGTGAACACCTTCTGCGCTCCGATATATCTGATGGCGAACTGTACTAATTGTTACTACGTATAATTTTATTAATTCTCAAATTTAAGATACCTACACTGTTTTGTCGTGGGCGTCATTTCATCGTTATTAAAAATTTGTCGTCTCGGCCAGAACGCCCGGGGTCTTTATTTTATTGCTCGAGCAATTTAGGCCTAATTAAATAATGCCGCCACAAGTACACAATTAGGTACGTTTCGTAAAAAATAATTATGTTTCCTTTTCTGTTTTCTAATTAACTTTTGACGAAAAAGTTTGCTAGACTCTGATAGTCTCTGCTGTGACTAATTACGAGTATAAGCATTGTTCGATTCGGGCCGATACTCGTGCATCAAAGTTTATAATAATCAAAACTTTTAGTACTTCCGCTAGGCTATTGAGTGAGATGTTAGAGTTAAACGAGGAGGCCTATTCAAACTTACATTGTGACATCAAAATGATATCTAAATGATGTCAGTCGAGTTTGAATTAGCCTCAAGAACAAATATTATGTAGTATGTGGTTTATTCGCCAAAACATGGTATGTTTCAGAAAACCTAAGGCGATAAGGCAAAGGTATAAAATGTAAAGCAGAACCTCAAAAATATATAGAAAAGAGTCCTAAAATTATTGTCCTCAATATACTCTGTTTTTGATAAATTCGTCGTGTCGTAGCAGGTGTCCAAGCATTTTTCCTTTTCTATTACACAAACATAATTGAAGGGAGAGTTGAGGCAAGGAGATGGAGGGGGAGACCAATGAGAACATACATAGATCAAGTAAAGGAAAAACTCAACGTCGTGACGTATCAGGCTGTCAAGGAGAAGGCAGGGGACCGACACACCTGGAAATCGCTCCACCGACAAGAGTATAACTCTTAAATATATGATGATGATGAAATATACTATAGGTAAGCCACCGTTGCGTTGCACAGATACGTTAGTCATAATGTATGGCTTGTTATGGTTACCACACCTTTAGTAAATATAATATCGAACATATTTTATCAAACGTAATGCCGTGCATATATCATGGGAGCAGCTGTGTAATTCCAGTCGCTTCGCTGCGAATAAGTTGGTAAGTATGCCGGAATGTTACACCCTCCTGCGGTCGCAGCATGGTTCCATTTTTATCGCTTGTCACTATGCCCGTCACATTCGCACTTACATACTTGTTAAAACAGGCAAACCGCGGCTCGCCAACCACATGTAGCTCTTTGGACCCTCAATTGCGGCTATTCAAGGCACCCAAAGAATTTACACTTAGATTACCTATACCCGTTTAGAATTAGACCAGTCAAATGAACTTTTGTGGCTCTTTGACATTCCTAAAAGTGATGAATTACTGTGGTTGGCTCTTCTCTTCAAGCTTGCATTAAGTTGATTGTCAAATGCTTACCAGAATGACAGATGACAAGTGCCAAATTGTGTGAAAATTTGATGTTTGTTGATGGCTAATTGGCTATGAAGACTATGACGAACGACATCTTCAAGCTGGCGCTAATGCATGTACGGATTGTACGGACAAGTACAAGAGAAACGAACGCGCGAATGATAACTAACTGACATCATTTAGATATCGTCTTGATGTCAGGTCACAGAATATACATATAATAGTACTAATAGGGGCAGAAGATTCACTCCCTAACAAAACGCGACTACTGCGCAAGGCGGCGCAAGCGCGTGCAGGCGTCCGCTCCATAGCGGTGTGCGGCAATTACTATGGCAAAACCTCAAAGTTGAGGCGGCCGCAGGTACTTGTAGCGACGTGATGAAATCGCGCCTGGTCAGGTGCACGTTCGAATTGGCCTACAAGTTTGACTAGCAGGCCTTGAAGTAGACTCATCTGACACTAGCGAATCCAATGTTAACACATGACTAGCAAGAATCGAGACCAACTTAGACTGGTCCGTAAAGTCGACTCGCCCGCTCCCGCGCATGCAATGAACCCACGCCCAAGCGTGCCGCTACCCGATAAATGATAGCTTAGTACGTGTTCATGTTCTAACGAAGGTGCGTATGCGTTACTGTGTCGCTTGAATTTATAATGACATTATTATGACGTAATTATCAACGCTGAAACCATAATAGGGATTGTAACACGTAAACAAATATTTTGCAATTGATATGAGTAAAAATAAATGTGAATTTGTTAGACTTAACTGCATTTATAGGTGGGTACCTAAACTTTTTTTTTTTTTATGAAATAGGAGGCAAACGAGCAGACGGATCACCTGATGGTAAGCGATTACCGCCGCCCATGGACACCCGCAACACCAGAGGGGTTGTAAGTGCGTTGCCGGCCTTTAAGATAGGAATACGCTCTTTTCTTGAAGGTTTGAAGGTCATATCGGTCCGGAAATACTGCAGGCGACAGTTCATTCCACAGTTTAGCTGTGCGAGGCAGGAAGTTTCTAGAGAAACGCACAGTTGAGGACTGCCAACCATCTAAGTGGTGAGGGTGGTAATGTTGTAAACTGTAGTGTGGGCCGTTGAATGCGATAACTTTGTTCGATTAACAGCATCCTTCGAGTACAGTACAATGACGCCTTGCGAATTCTGACCAAACAACCACGGTTCTGCAGTGCGTCAGCGATGCTTGTTGAAGCCAGGGTACCTGACTTCTTTGCCATTATTAGAAACCGAATAGCGTCGTTCTGGAACAGGGTACGCATTTCTAATAATAGGCTTATTGTGACAGTAAATGAAAACATTGACCAAAATGCGTTTTTCCTGCATTGGTTGTTCGCGCATCAGCAACCGAACCGTAAGTAGTTTAGTTTTTTAGTTTTTAGTGAGTTTTATTTTATTTTATTTTTATTCTATTTTATTTTTACCGTATTTCTTTTTATGTTTTATTGTATTGTATTGTATTGTAGGGGAGGCCTTTGCCCAGCAGTGGGACACTAAATTAGGCTAGTAAAAAAAAAAAAAAAAAAATTGTATTGTATGTAATGGGTCTATTGCCTGAATGAAGAAACATTCATTCATTCATTAATAAATGTTCGCAAAAAAGTTGAAATAAACTTTTCGGGTACGACAAATTAACGTAAAAAACAGAAAATCATATTAAGCTTCAAAAAAATAAGTGTTGTCTTTAATCAAATGGGTAGGTACATTATGTCAGTTAATATTAGCTTAATTAAATACTTGCGAAACATGCGCTTGAATGTGAATTTGGTCTGCGCTCTGATAGAGAGTGGGAGAACGTTCCAAAGTCTAATTGCCTGGACAGTGAAAGAATTGGACATGAAACCCGTTCGATGTTGGGGGACAATGAGCTTAAGGTTACGGGAAGAGCAAAGATCTGTGCCTGGACGAGGGGTAACAAATTTAAATTTCGAACGGAGATAATCTGGGACGGACGGGTCAAACAAGATGGAGTAGAGAGTACACAGAACACGAAGGGACCTACGTTCTCGTATAGGGAGCCAATTAAGTTTTCTACGGAAAAATACTTACGAAGTCCGAACAAATATTAAAAGGTAGGTAGTTACGAAGTCCGAACAAATATAAAAATCATACGTTAATCAATAATAAATGCCAAATTACTATTTAGTCGCCAAACTATCATTTCAAAATCCCTATTCATAATATTGTTGACTGAAATTTGAAGCCAGTTTTTAGGGTTCCGTACCCAAAGGGTAAAAACGGGACCCTATTACTAAGACTCCGCTGTCCGTCTGTCCGTCTGTCTGTCCGTCTGTCTGTCACCAGGCTGTATCTCATGAACCGTGATAGCTAGACAGTTGAAATTTTCACAGATGATGTATTTCTGTTGCCGCTATAACAACAAATACTAAAAACAGAATAATATAAATATTTAAATGGGGCTCCCTTACAACAAACGTGATTTTTTTGCTGTTTTTTCCGTAATGGTACGGAACCCTTCGTACGCGACTCCGACTCGCACTTGGCCGGTATTTTTTAATAATATGATGCTTATATTTAAAGTTAATATAATTTTAAGCATCTAAAATATTAATACACGGCCAAATTATATTACTATATGCCCAATGAAAGTTCCTGTTTAATATTTTAGTTGCCCGAATAATAATTAGCCCGTGTTAATTACTCTACGACTAACGTCGGACACCTGAGGTTCCCATGTGAGCCCACCGTCGATTAGCCGAAGGTTCTTCACTTGCGATGAAAGCGGAATAATTTTCATTTCAAAGAGAACCGGTGCCAATTCAGCAGTGTTTACCTGCTTATCTGCTGTTTATCTGCTGAAATTAAATATAAATAAATAAATATTATAGGGACATACCTTGCACAAATTGACTGTCCCATGGTAAGCTGAAGAAGGCTTGTGTTGTGGGTACTCAGACAACGATATAATTATATAATATACAAATACTTAAGTACATACATAGAAAACATCCATGACTCAGGAACAAATATCTGTGCTCATCACACAAATAAATGCCCTTACCGGGATTCGAACCCAGGACCATGGGCTTCGTAGGCAGGGTCACTACCCAGTAGGCCAGACCGGTCATCTGAATTATGAGGTTTACAAAACACTTGCACAGTCTATCCTATCAAAATCTAATATTTAGTATTCAAGAATATTTTTAGACAGAATTGAAAAAAAAAACTTTTAATGCAATTTTGTTTCTTTTTAAAAATAAAAGAATGTTTCATTTAAGTAAAATTTGCTGACTTAAGGTTTTAAGGCACTTTCCCTTCAGGGCCCATACATTTTTTTCCACCCTGTATACAAAAACATTAATGAATTGAGTAAAGCCCAAGATGTTTCAAGAACTTGCATGAGATTTTCGATATGTTTTGTCGATCGACTGAATTAATTGTTACTCTGTAGTTAGGAGTATATGGAACTGCATAAAGGTTCTTGATATTTTTTTTGATCTGTGTTACACTGTTTGGCCTCACCTGGGGCCAGTTACAGCTCGAGGTATGAGTGAGATCCAAGGGCCTGACACTCTATGATAGAGAAAGATAATCTTATTGCGATTCCTATAAGAGGAAAGAGAAAATAGTGCCATGCTTTGTCCTTATCACCGACCGGGTAGCGTCATAGGTAGGAGGCGATGGCGAAATACCGAAATTTACAAGAGTGAAAGAGAATAAATCCTATGCTGCCCAAATTTTATATGAATATTCTTTCTCTTACCCCCGGTCGCTCGGTGGAGCGTCTATAACTACTTGTGTATACTATGTCTATGGTGAGATCAGTGTCGCGGCCTGTCTAAATGGGGCTTAAGAAGGCTGACTGACCTACGATCTCCAGTAGCATCCACTAACATAAAATTTAATATGCATTTAAGACGAAAGTGGAGGACCCGCGCGAAATCGCCTTTTCATACAAACATAGTCCTCATTTTCCTTTATTAGGTACTTTTTAAAAGTTATCTACACAAATACATATTTACGTTACGCTAAAATATTTTTATATTGTTTGTATAAACTAGGTTACTTAATTAGTAATTTACACCCGGTTTTGCAAATAAGTTAAACTTGCTAAATTGGCAGAATAACTGTATCCGAGTTTTGCGAAGAACTAAATATGCTTTTCTGGAAATGTCGAATTATTAATATTTCCTCTTTCAAACAGTTAGTGTATCAATAGGTATTAACCACATAACAATTATTTTTTACGGGCAGAGTAAATACAACGACCACAAAATTTCATTGCCATAAAGTCTATAAAGTGGGTGATTTCCGAACGTAAAAAAATTGGGTGTCATCAAAATTAGATTGAATCAAAAGTGCTCAAAAAGCACTCAAAAGTGATCAAAAGTGTATTGAGCACTTTTGAGTGCGATGTGTATGGTGAATGTAATGTTATGTTATGTAATGTTTTGTTCTGTTTGTTTTGTCTAATTAATTGTAATACTTACCCTAGATTAGGTTATTGTATGACCTACCCTAATATGTACGTCAAGTTCGGAATAAAGAATTTCAATTTCAATTTCAACATCAAAAGTTCAAATCGACAAAAAATTGCAGACACCATTAGTACTTGAGTGGCGCGATAGATGGCGCTGGTGGTGGTAAATTCACTTAATTAGGGCTGAGTTACAAGGGTGTTATCTCATAATGTGGTTCAAGCGAAGGCACGGAAACCTAAATAGCAGTTTTTGTACGTATCTCCCACTATAAAAGTTACGCTGAAAAAAAAGTACTGTAAGTATTTTGTGTTATATATTTTTTGGTAGACTTTTAGATAATGTATGTGTAGTGAGTTATAGTTTACCTTAGTTATTGTTTTCTGATAAAATACTCGCTCTAAAAGTTTGTGATTCGTATGAATCCTCTGCCCGTTTGGGGCACGTTCAAGTGGTTTCTAAGTGGCCACTGCCCTGGATATACATTGTACCTTAACAATGTTCCAAAAAACGCCCAGTTTTATAACCTTAATTTCAGGTATACTAAAAAAAATATTAGCTACAAAAGTTCTCCTACGTAGTAGCTTACCAAACGAATGCTTATTATACACGAATAATTTCCCTTGTAAGTATTTCCTTCTTTTGGTGGCCTATAGGTCGATGTACTTCTATCGAGAAGTGGTCAGTTAATAGATGTAGTACATACGCATTACATATTAGTATTAGTAGCCTACTATTAAAAGGTTTTAGAGATCCACTCATCAGCTCGCACGAAGCAATAACAGGCTGAACTACTTGTGCGTCTCCCACGCTTGAATGGGATAACTCTCAAGCAAATAATTTCATTATTAGCTCTCATTCGAGAAGTAGTATTGTGCGACTGATATATATAACGCGTCGTTGACGCGTCTCGTCGTGTGCGAAACGAAGTGAATAAATATGGCGGGTACTCACAAGCGACGCGTAGGATACGCGTACGAAGCACAAATCGCTTAAGAGTAGCCTCGTGAGAGAAGGGCCTTAAAGTTTTATGAATAAGGCTGTAATATCCACAGTAAGCTCAAGAAGGCTTGTATTATGGGTACTCAGACAATGATATATATATACCTAATACATAGCTATAGGTAGGTAACGTATATATATAAATTAACACATAGAATTAATACATAGAAAACACCCATGACTCAGGAACAAATATTTGTGTTCATCACACAAATAAGTGCCCTTACCGGGATTCGAACCCGGGACCATTGGCTTCATATGCAGGGTCACTAGGTCACTACACTACCCAGACCGGTTGTCAGTCGTCGTAGAAATATATCAGAAAATTTATATCAACACAGACTACATATCAATAAATATCTTCCAGGGATTAGGTATATCTCGGTTATATTTTCGAATTCGTAGCTTTTTTAATTGTACCCAATTAAGGCTATGCCCTTGGTCGGGAGCCAATTATATAATCCTACGGAGTGGCACAGGTATTAACCAACCTGTATTTTTGTAACAAAATGCTGTGAGCGTTAAAAAATCTAGGGAAACTGTAGAAAACAGTAGGGTGTTTTATCACTTTGTAAGAATGTGTTTTCTAAATAAATTCTAAAAACCGGACAAGTCCGAGTCGGACTCGCCCACCGAGGGTCCCGTATTTTTTACTACCATTTGTTGTTATAGCGGCAACAAATTTCAACTGTCTAGCTATCACGGTTCATGAGATACAGCCTGGTGACAGACAGACAGACGGACAGTGGAGTCTTAGTAATAAGGTCCCGTTTTTACCCTTTGGGTACGGAGCCCTAAAAACAATATTCGACTTTTCCTATCGCGTAATACGAACGGGAAATAGTACAAAACCAACCCTAAATCGTTTTAGTAGACCTATCCCCAGTAAATTTTACATAAATTAAAATCCTTTTCAAACTCAAATTATTAAGATAACAGAACCAATGTTATTATTCAAAGTAACCTCTATATTTCAAGCAAAACCATCTATTTTATAATCAGTTGTTATCCAAACCATATTTCAAGCGCGTCAATGCCCCAAATTAATTAATTCTCTGCACGAACGACGGATGCCCCCTGGATTTTTATAAGGCCTGGCCCATAAAGGTACCCAGGCACTTGAAACCTATACCAAGAGGTCTGAGCATAATAGAGTTTTCAGAAAATAGTGTGCCCAATAGCGTGAGTAGTTAAGAAAAGTTAGTCGCTGTCAGTTTTGTGACGACAATTAAGCATTAAATCTTTATGGGAATTAACTTTTTGCCTTTTCTACATTGTAACTTAGCTAACAGTTTATAAAATGAACACCTAAACCAAGTTTTAATTTGAAATTGAATGCTTAATTATCGTCACAAAACTGACAGTGATTAACTTTTCTTTACAACACGCTAATTGGGTATTATTTTCTGAAAAGTCCCATAATATCTAACACAATCAATTACTATCTAATACAATCTATCAATATCTAATACAATCTATCAATATCTAATACAATCTATCAATATCTAATACAATCTATCAATATCTAATACAATCTATCAATTTCTAATACAATCTATCACTATGGTAAGGACATTGTAGTGCCACGCCATCAAATATTGTGAAGGAATAGGTATTAGTATTTTAAGAAAAGTGTGTAAGTAGGTATAGATACTTTAATAAAATAAATGCTTCTTAAAAATACGCCCACATTTCATTCTGCAAACTGGATACTTTTAAAAATAAATTATAGATAATTTTAGATAAAAATGAAAAATACCCCATTTCGTTTATTTTACCATGAGCCTTTTTAAACATACATTTAAGATAAGATCAATATAATATTTACCCGACTAGATAAGCGAGGGTAGACCCACTAATAACCATAATGCGTGATTATCATTAAATTATTCTTAAAAGGCTTAATATTTACAGCGGTCCAAGCACGTTTTTCTGGGTGATTTAATGGAGTTCTAATCTTAAACATTATAGGGATAAAGTTAAATATTCAAAAAATGTAAGGTATATCTTATCAGTGCAAAATTGTTAAAACTGGGCGAAAAGCAGACCAATAAATCATTGGCAATGGTGCTAACTTTGAACAGTGAGGCCAATTCGAATGTACACTTGACAACAAAGCGATAGATATCGCTTCGCTTCATTCAGATGAATGACGTCAGTGCGCAGTTTTGCCAACTGCACAAGTAAAACGTAGCGTATGCGGCATTAGACTGCGCAGTTTTCTAACCAGCTTCGACTGTGCAGTCGAACTGTACATGTAAAACTGCGCAGGCGTACCTTAGTGTGTATGCCAGCTTTAATAATAATAATAATAGGTTAGGTTTTTTTATAATGTGTTTATATATTTTTTGTAATGTTTTGTAAGTGTTTTTGTATTTTACTTTTATATGCATGTTATAAAACCCTAACCTAAGACTCAAAATAAATAAAGGAAATAATAATAAAATCATTTAATCCAGATAACATTGATCCATAATTAAAACATACAAAACATTTGCAATAAAAATAAATAAGATTAAGTATAAAAGATAGATCCTTTAAGCTGGCCATACACACTGTCTAGGGTATGCCTGCGCAGTTTTGCCAAGTGCACAGGTAAAACGTATGTGTGGCATTTGACTGCGCAGTTTTCTAACCAGCTTTACCTGTGCAGTTGAACTGTACCCGCTGCTTCTGTCTGTCTGTATGTTCGCGATGAACTCAAAAACTACTGAACGGATTTTCATACAGTTTTCACCTATCAATATCTAGTGATCCTTGAGGAAGGTTTAGGTGTACAATTTGTTAACGTTTTGTGTAACCCGTGTGAAGCCGGGGCGGGTCGCTAGTAAGTTATAAGTTTTGCTTGTAGTTTTCCAACAGTATCTACATCAATTACATAATATAGTAACCTGTTGTAATCATCTTTGTTTGTCAAATAGTACAAAGCACATACAAGATATACATAGGGTCGGGTAGGAAACAGTGGCTCAGTCGCCCCAATATCACCTCTATCATGTTGGAATTAGGTTGAGTGAGCCACTATACACGACTATTTTTTTTCGAGCCACTGTATCCTACCCTACCCTATGCATAATAGACTAGAGGTATTCCCGTTTGTATAAACCAAACATTTAAACCGCGCTCAGCTCACTCAATTGTATTTTAAAATCATACCATAAAGTCCATATTAGAATAAGATTTATAATGTACATATGATAATTATTATTGGCAGATTTTTCCTTGTCTCGGATCTACATTTGTACTTTGCCACATGATAAAATACCAGAAAAATCTAGGTAACGTTTAACAAGCGCCCAGAGAATATAAAAGGCATGTCATACAACCACAAAGGATGTTCCACAATAAAGAATATCAACTATCTGTTACTTTAAACAGTCAAAGCTTTACGTATTCTATTTTGTCAATGTTTACTGTCCAGTGAAACAAAGGACTGGGAAATTCAGATGAATAAATTCTACTTATTAAATTGAAAATCAGTAGTTGCTTAGAGGTAAAAAAAATTAAGGTCTAATCTCAAATCAAATTACATTTATTTAATGTTATTTAAAGCTTAAATGTTGCATTATTGTTTAAAATTGCTTCGTATCAAATGGGCTGCCTCTAACGTAGTCCTTTCTTCTGGTTTAAAACTGAAGACGCATAATTGAAGCTACTTATTTTCTTGATATTCACTGCTGAAGTTTTTATCAGATTTGCTTGTGCCTAGTGAGCCCGCAGTAGCACCCGCTGCGGGAATTCATAGTTCGGCTCGACGAAGATTGGAATTCGAGAACGTTAAGGCGAGTGACGATATTTTATTGGTTTAGATTCGCGTACTTACTGACTGAAATTAGTTTATTTTATATTTTACTAGCTTTTGCCCGTGACTTCGTCAGCGTGGACTTAGTAACCGCAGCTAGAGTAAGAATAGCGCCTGGAAAAATTTTCATAGCAATCTAAATTTGAGCATATTATGCACACAAATTAGCAGGCACTTCGTTAATTATCTCAATTCCACCCCGCTTTTTACTTTCTTAAGGGATGATTTTCGGGATAAAAACTATCCTATGTCCTTCTCAGGGACTCAACCTATCTCTATGCCAAATTTCATCTAAATCGGTTCAGCGGTTTAAGCGTGAAGAGGGAACACACAGACAGAAAGACAGACAGACAGACAGACAGACTTTCGCATTTATAATATTAAGTATGGAAGTATGGATATTAGTATGGATTGTACATATTTTTACTATTATATTGTTTAACTATAAAAACCTAGTTTTCATGCCTACATTAATTTTGGTGTAATTTTAAATACTTAAAGTAGTATTTTAAATACCTAACCAAAACGGTCCCCTTAGATATTTGAATATGGGATGGTATAGGAGTACCAGTCCTAATAACCTCATTTATTTTACGCGTCATAACAAATAACACGGATGTACTTACTTAAAGATAAATAGAACCCGATTATAATTAACGCTAACAGTAACAACAAATAACAGCAAGATAATTAATAAACCCTTAATTGTACCCATAAATCCATCGCGAACTAAAAGCCAATTACGAGCCATTCGACTCAATCGAAACTCCAATTAAGTACCAAAAGAATCACGGACTAGCTCCGACGAAAGAGGCAAATAAATTGCTCCCATATATCGGGTAACCCAATCTATTAAAACCTTTTAAACCGGTTACCCGGCTAAAGTACTACTAAGTGTCCCGGGCCTCAATAGATCCGAGTAAGTTGCCCGTAACTTCTCCAATATCCGGGAGCTAACCGGAAAAAATCGGATTAAAAAGGTAACGTTAATGGGAGGAGTGAAAAGTGATGCAATTACTATAAATCGAGCTTGGCCTTTGTTCTTGCCTTTGAAGTATCGACGGTTATCTAGGTTCTCACCCTTTTTCTATCAAGGGACGGATAAAACGCGCTTACCAATATAAGATCCAATATAACTAAGCATCTCAGTGAGATATGACTGTTCTGTTTAAGTGAAATGAGCGCGAAAAGTACTCTTGCCGTTATTTTCGTATTCTTGTTGTTCATAAAAGTATTTTCCGTTGATGATACAGTTAGTGGACGATGTAGGTAGATGGAGTTATTTTTCATTTTGGCAAGCGTTGTTTATAAGACGTTGTTTTTATGCGAGGGTTTTAAGGGAAGGATAATATTAGATATGTTTAATAAACGGTATGTTTGATAGGTATGTTTAAAGTCTTAGTTTAGCTTAATGCTCATTTATTTTAAAGCTTCTTGTTATTTTTCAAATGGGAAGCATTTTTTAAATATTTTAAGATTTGTGCATACACGTACCGTTCGGATTTTTATTGATAAATGTAAATATTAACGTGAAAGACACTGAGGTGAGTGCGGCGGCGGCGGCGTGACGCATGGTAAGCCTTAAGGAGCCCACTGACTATCAGTCCGCCGGACGATATCGACCTGTCAGTTAGAACAAAAATTTGACAGTTCCGAACAACTGACAGGCCGATATCGTCCAGCGCGGACTGCTAGTCAGTGGGCCCCTTTAGAAGCACTGCGATTAATTTCTTGCGGTTTCAGTCTTTTAAGTGCGTGCGCTCATGAAGCATGCCGTACGTTACACTTTATGCGGTTCTGAAACCGCAAAAACCGCAGTGCGTTCTCAGCCTAAGGGCGGTTTCTGACTACCTTATTTTTCAGCCCGTATACGGTCGTTTAGGCGGTCCGTTTAGTTTTTATGAGCTTACACGCGCGTAATTTTTCCCTTCATTTGGTCTATACGAGCTTACACGCGTACGCTCGTATTAAACGCTTGTCTGTAACCGCCCTAAAAAACAGTGATAGCGTAAGGTGACATTCTAATGCCAACTGCAACTTTATTACTGTTGTGACATTACTGCTGCCGCCGCTAATATCTGTCAATTTCTATAAACAGCCTTGGAATTTTTTTGTTGCCGTTTATGACGCGTCGCTATCAATTGGAACGTTCAAATACGTCTTATATCAAGCACATTGACTACCCTACACCACGCAGCTTGCTATGTTTTCGCAGCCGGAATTCAACCTTAAAGGTACTGTTCGGATTCAGATTACACCAACATTAGTACTGCACTAATGTCGCGCTTTAATACTGCTGCAGTCGACTGCATTGCTGCCAAAAACGTTAAACAGGTCATTTTATCGATTTTATATTAAACTTGACGTTTCTTAGTCTGAACCCGAAAGGTACCTTTACGGTAAAAAATTGATATCAAACCTCTACTTACTCCAACCAGCACGAGGAACATAAACATGCTGTCTGTTTGAATTTCCTGCGATAAATATCCCAGTATCCTTGCCAACATCAGATGCCTTCAACCTTACCCCCTAAAGAGACTTAACCGACATGCTGTTCTAATTGAATTGAACCCTTATGAGCTAAAGGCCGTTTGCCCTTACGCGCACGTGAGATGAATAATCTAAGTATAAATCTTTTTCCCTTTGATGCCACAAATTATTTTCCGCTCTGGAATTTGGTGTTTCACCAACTCAACTAATATTAGATGTGATATTGGCTTTGGGGATGACGGAAAATTTATTTATGCCTAAATCGCGAGATAAAGTTTGTTCAAGGATTATATTATCGCTAACTCGAGCCTCGATTTGACGTAATCCTCGTCCCTTAGGCGGCAATTTACCTCGAATGGGCCGCTCTCTGACAACCGCGCGTGCGACGGGCCGCCATGTTTAATATGGAAAACACGCCCTCTGGCGGCTGCGCGCCGCACGGCGCGAAAATTTAAAATATTTCTTTGCCGCTCGAGGGGTTATGAAGAAATAAAATTCTAATCCCTTCCCTTCAAACCATAAAACCTCCATAACTCGTTATATTTACGTTAACCACATACGAAGACATAGCACACACACAGACGATTTGTTTGAAGAAACGTCACTTTTGACACTGACATAATTATCTAATCCATATCGTATCTAGATGTAATATTTTGACGACCGGTCTGGCCTAGTGGGTGACCGGGAGCCGGAAGCCGATAGTCCTGAGTTCGAATCCTGCTAAGGGCATTTATTTGTGTGATGAGCACAGATATTTGTTCCTGAGTCATGGTTGTTTTCTATGTATTTAAGTATTTACTAATTAGTAATTACAGACCTAGATATACCATATCCCATTGTAAGTACAAAGTTTCAGAGCAATCTAGCTATTCGTTTTAAAATGAGAGCGGAACTACGTTTGTATGGAGAACCGAGCTTGCCGAGGACCCAACGGCATTCGCTGCCAGCGCGAGCTACGCGCTACGTTCGTAGCCGATAACACGGAATAACCCACGTGTAGTGAAAAGCGCCTACGAACCCGCCTATAGCGGTGTGACAGTGAATGCGTCAATACCTTATCCCATTATAAGTACAAAGATTCAGAGCAATCTAGCTAGTCGTTTTGAAATGAGAGCGTAACTACGTTTTTATGGAGAACCGAGCTCGCCGGGGAGCTCTAGGTCTTATCAAAACAAAATAAAAATTACTGAATCAGTGTTGCCCTCATGTCAGAGTAACATGCATGAAACAGTTTTGTTTATGTGGCCCGAATGACTGCGACACGCGATCGACGGCTCTGCTTCCGGCGTGCACGTCATCAATATACATGAACCGTATTGCGTTTGCCGCATTGTGTATACATTGTCGATGTTTGTGTGAAATTTTAGGAAGAAATGTATAAGTATAAAGTTTAAGAAGTCACTTTAAACATTGTGACATCAAAATGATACTTATTTAAATGATGACAGTCGCGCGTGTATTTGCAAAGGGGCATAGCAGTACAACAAACTGGTTACTCCAGTTTGGCGCATTTATAGTATATATGTAACTGTGTAATTGTTTTATATGAATAAATGAATTAATAATAATAATAATAGTGGTTAACCTTTTCGATGCCGTGTCAAACACAAAAGCTGTCATTCAGACGCCACGGAACCGAAGTTTCAAAACTGAAATTGAACTTTATGCATATGCATGTAGGCCTATGTTCCTCTGTGGTCTATGGCCGATTAATCGGTCTTTGGCGTTGAACCTACGGTGCGTTTATATATCGCTCATTGGTGTCCAAAAGGTTAATATAGAAATACATCAAATTGCGTCAAAATATTTTTTATAATTTATTTATTGAATAACGACGTATAAATAATAATGTCGTTTTCTGTTGGAGAAATGTCACTTTGGATACTGACAGATCATTACCATATCACAATATCAGTAACAGTATCATATTGGAAACAGATCTAATAACTAAAACCAGAATTGGCCTGCAAGTATTAGCTTAACGGCTAAGCTACGACAAGGGGCAAATAAGAAAGTACCTAATTCCCTCCCGCGGCACGCATACCGATGAGGGCATTAATTTAATTATCATTTCCCGGCGGGCGGTAAATAGTTTCCTCGGTGACAGTTATTTGCCCATGGGAGTTTTTTCTTGCATACTAATCAATGGTGTAATTAATTTAGTTGCTTGGCAACTATGGTAATTGTGTACGTGCTGTTTACTGGTGTTTTTAATAAAAATGTTATCAAATTATTGCCTAGTTATGATTGTGTGATAAATGCAAGTTTTGCTGAACTCCGTGAAAACTGACTAGCATTGTGCGGTAGTCTGAGTTTCAGAACTTGCTTATTCCCTCTAAAAATTATAAAATTATATAGTTCACTACTAATTATACAATTATATTGCTCGCAAAACTGATGGCCGGTGGGGCCGGAAGGTTCTAGAATGGCGTCCGCGTACCGGAAGACGAGCTGCCGGTAGGCCTTCAACAAGATGGAGCGACGACCTGGTGAAGGTCGATGGAATTCGGTGGATGCGAGCGGCACAGGATCGGTCGGAGTGGCGAGCCTTGGGGGAGGCCTAGGACCTAGGTCCGGCAGTGGACGTCTATCGGCTGACATGATGATGATGATGATAGCTCACTATTTTTTGTGAAAAAAAAACAAAAATTCGGTCAGTTTATAATTGTAATGAATTCTCAACCACGTAGTTGTTTTTCTCAAGCGGCGAATTTTTCAATTTTCAATTTAACATAAGAATTTTCAGTATCGCTCCCTGACGTATCAGCTTATCCTTGTCATAGAGTAACTTATACTAGAGCGGTACTGTCATAGTAAATTTTGTAACCCCAGTAAATTCACTGCCATCTGTCGACACACTTTAACACTAAAAATGAAGATTTATAAAAATACGATAAAATGTATTTAAATATGGATAAATGTTTTTTTTATTTGCATTAATTATTTTTATGATTTTGACCCATGTTCTTTCACTGACATGCGTTAAAATTGTTAAATAACAAACGAAACCGTCAACGCCATCTATACGACAGTAGGCCAAAGCTAGTAGCGCCCTCTGAACGAGAATCAAATTTTCTTAATTTTCGAGGCACGTTTTTTCCTTAGACTGTATCCATCTATTACGGAGTTATATCTATCTTTGTCCTTGTGAACGCCAAGAACATCTAAAGTCGTCGTTACTAGTGCCCACCGCGCCATGGACAAATGGGTGTTATGACGTACGCTGCGCTGTCAATGTAACTTTCACGCTTTCAAGTAGGGTTCACATTAGCTCCCTTGCTCCCGGGACCTTGGCGTGTCAGTGACGTTTTTGTTTATAACGTGAAGCGTTCAAAGGGTTAAAAAGTGGCGTATGCAAAATTTAAACTTCCTTGAAATGACATCTTCACGCTATTTGACAGCCACCTCTAGTGTCAGAACTAATATGTACCATCCTGCCAGGACGACGTTACAGTCAATCACAGAGAGCCGAGAGTCCGCCTAAGCTAACTTTGCACCAACTTGAATAGAACAGAGTAAGGCAATGTCATTATGAACGTCATATTTTCGTATAAATTTGACACTAAGGATGACATATTTAGATAGATAGACAGACAGATAGCGTTTATTCGTGGCAAAAAAGACGAAAACACGTACATAGGTAACACAACATACAGCATGGTGCTACATTTACACTTTGTCATTCCAAATGCCATGCAGAGTTAGCTCGGTCCAACTACTAAACGCCAGTCCCATGGAGACTATATAAGCCAGTCCGCTGACCGAAATAAGACGTCACTGTCACCCAACTACTTATCCAAGTCAGTGTTAAACGTAATTTTATAATAAACAACCCCTAGCTTGGGCTGTTTTGCGTTGCAAAGCAGGCCCGCCGACGCGGACCGCATACTTGCCAGGATTAAGAATTTGACTTTAAAATTAGTAGATAAGCCAAGCAGTAAGCAGTTTTCGAGTCCAGTTAACATTGATTTTCAATAGGTGTTTTTGTTGGGAGGCGTTCCTTAAGAGAATCCACCACCTTACAGAAAACCGCAGCCAAATAACACTAGACCCTACTCATAGTGTTGTGTTCCTGCCGGTGAGTAAGGTTGCCAGAGCTCATCGAGTGCGGAGTGTTAGGGTTGGCAACGCGCATGTAGCTCCTCTGGAGTTGCAGGCGTACATAGGCTACGGAGACTGCTTACCATCAGGCGGGCCGTATGCTTGTTTGCCACCGACGCAGTTTAAAAAAAGTCTTTTGGACGATCGCTACTCCATACAAATGTAGTCCCCATTCTACTTGGATATTACATATGAAAAATGTTTTACACAAATTTTTTGTACGAGTATATATTAACCATAGCTAAATATAATGCCCCTTCGTCTGCCTTTTTTCGTCCTTTGTCCGAGTTAAGAGCGAAAAACACATATATAAAATATCCTTTCTCTTATAGTAATAAAAAAAGTACCATTACGGAGAAAAACAGCAAAACAATCACGTTTGATGTATGAGAGCCCCATTAAAATATTTATATTATTCTGTTTTTAGTATATGTTGTTATAGCGGCAACAGAAATACATCATCTGTGAAAATTTCAACTGTCTAGCTATCACGGTTCATGGGATACAGCCTGGTGACAGACAGACGGACAGACGGACGGACAGACGGACAGCGGAGTCTTAGTAATAGGGTCCCGTTTTTACCCTTTGGGTACGGAA
This sequence comes from Cydia strobilella, assembly GCF_947568885.1. Classification (NCBI taxonomy): domain Eukaryota; kingdom Metazoa; phylum Arthropoda; class Insecta; order Lepidoptera; family Tortricidae; genus Cydia; species Cydia strobilella. The sequence goes on from NC_086055.1 coordinate 951,208, forward strand.
CCCTAAAAAGATCTCTAGATATTGACTACAGAAATATTTTTAACGCAATTTCATTTATGTTAATTACAGCTTTATTTTTAGGGTTCCGTACCAAAAAGGTACAAAAGGAACCCTTATGGTGAGACTCTGTCGGTCCGTCCGTCTGTCTGTTTGTATAGAGAATTGGTCACGTGTCGTCGTCCACTTTCGTCTTAAGCCAGCCTTTACCCGACAGAGAGGATTAGTGTTATCATGAAACGTGCTACCGATAGTTCGATAACTTTTCAATAAGGGGACTTTGGACAAGTTGGCGAGGCTGAGAGAGTAGCCATCTTCGTTGACTTTGTTTGAGATTATTAAGTTACCTGCAAGTTAAAATAGGAAATGTGAACTTGCTTTGCCTACACGATTATTGCCCTATTCATTTGTATGCCTCCATTAAATATTACAAGAACACCATTATTTGCAAGCGCTGGTAGCCTAGCGGTAAGAGCGTGCGACTTTCAATCCGGAGGTCGCGGGTTCATACCCCGGGACCAATGAGTTTTTCGGAACTTATGTACGAAATATCATTTGATATTTACCAGTCGCTTTTCGGTGAAGGAAAACATCGTAAGGAAACCGGAATAATCCCAACAAGGCCTAGTTTCCCCTCTGGGTTGGAAGGTCAGATGACAGTCGCTTCCGTAAAAACTAGTGCCCACGCCAATTCTCGGGATTACGTGCCAAGCGGACCCCAGGCTCCCATGAGCCGTGGCAAAATGCCGGGACGCGGGACGGGATTATATAACACCATCAGGTACACAAATTGACTACCCACAGTAAGCTCAACAAGGCTTGTGTTGTGGGTACTTAGTAGACCTCGTTCTCAGCCGTGTCGTGCCACAGCATGCGTCATGGCCATATACTGGTGGTGCTGATGCATAAAGTCGAAAATTAAGTCACTGAGGATTTTGCTGTGACACCAGAGAGCCTTGTGGTGTACCTACAACGACACAAGATCTTGACTTCATTATAATCCTATGAAAACTCGGCCTCTGTGGACGGGATTGCGGTTTCGTCAAAGTCAAAATCATCAGCTTCAGCCGTGGTGCCATATCACGTGTTTCCTTTTACGTGTCTCGACGGACTGTCCGTGAAGGTGCTAAAAATAATGTGACCATAGACATATATATTACTTCGTAATATCGCTCATATTGCGCAGTGGAAAGGCGTCACCATTGGTGTACACATTAAAGTATAAGCTGCATACAATTCCGACCGAACACCGACGCCTTTCCACTGCGCAATTCGCCACACGACTGAGCGCGCTGGTGTAACTAAATGCGATTTTGACTCCAATGCATCGGCCCCATTCGTAGTGCTCGTAAGGCCGGTCTTTACTAAGTAATATGAATGAGACCCTTTGACCTATATATGCGCTACAAATAAGGTTGTGCCATTTATATCTACTGTAGTCAAGTAATTTAAAGTGATTGAGAGCGTCAGAAACTCGAAAGGGCAATATTTCAGGTATTATGTATTGGGTACGTTGTGGTGGGTCTATTCAATGTCCCAAGGGTACTATTATACCCATTTCAATGCATCCGCTGCCGTGCGGTAAGGCTACCATATTCTTTTGAGGTCCTGCCGCGAACATAGAAAATATAATAGTGGAGATCAATAGAAACGGCAAATATGACAGATTTTGTTTGCAAAAAGTTTTACGATGGTTGTTTTTATTGAAATTCACATTAAATACAAAAAAATATATAAACTGTTTATAAAAACATGGTTGTCTACAAAAAGATCAGATATAGCGCAGCACAACGTCTTGACAATAGAGGCGTGTTCAGATATTTGTGAGCACTTTGGCCGCTCCGATATATTTGATGGCGACTATACAAGGGGGTAAAGTTGTTGATGACCTCGTGTATACCTCAGCAAGCGAAAGATTCCAAAATCAAAGCGTAGCAAGTGGAATCTTGAGCTTTGCGAGGGTTTCAAGACAAGAGTTAAACATACTTTGCTACCGATATACTATTCACTACACCAACAAGAGGAAAATACTATCTGTAAAACATTACTGTACTAACTTTAGTGTTTCTGCTTTGTCCCAATTTTTTTCCCGACTGACAAAAAACAGGATAGATATCCAATATGCTATCTATACGTTACCTATACGTTGTGCATCCATATAAAAAAAATATTGCGTGACGAATCAAGACAGTTTGTTTACATTATTATTAACAGAAATTGTGATATTATAATGAAAAATGCACGCAGGCAGTAATAACGAAATTTATCCAATGTTGAAAAGCAATCGACAAGTTTGTCTTTAGGAGTTTCTAACTTACAAATTGCGTAACATTCCCAACATAATCACACATTATAAAACTCTTTACCCAAAAGGAAAAACTTCCTAAAAAGCTACGCGAAGCAACAAGTTCGTAAGACAGAGCAAATAATAACTCGGAGGGTTTTTCGGGTAAAATGTTACCGAACAATGTTGGTGTTTACAATTTGTTACTGTCCTTGATCTTATACAATCTCCTTAGTTTCCTTGTGTGTGAGGACGAGGACCGTGAATCTAGTATTTAACTGGATCAGTCATGAGCGGTGGGGGGATACGACCGAACGGGATAGTCTTATTTATCTTTCAGTAGCAGTAGCAGAGAAAGCGCTATTATTGTCAACACAACACGTAATCCGACCAAATTACGTAGGTTGTTTTTAGGGTTCCGTACCCAAAGGGTAAAAACGGGACCCTATTACTAAGACTCCGCTGTCCGTCTGTCCGTCCGTCTGTCCGTCTGTCTGTCTGTCACCAGGCTGTATCTCATGAACCGTGATAGCTAGACAGTTGAAATTTTCACAGATGATGTATTTCTGTTGCCGCTATAACAACAAATACTAAAAACAGAATAATATAAATATTTAAATGGGGCTCCCATACAACAAACGTGATTTTTTTGCTGTTTTTTTCCGTAATGGTATGGAACCCTTCGTGCGCGAGTCCGACTCGCACTTGGCCGGTTTTTTTTGGTATGTTGTCAGGAATGTTAAAACGTGTTTTAAATTCTGCCGCATTGCGTATGTTCTGTCCCTCATAGACCGCGAGCAAGGCGCAAATTTCGTCAGGCATCGCCCCCCGGGCGAAAACTCGTATAGCGGTTAACGGCTAAGTATGATGAACCCTCGTGAACGTCAGCTGCCGCTCCGTTGGTGGATTGAGGAATGGCAGCAAATAAAGTCTATAAAAAAATTAGTAAAGTAAAGAGAACCTTGTTCAAGTCCTTCTGTCAATCGTTCTACACCAGCGGCCTGTGGGTTAGTTATACTCAGAGCTCAGAGAGCCCTCAACGCCTTACGAGTCCTCTATAATGACGTTTAGGGGGCTGATGGGGCTCCCTAGATTCTGCAGTGCGTCTGGCATGTTCGCCAACGCCCACGTAGAGGACTTCCACGCTATTATGCGCAAAAAAATCATGTCTTTAGAGGAACGTGGTTGGGTGAGTAAAAGGTACCGTTGACGGGTAGACTTAGAGACTGATTTATTAAACCATAATCAAGTGTTTTATACATCTCTAATCTACGGCGGTACAGACATTATCTTAATCAAATCAGCGCGTGCTCTAAAGCGCCGATAATATTTTGCTGACCGCCATAATGTCCATCAGAAGCAGAATACAGGGTAGTGCCAACAGCATACTAAATATGTTAGCGGACAGGCCAGATAGTCGTTGGATGTCTGTACTAATAAACCCTCATTCAGGGGATGTGTATTTTTTAAATTAGCTAATTGTGTAAAAAATTTTTTGTATATAACCCAGCTTTTAAGTAACTAACAAATTTGGAACACCGTGCCTGAATAAAGAAATTATGTATTATTTATTGCAGGAAGTGAATTCCATTCCTTAAGCTCTGGTTTCCTAGGATAGTGGTGCCGTCATTTAAAGCGGCCGTCTCCATACAAAATACTACTCATCCATATTTAACCGTATTATTTTGTATGGAGACGGCACCGCTATTCTAGGAAAACAGAGCTTTGACGTTCGCACAACAGCTTCAGAAAACCTAGGAAATTATTATTGTCCAAGCTTTCCCTTTCCTTTTCTACACAACAAAAGACAGATTATTTTTATCCAATGTAATATCTTATTACGTTTGCCACCATCCAACCATTAGGTGAATAGTATTTCGTGGAGCTTGGTGATGTTAATGACAGAGCCATTGATAACATTAATTATGGACCCGGAAAACGTATTATATGTCCTTCGTAAAGGCTATTAGTTTCTATTTGGCCAAAACGTTGCCAAGTTTTTTTGTTCTATAATTTGCAAAACGAACGAATGAAAGTGCTCGATATTTGAACTATACATGAAGATGATTTAAAGAAATTTAAAAAAATGTTATATGATTTCCTAGTAAGTAAATCATATTATTCTATTCAAGATTTTTTGTCTGACTCAGGAGATTTCATTTCCTTTTAATATTTATTGTCACTAACATAGGTTAAGAGTGAATAGAATAAGTAACTAATATATTATGGAAATTGAATTTCTGAAATAAATAATTATTTAATTTAATTTAATTTAATTTAATTTAATTTGTTGTGTTGTGTATATTTTATTAAGACTAATTTATAATTTCACGCTACGGCTCTGTAGCTATTTGTGTGCCATGTGGCGAAACATTGTGATACTATATTATACATTTAAGACCTGTTGTACATACCTATGTTTAACAAATAAATAATTTGGAATTTGGAATTTGGAACTTTTCGGTAAATGCAGTTAGGAATCGAACTTACAATCAGTATGAAAACAGATCAGTAATTTCAAAATGCTGCTATAATTTGATTTGTTGTGCGTCGTTGTGCGTCTGACTTCAGTTGTGGCTACGACATATTTGGGTTTTTTAAGTTACTAGAATTTTATTTTATTTAGAACTTTCGCTTCGCTTCGCCGATGACATCGTTGTCTTTGCCCATTCCGCTGCAGAACTTTAGGTAATGCTCCAAGACCTGAGCAATGCAAGCCTTCAAGTTGGACTTCAAATGAATCGAACCAAAACTCAAGTGATGACCAACAGCAGGAAACGTACGGTTACGGTAGACGGGCAGACTATACACTATGTTGACGAGTATATTTACTCGGGCCAGTTAGTCTCTTTCAGCAACAGGCAAGACAAAGAAATCGAGCGCCGTGTCGAAAACGCCTGGAAGAGCTACTGGTCCATGAAAGAGCTGATGAAGGGTAGCCTTCCACTGTCACTGAAGCGAAAACTCGTCGACATGTGTATCCTGTCCGTCCTAACCTACGGTGCTCAAACATGGTCACTCACAGAGAGTCAGAAGTCCAAGTTGAAGGTATGCCAACGGGCTATTGAGCGCAGCATTTTAGGTGTGAAGAGGACCGATCGTATCCGGAACACCACGCTGCGCGCAAAAACCCGCATTGCTGACGTCGGTGAGGAGACTGCTAGGCTCAAATGGGACTGGGCCGGTCACGTCTGCCGCATGCATCCAGACAGATGGGCTAGCATAGCCACCAAATGGATGCCAGAAGAGGGGCGCGGACCCGGCAGGCCCAGACGGAGATGGCGGGACGACCTAGACACCTTTCTCAACAACTGGCCGGAGGAGGCACTATATCGGGAGTCGTGGAGACAAGGGGAGAGGCCTTTGCCCAGCAGTGGGACACCATAATGGGCTAGTAAAAAAAAAAGAACTTTCTATAATTAGGAAAGGTTAGGTTACATTTGTAAAAAGTACGAGAGTGACGTATTATGACACTATAATATGCGATAAACAATCTACGATGATTGACGCAGACAGAAATTAGCGCGCGCGTTCTCGGTCGTTCACTTTCGTCTAAGTAATTGTTGTTCCTACAGTTCGGAGACCTAAAATGCCAAGATAGCAAGCACTATACTATAGGCTATAAAATACAATCATCATATCCACACAGACAGGGATTATGGAATGTTTTGTTGTTATTTATCCCCGTCCATACATACATAATGTAGTGGAAATGAACTAACCACACGAAGGTACACGCGAAGTATGATTTGCAAGTCGGAGCAGTCTCGGGCTTTGAATATTTTGTGATTGGTGATTTGACTTTTAAAACAGCCGCTTATCAAGTGCTCTTGGCTCCGCTTGCTTTGTATTTGAACTAGATTTATTAATTTTGTAGTCTATTGTATTGTTTTTGTTTTTGCTTTGTGACAAAATCATTAAATGTCAAGGTTTCTAGATCAAAAAAGATTACTGTTGCGACGTCGATCGTTGTTGCGCTATAACTGTCAATTTCCTTGATAAAATGAGTGACGGAATGAACGTCATAATCGCGGCAGCAATGCGGCGGGGAACGTCACTAATTAATCAAGGAAATTAATAGATACAGCGGCGGCGGCAACAACGCCGTAATGCAGCTACACATCCGAACGTCACCTTAAAACAACTGATTAGTGGGTAGATTTTCACTCTTATATGAGGTCCGCTTGCTTTGTATTGTACCTATTTGAACTAGATTTATTTATTTTACATCTTATTGTACATAGACGAAGTATAACAGGCGGACTTAGTGCCTCTAGGAATTCTCTACCAATGAACTATACCTAGGGCGAAACGGAAATGCGTCAAGGTGGTTGCAGTGAGAAAAAGACTAGACTGGTGGAACTAGTTACAGATCTATTACGTATCTCGCATCCAGGAGGCTAATTCAAGCTTTTATTATGACATCAAAGTGATATCTAAATTATATCAGTCGCCTGTGCGTCTCTTATATACGAGAACGAGCGAAATGCACGTGCGGTGCGACTGATACTAAATTTGAATTAGCATCCTGTAAAGTCTTTTCACATGTTGCGGTGCATGAGACAGAGCGAGCATTACGGCCCGGCCACGATATCGCACGGCGGCGGCAGCGGCGAGCGGCGGCCATAGGTGGGAACGAAAGGCCTGATCGCTGTGTCTCGCTCCAACCCATGGCCGCCGCTCGCCGCTGCGCGCTGCCGCCGCCGCGCGATGTCGTGGCCGGTCCGTTAGGCCGGTATAACGCGGGATAAGTTGTCATAGATCGGCCGAGGACAAAGGCCGCATTAGGACGATCTGCTCGCCCTGACTGCGCTACCTGTAAATAATATTATGGCGGCTTGGAATATCTGGGTCACTGATGCCACGAAGATGATGATTAAATAAATAACTAAACAATCGCTTTCTGTTTTAGTCATTTTACGGATAAGTATCAAACCAAAGCCATGATGTCAAATTTAGAAATAAAAAGCTGTTTTAAGGTAGTTTCATCCAGCATTTTTAGTTTTAAATTCGGACTGTTTTGAAAAAAAGTGTTGCTTCTACAAATCAAATCTTTAGACAATATTTTAGCAAAAGTTCACTTTCACGAGATAGATGATAGATATAAGTACTTAGTTCCAATTTAGCTACGGACCAGACAGTACAATTGTCCTTATTATACTAGTAATCCTTTCTACGAGTCAGACTTAAGTCAGAGCGAGCATTAGGCCGGCTTCACGCGGGATAACCTTGTCACAGATCGACCGAGTACCGAGAACAAAGGCCGCATTAGGACGACCTGCTCGTCCTGACTGCGCTACCTGTAAATATTATAGCGGCTTGGAATACTCACTAGCACTACAATGATGGATTATTTTAAACCGGGTCACTCACGTATTATTAAGTCGAATAGCTCGACATGTTTCGGTCCAATTTACGAGGAGGAGGAGGAAGAGGATGATGGTTTATCTTCATTATTTTACGGTATTTATTTAAACTTTATTGCACAATTAAAAAACGTACAAATGGCGGACTTAATGGCTCAAGGCATTCTCTACCAGTCAACCATAGGGCAAAACAGAAATTTTCGAATGTGGGTGCATTGTAAAAATTATTCTTATTCGGTATCCGTAGCCAAGACTTAAAAAGGTTAGTGAAAGGATTGACAGTCCATTTTACACATTTATTTATTTAATGTTTGATATGAGCTTTATTTTTTTTAATGTTCATGATTGTATATGCAGCAAAACTATTAGCTTAGCAACTAACCTCTGCATGCCAATGAGTGCCTCTTTCGTATCACTTTTTTACGAAAATGAGGTAAAATAAATTTCTTATTTATCACGTTTCTGTAATTACCCTGTATAATTGAATAGTAACAATACAGAAAGTTATCCCTCATATATTCCCTTAATAATATGTATATTATAAATCACGTGTAGCCAACATGTCCAACTTTCACCTCATCAGAAAAAGTTGGCTAATTCGGACATGTAATTCGGAGCGGGCGCGATCCGAACAATAACTGAGATTTATGAATCATTCCACTTTTGTTGCGAACTGTACCGCCCACGGGAATAAGAGGCCGATTTAGCTGTAGCAATTTTGATATTGTTTTAATTTTGTTATGGCCTTGAGCACCAATAGTAACACTTCGCGTTCGGAAATTTCGGATTCAGAATACATTGCTGCCGCAAATATCAAAAATCCGGGCAGCAACATCGATTTTGACATTGCGACAGTAATGCAGTCAGAAGTAATGTCGCGCTTTAATACTGCTGCAGAAGAAAGAAGAAAACGTTTAATTTAATGTCTTGATTAAATAACCTTTTTGACGTTTCCTGCCGTAATGCGGTCGGACATGTATGAGCGAAATTCACGCGCGACTAACATCATTTAGATATCATTTTAATGTCACAATGTAAGTTTGGAATGGCCTCCGTATCAAATAGCTGAAATAGAATAGGCCATCGTGACGTTCTCATTGGTTACTAATAAGCTTATTAAACCAGTATGAGTTTGAACTGCGAATAAGTATTATTGTTAAGGGGATCCCATGCCCCAATGACCTTCGATCGGAAGCCCTTAGTTTTCGTATGTTTTTTGTAGCTTATCATAATAACAGCAATCGCTTTAAGCTATATAGTATCCCATATTTACTTCAAAGTTCATTGTTTTCGAGATATTTGGCATCAAAGTTGAACAATTTTACGCCAAAAAACTGGTTTTCTGGCTAACTAATTAGTTTAAAATTAAAACCTTAGACACATTTTTAGAGACGTCATAGACGAACCCAAATATATAGATTTCGTATCTGAAAGATCCTTCACAGCAATCGAGATACGAAACAAGTGTTTTTTTAGACAATGTTTAAAAGAATCATAAATAAATAAGTATTCATTTCTTTCAAAATCCGGTAGACAAAAAGTGAGATAAAAGATTGAAGAAACGAAAGCCGTTTGTCTTATAATTCTATATGTAGTACAAAAGTAGGAGATACGATTCAAAACTTGTCAAAAATCGATGAAAACCTCGGGTAGCCCCTTAAGGATTTCGGGGTTGACTTATACTGGTGTCTATTTAGTACGTGATAGGGAAGTATAGAAACAAACATGTTGTGTAGCTTTTGTGTGAATTAAGGTTTCCGGCAAGCTCAGTTCTCCATACAAACGTCGTTCCGCTCTCATTTTAAAACGACTAGCTAGATTGCTCTGAAACTTTGTACTTACAATAGGATAAGGTATTTACAGTACATATGGTGCTACTTTCTCGCACTAGTGCGTAAAAGAGCACTTTTCGTGCATATGTCGAAAGTTTAAAGGGCCATATGTACTGTAAAACGTTGTACGATACACGTGCGGATAGGTAATTCGCAACTCGTGTCGATTTAAAACACTCCCTGCGGTCGTGTTTTAATTTATCGCCACTCGTTTCGAATTTCCTCTTTTCCGCACTTGTATCGTAAATAACTATTATGTATTTTTCCAGTCATTTATAAAGCGTGCATGGGGCATGTCTGTAATTAGTTAATGTAGCTTCAGATACCATAGTTAAAAAAAATACAGCGAACTTAAGATTTTCATACAAAACTTGTTTTTGCTCTATTTCGTTTGTTTTATAAACTGGAGCTATATAAACTAATTTCAGACCTAGATATACCTTATGTCATTGTATGTGCAGTTTCATTACAATCAAATACGTAGTTTTAAAATGAGAGCGGAACTCCGTTTGTATAAGAAGGTGCAATTCGGCCGAGCTTGCCAGGGACTTTTGGTTTGGACAATGATTGGATATTTAGTAATGTATTTAGACGTGGAGTTATTATTATTATACCTAGCTATATCCGTCACACTCTCGGGTTTTCAATTCCAGTCATTTATATTATAAGGCGTGCGTTCAATACGTAGAAGCTGTTTGGAGAGGTTTGATGTCCAACAATTATTTAGGTACCCGTGAATGGTCACGGGTATATAAAAAGGGCCTACCTAAACTGATTTGAGCAGGCATTTGAAGTCTATCGTAGAAAAATGGACACAGTACTAATTGTATTACACAAGGTGGAAAGAATTCATTGGCCTCGGAGGAAACTAGAAATTGAATGCAGTTTTGTTTCTTTTAAATAAAAGAATATTTCCTACGCAAAATGAGCTAATTTAAGGCGGTTCCCTGAGCCAGAAGGCGAAAAATCTCCTTATATGATCATGTTTTTCTAAGAGGCGTTGATATTCGTAGACGTGGAAAAAATATATGTAGCTCTTGACTATATTATCTTTAATAACATAGCTTCCGATACACGAATTATGACACTTCGCTCGATACAATTAATTCCCAAAGTAACCTCTAACTCGGACTTTTAATCAAACTTTACTCGGTTATTTATTATGTGATACTATAAACAAAAAAATAAGACAAAACAATCTTAACTTAAATAGTAATTTCATACCTTTCGAATTTCGATATTGTAAGGAAACGTTTTTAAAATAAATAAAAATCGACAAAACTCGATCAAAATGGACACTTGGCGCACATGATCTTTCTCGTTCTTCCTTGCGAAATATGACAGTGACAGCGGCAAACCGATGGAACGGCTTTAAGGTTTTAAGGCACGTTGCCTCCAGGGCCCATTCATTCTTTCCACACTATACAATATATCGGGTTGTACTGTGTATTTGTTTAGTTAACTCAACTAAGCAGTTGTGAATTTTAATTTTAATTTATTTATATAATTTTTTGTTGTGTTGATTTTGTCTATTAAAGATTTTGAATTGAATTGCATTCAAACCTCATTGAAAACTACTTCGCCTGAGCTTATAGCTCAATCCTATTCTTTAAGCGATTTGAATACCATTGTAATAAATAAATGGGTTATTTTACGCTGATGTAAGTACATTTTTATCATCGGGCACAAAGGGAATGCTTTTAATTCGACGTACGCATGTTATATCGTTGAGGGATTTCATTTTCGTATGGGTCGTTAAACTCATTAAGAACACTTTATTTAACGAGTAGTACTTTATGTTTATAATACCATTTATAACGGGTTGTAAACATTTTTACATGAAGTAAAAAATAATAGAGGTTTATAAAATTTTATGGCAGATTTCAACGTTAGTGAAACAAGCTGTAACCACCAAATTACAAGAAAAGAACTAGCAAAGTGAGAGTCGGACTGATGATTGAGTAAGTAATTAAATTAAAATATTATTAACAATCTTTTTTTTTATACCGACTTAGGGCTTTCATTGTAACAAATTATTAATCTGAATCAGGCTCTTGAACAATTCTTCAGATACAGATGCAGCCTGCGGACAGACGGACGTCACTTTAAATTAGGCTTAATTTAAAAAAATAAGAAATAAGTTTTACAATTTTTTTATTACCTAAATTCAAATGGGACTGGGCCGGTCACGTCTACCGCATGCATCTGGAGAGGTGGGCTAGCTTAGCAACCAAGTGGATGCCGGTAGAGGGGCGTGGACGGGGCAGGCCCAAACGGAGATGGCGGGATGACCTGGACAGCTTCCTGAACAACTGGCCGGAGGAAACACCAAATCGGGAGTCGTGGAAATTAAGGGGAGAGGCCTTTGCCCAGCAGTGGGACATTTAGTAGGCTTAAAAAAAAACACATTTCGAAATAAATTAATGTGCTAAATTTCCAAAAAAAAATACATCACATTTTACGTAACAGCTACTCCATGAACTTAATACGGACTATCATTCGCCGCGAGAGGTACTGTACTGTCCGCGAGCGAATTCCGTGCACGGCTGAGGAATGTTACGAATGTTGGGCGTCATGGCAGTGGTGTCATTTTGTACGTCAGGGCGCGGCGCACACCCCCCTCCCCACTTCCTCGACTTCGAATGCACGGAATTGGCGCGCGGACAGTAGGTGTGTAATAGTAAAAAAAATCCATTTTTCACTCTTCGGTTACGGAACCCTAAATAGTAAGTGTACGTTTTTTGCATTTTTATCCGCACATTTTTACCAGTTTCAGGCTCAGTTTTCTTATAATATTTTTTTCTAGGCAGTACCTTTCTTTGTATTATTTTTACCATAACAATAAACATCTGGCAACAGCGGAAACAACGCAAAGTACCAGCAACAGTTACATAAGTGCTTTAGCTTTATTCTGGAACATTTCTTATGAAAACAGCCTTTATTTCTGTGTATTCATACTGCCCCAGTTATTGTCGTAAGTCACATTGAAAAATCAGTTTGAAAATGGTACTTATGGCAACAGAATATGGTTATTAATTGAATGAGCTTTCGAATGTTACGATTGTATGTAGGTATTTAGGGAAGTAATAGTACTTTTTATGGTTTTGAAAGACTCCGAGCGCATTTATTTATTTTCCTGTAGTTATTTTTACATTTTTGCTAAAAATACAGTGGCTTTATGTTCTTAGTATATACATAACCATGGCCCGTACTTTTCATGCCATTGACGAAAAAATTACGTGACGCTACATACAGTATGATAAAAAAAAAATACAAAAAAAAAAATACAAAATATTTATTGCCAGAAAACATTGTTAACAAATTTTTCACAGTGACTCTGACACTAGGCTGAGCCTGTCCTGCCGAGCCCTTACAGGAATTTAACAGAAAGCAACACGCATGCAATAGGAAAAATAGTAAATAATATTTTCAAAGTCTTTTCGTAACTAACTTAGCGGTTTCACTCACGTATTCTTAGTCACTGGCGCGACATAATAAATTAACATGTCTCAAGATAGTTTAAATTCGATTAGTCTTTTCGTAATAATTTATCATTTGTCAACCTCTTTGATATATATACTTGACAATTAATTCAGTACAGTAACGTCTAACTGACTTTCATCTTATTGTCACTCGACCAAATATGTAATAGATTTTTAGTAGTTTATTAAATCATTTAATACATGGACTTCCGGTTCGAGCGCCATCTTGATAGTTAGCATCGTGATTAATTACTTTGTTTTTTGCTTATTAATATTGTTTAAAGTGTAATATCGATAGCTTATTATACAGTAAACTAATGTGGTAGTGTGCAGTGAATGGAGAATTAATTTTGAAGCGCGTTTAACCACCATCTTGGAGTCAACGGCCGGTAGTCCACGTGCTTCTTGTAAAGTCTAGCTATCGATTTACAAGAGCTAACAAATCACCGTACACTGTCTTGTACAACCGTACAATTTTTGTCGTTTGTAAACCTCTCAATACCTTGATACTGGCGAAATAGTCCCACTGGGCTGAAGCCATAATTTTAAAAGAAGAAGAAGAAGAAGATTTAATACATATTTTTGATTTTAATAAATGTATTTGACGTATAGGTGTTCGCGGGCTAGGTTTCCGCAACTCGACGTCTTACGATGCGCCTATTTTGCGTGATGGGTTGCCGGCACTACTCCTGCCAACCCAACTCCTCCAAGAAGCCTAGCAGACCCTTGATGTTGCCGACGACTTCTGGGAGAGACCCCGGCGAACCGAGGTATTGTGCCCGGTATTCTGCCACCCCTGGACATTCGAGGATGACGTGGGCGGCTGTCTCTTCTGCCTCCATGCATGCCCTGCAAAGGGGGCTATCTGTAACACGCATGGTTAGTAAGTGTTTGTTTAGTGAGGCGTGGCCAGTTATGGCTCCAGTTAGTAGCCGGAGTTGTGGCCTCTTCAGCAGTCGCAGCCTCCGTGACAGACCTGGGTTGATCGTCGGGAGGGCTTCCTTCGCCTGTCTGCAGGTACCTAGGTTAGTCCAATACTGTTGGTGTTTTACCTTGGTGTTGTGTCGCAGCATGTTCCGGAGCCAGGCATATGGCAGAGGTAGGATTGGCTCCGGTCCTGCCACCTTCAGTTCCGAGCCTCCTCTTGCTAATATGTCGGCTGCATCGTTACCTCGCGAGTTGCTGTGTCCTTTAATCCACTGCAGAGTTACGCTATTGGTGGTACATACCTCTGATAGAGCTTTGTGGCATTCGTAGATTAGCCCTGAGGTCAAAGTATAACTTTGCAGGGCTTGTAATACCGACCGACTATCGGAGAGTATGCGGATGGGGTAGTCCAGTACTTTCCTTGAGACGATTGCGTGTGCTGCCATTATGATGCCCATACATTCTGCCTGGAAGACTGTGTTATGTGCACCAAGTGGTGTCGAGATGTGTATGTTTAGGTCCTCTGAGAATGCCCCAGCGCCAGTGCCTGACCTTGTCTTTGATCCATCCGTGAAGATTCTCAGCTCCCTTGGGTTGAGTCCTTCATGGGGTATGTATTTGACGTAACAAGTTTTTATTTTTCTTCGCGTCAATAGGTTAGTAAAACACTGTGGGAACGAGTAACCCGAAAGTATAAAAAACTCCGTGTATGTTAAATTACGTCATTTTTGCGTCAATGTAATAACATGTACGGGCTTTGTACTTATGTATATAACAATAGCACAAAGGAATCGCAATATATTGCTTTAATGGACACTTATAGGTTCTCCGAATTCTTATGAACGTAATTCATTGTACATGTTCGTTATTAATGTTTTATTTCAATGCTTTTGTTGCTAAATGGGTACTTCTAGTTATGACTGAATTAGAGAACATCGTTTGGTCGTTTTCAGACCATTTATCATTCGCAAAATGTTTTTATGTGTAGGTAATAGTTTAGAAATATAGGTAGCGCTAAACATAACAACTGTAGGGTGCATTCCGGTAAAACATAACAACTGTAGGGTGCATTCCGGTAAAACATAACAACTGTAGGGTGCATTCCGGTAAAACATAACAACTGTAGGGTGCATTCCGGTAAAACATAACAACTGTAGGGTGCATTCCGGTAAAACATAACAACTGTAGGGTGCATTCCGGTAATTCCGAAAGGAAAACACACTAAACAAGTTGCGGATAATTCCGAAACGGGACTTATTATAACTGAATATGAGTGACTTTTAAATGACTTTTGTGATTACCCAAATTCCTAAATTACCGTTATGGCTTAAATAAGAAAGGGGCCGTTGTATTCTTATAAAACATTAACCGAACATTTAACGTTATTTCAAACAAAAACAATTTGACCTTCCTGCATAATCGAGTAATAAGACATCCAATAAAGTTAGTTAGCCCCGAATTCGGATCGGGAGGAAAATTATGCAAACGGCAGCAGATGGCCGATCAATAAACCCGGACCTTTCTAAAAATATTTACATGGAAGTTTAGAATCGCTGGAAAAGGTTGTCACGGGGTCTAGCAATGCGGCAATCGACTAGAGACTACTTAAACTGAAAAAGTGACAGGCCAACAGGCCAATTCTAGTTTTAGTTATTAGATCGTGGGACAACATTAGGAAGTGCCACATTTACATTTCCGCACGCGTGCGGGAATAGTTATTTACGATACAAGTGCGGAAAAGAGGAAATTCGAACGAGTGGCGATAAATTAAAACACGACCGCAGGGAGTGTTTTAAATCGACACGAGTTGCGAATTACCTATTCGCACGTGTATCGTACAACGTTTTTAAGGTTCCGTACCCTAAGGGTAAAAACGGGACCCTATTACTTAACTAAGACTTCGATGTCTGTCAGTCTGTCTGTCCGTCTGTCACCAGGCTGTATCTCATGAAACGTGATAGCTAGACAGTTGAAATTTTTGTATTTCTGTTGCCGCTATAACAACAAATACTAAAAACAAATATTTATATTAAAATAAATATTTAAGTGGTTATGGCAATACAACAAAAGTGATTTTTTTGCCTTTTTTTTGCGTAATGAACCCTTCGTGCGCGAGTCCGACTCGCACTTGGCCGGTTTTTTTAATTTACCAAATATAAATCCTGATATAAAAAACAGATAAAATATTGATTTTTCTGCAAAGTTTTAAAATAAATAACTAATATGTGTTACATTTATTATATTTCTACTCTATTCCGGACCGAGCGGTGAGCAACAACAATCATTACTACGCTGCGCTCGCCGCCAGATATTCTTATGGAAGCGCTAATTGCGACTGAAAAGCGTTTGGCGGCAAAGTCAAGAGACAAATATTTAATCATGAAAACTTTCTAAAAGGGCAATGCAATAAAAAAGCAACATTATTTTCAGAGAATGTTCTCATGGCTTTAAATCATTTTACGGTTTAGACTCACTTGTTTTAGTCACTCGCGCGACATGTTTCGGAGAGCCTAGGTCTCCTTTCTCAAGCACTAATAGTGCGAGCAGCGTTCACGACGACCGTGTATTGCGTACTGGGTAACATGTCGCGCGAGTGACTAAAACAAGTGAGTCTAAACCGTAAAATGATTTAATGTTAGTATGTCTCACAACAGTTTAAATTCGTTTCTCATGGCTTATTTACACAAATTGACAGCTAAATTATAAGCCGATAACATTGTGGTCGGTGTGTCAGTGTGGTCTATGGTAAAATGAACACTAAAACGAAAATAACATAGGCGAAATTGATAGCATTTTTGAAACGACAAAGTGATGGATTTAAGTCTTAAAAAGGCAAAATTATTATCTGCAGACCACGTCAAGAAATGATCGACGAAGTACCCAATCACAAATATTTGGCTACCAAGGTAAGATTAAGTTTGTATAAGAAAAAAAATGTATAAAATAATGATTTTTAAGATTGGTTATTACCGCTTTTATTCTTGGTTATAATAACAGTAGGTAATAATTATTAATAAAATTGTTTTGTTCATAGGTATAGCATTAATTTTTGGCATCAGCGAAGCATTAAATTCAAATACAGAAAGGCATTCTAACGGTACAGACATTATGTTACTATTAGTAATACGAAACTATGTACTATATTATTATTTAGTACATAAATTCTTTGTACAGCACCGGTCTTTATAAATCAGTACACTTTAATATTTTCTCTTTATATTCTCTTGAACTTAACTACTCCTTTTAATATTTAATAAGTGAATTTTGTTAAACAACTCACAAAAGCAACATTGGGTTTCATTTCCATGAAAAAAGTTTCGTTGTGCAGTCCCTTCTAAATTACCTTATTCACTTAACGGCAACACCCTGTAACGGATGCGAATTTATTTGATTTTTCGAACCTTCCTAATCGAGAGAACCATATTACCACTGCTTTGAGCGAAGGCGAACGTTTGGCTAAAACTAAAATGCGCCTACTAAAATTGTGCGATAAGGAGAGCTAAGGCGAAAAATCCTGCGTAAAAAATCGAGATTTCGTACTCTACTGTTTCCTCTTCCAAAACTTCAAAAATCGTTATGAAATTTTTAAAGTCAAAGTCAAAGTCAATATAATCTTTATTCAAATAGGCCTAACAACAAGCACTTTTAAATTGTCAAGTTTTAAATATTACCTTAATCTAAATATCAGAGCAATTTATTGATGCAGTTATTATTATTCTTAAAAACATTGAATTATTATAGATAGGTATGACACACACCAAACACCAAAATTGTATAAAAAATACTAGTCTAGAAACTTTCTAGAATAAAAATCTAAATGTCATTGAATTATCAATTTCATCATTATTAACACAATAATAAATAATTAATTATTTTCAATCACAATCCCACGGTGTTTCATCATTCATGTAGTCTTGTGTGCTATAATAGGCTTTAGAGATAAGTTTACGTTTTACATATTTTTTAATAAATAAAAAAACAACAAAAGCAAAGTCCAACACAGATTGATAATATTAATCTGTGCTGAAAAAAATCATTGCTCTAGGGTCAAAAATCATGGAGGAAAGAGTCGAGTACGTTTGTATGGAGAAATTAACACTCCGCTATCCCCTTGTCATGTCACAAATGTCACGGAGATATTTTATTTTAAAACGGACAGTTTTACACTTACAATTTTGGTTTGACTTCGCACGCCTCTTAGTTATAGTTTCACTTGCCTCATCATCATCATCATCATCATAACTACTTAAGAGCTTTGCTCTTGTCGGTGGAGTAATTGCCAATCCTTTCTTTCCTGAGCCAGTCTTTTGATTTGCTCGTACGATGCATTCTCTTTTACTTGGCTCAGATATGTGATTCTAGGCTTTCCACCGCCTCTCGTCTTTTCAATTTTCCCTTCCAGGATGTTTAGGAAAAAGTTGTCGTTTCGTATTAGATGTCTTAACATCTTGCCTCTCCTATTCCTTATGGAATTTAATAAGCTTCGCCTTTCTCCTACCATATTCAAAACCTCTTCATTCGTCTTTCTTTCAGTCCAACTAATCCTTTCCATCCTCCGCCAACACCACACACACCAAAGCTTCCAACCCTTTTCCGTTTTTCTTCACTTGCCTACGGAACCCTAAAACCCGCAAGTGGAGATGTGCGGCTATCAGAAGCCGATTATTCCATTATTTACGGCGCGTCCGACCCCGCTTCGTTTATCGGACCCATCAATGCGAGCATAATTTATGGAACTATAAATAAAACTATCCAGTGATCGAGTGTTAAAAGGTGATCGCTAGTGATCACTGATCATCAGTGATCATAAATACAAGAACCGACGTAATAAATCCGCGATTCCGATCCGGATTTAAATATATCCGCGCGAGAAGTAACTGTGTGTGCCCTTTTGGAAATATGAGTCTGAGCACTATTTTATCCTTCTTTTTATACCATCATCATCATTATTGGCCACGACATCTATAGCAGGTGATTGTTGCAGCGTCGGGTATAATCAGGTGTTACGGGGAGGTTGATTGCAACGACTGCGATGAGTGAAGAGTCCAATACCAGAGCGGCATCTTCTGCCACAGCAATCACAAACATGACGAGAGTCCAAGGGAGGAGGTCTAGCAGCGCGGAGTCTTTTCTGCCTAAGGTTCTCTAACCAGTCTTCGTCTTCGTCTTCGTTTAAGACTGTCTTTTTATACCACGTCGGTGGCAAACGAGCATACGACCTGCTTGGTAGTAAAAGGTCACCGTAGCCTATGGACGGTTGGACTCAGACTTGTTATTATGATGTAAAAATTGCTTGCTATTGATATCGATTACACTTTCAATAAATCACTACCACGGGTACGTTTCGTTTTTGCCCCCAATAAACCGGACTATGAATTGATGTCAATATTCTCTTACGGAACCTCACTATTATTTATCGATTTCCCTTGTATATAATAAGGACTATATATCATTCATTATTTATGAACGATACGATAAGGCATGCTAAAGATAGTTCCGTAGAAAGAACACTGGAAACAACATGTTCCTTAAAGTACTCGTGTTTGTGATTGGTAAGTAAATTATTAATTTATTTACTTAATTTGATTAAGTAAGAGCCTCTGGAAGTTTTAAGGAGTTGACTTTTCCGTGGAAACTTCGTAGATATCTTCATTAAGCCTAATTCAATTTGAAGAATCTACTAATTGATGTTCAAGTACTGATTAAATTTTCTCTAATAACTGAATTTTAATGTTTTTTTTTTTCAATTAGCTAGTGTTTATCAGTTTGTGGTCACGTACGGTATGAAATAATATAATCACATGTAAACCGTGAACAGGAGGCCAATTCAAACTTACATTGTAACAACATCTAAATGATGTCAGTCGCCCGTGCGTCTCGCTCGCGCCAATACATGTACGGAAAAGTAAGAGTGAAATGTTTGCGCAACAAGCTTTTAAGATATAATTTTGATGTCACAATGTAAGTTTCAATTTGCCTCCCGCTCACGCCAATACATGTATGGATAAGTACGAGCGAAATTGGTTTTTATTCACTATGATAATTATGATGTATTACTTTTTTAATAACAAAACTTCCGCGAGACAGACATATTAAATATATTAATAACGGGTCACTTACGTATTTTAAGTCGAAAAACGCTCGACATGTTTCACTCCGTACGGAGTGGCGCCCGATGACTCGGCTCGGCACCAGTGGCGGCAGGGTGGGCGAGAAACTACCCTCGTTTAGACATGTCGAGCGTTTTATGTAAAATACGTGAGCGACCCGTTATTAATATACTTAATATGATCTACTCTTTGTATTGCTATTGATATCCCAAATAAATATAAATAAAACTTATAAATATTGTATTCTCAAAACAGGAATAAACATCGCAGCAGCCTCTCGCTGCGACCACTTCTACAGAAAAGACTACACCTACATCGACCAGTTCGACGCCTTCTACAAGCTCCACTGGGACTTATCGGGGCAGACCTGGGGCTCCGCCTTCTTGGCCTGCGATGACGAGGGCGCATCCCTGTTTTATCCGAAGACGGCAGAAGAGTGGAGCATTGTGAGAACCCTGGTCGCGCCGATGAAACTCAAGCCTAATGTTACGGAGATTTTTGTTGGGATACATGATGAGTTTGGGCTCGGAGAGTTCATGACTGTTGATGGTAGGTAAAAGTAGAAGTGCCGAAGAATGTGCCTACTTTGCTCCCCACTGGGTTAACAGTTTGAAAACTATGTGTCGTTTTCAAACAAAAGGTACCACATTGTCGTTTGCCATAAGGACGCTCTGACAGGTTTTGCGTATAAAGATACAAGCAATTTTCATCCTTATGGTAAGTGACAATGTGGTACCTTTTGATTGAAAACGTCACATATTACAAACTCATTTAAGTCTTACAACACTAATAAAATCATACCTAGTTGCAATGGTCTAATTTAAATAGGCATATACTTAGGTATATCAACGTACCTACTTACCATAATATAATAATTTTAAAGTTTAATTTCAATTTTGGAGCAAGTAACCACATTTTACGGTACAAACTTTTTTTTGTCTCGAATTGCAACTAAAGGAGATCGAATTTTGGGCTTTTTCATTTCGTATCGTTTATGTAATATTAAAAATTGATGTCGGCATCTGACGAGGAAAAAAGAATATTCTGTCGGACACGAGACTCTGTGGTCATCTAATCATTAGATTCTAATGCCTTAAACATTCGTCCATACAGCGTCTGATCATTAAATTTGGCACAAAAGCCGGAGCGTCTATGGCGCTATCATCCTCAATGTTACAGGCATGTCTACACCATCTCCTCTACCAGATAAAGACCAAGATTTGGAAGGCCAGAGCGCATGCGTGGTGATGGAAATAGATACTGGCGCCTACAAGCTGGAGGCATGTGACACGGACATTATAAAGCCGTTTGTTTGCAAAAAGGTCGAAGAGGTTATTCCATCCTGTCCTACCATCGATCGTGGTAAGTACTGTTCTGTCGTTATTTACAGACCTTTCTTAATTGACGACCAGGCCGGTCCCTAGGTCCTTAAGGCGTGTAAATAAGACAGGAACGCATGAAAAAATTCGAACGCTCCTGCCGGGCTAGCACATGAGTGGCGCGAGAGTACCTCGCCGCGACATAAACTACCCGTGCCCCTTTAATTCATACAGTTAATAAAAGACGGGTAGTCTATCTCGCGGCGAGATACTGTCTCGCCAATCATGTGCTCGGCCTACTGGTAAGCTTCCGTAACTCAGTTTGTTTAAGAGCGGTGTTCCGGAAGATCGCAAGTTCAAGTCTTGCCCGTGTATTTTTCCATTTTTCCTTAAGTAAAAAATTTTTAGTATCACTCGCATTTAATTCTTCCAGGCTACACATACGATAAAAAAACCAAAAAATGCTACAAGCTCAACCAAAGAAAGAAGCCCTGGACCGAAGCCATGCAGACCTGCTTCATGGAAGGCGGGATCCTGGCGGTGGTCACCAGTGCTGACGAGGCGGATGTCATCTTCCAGAAGTTGCCAGAATATGAGGAAGAGTACTTCGTTGGATTTAGGAGACTGTTCCAGAATGGAGACTTTTATACGGTGAAAGGTTAGTTTGGTTTTGATACTTTTGATTTGATAAGTAAAATGTAAATTTTACAGTATGTAGAATTAATTTTACCATTTCTACCTTCCACAATACCTTATTTTTTTATACCACGTCGGTGGCAAACAAGCATACGGCCCGCCTGATGGTAAGTAGTCACCGTAGCCTGCAACACCAGAGATATTACATGCGCGTTGCCGACCCTTTAAAAACCTGTACACTCCTTTTTTGAAGAACCCCATACCCCAAAAAACCTCGTGAAGCCCCTCGGGAAAAACTCGGCAGGGTGCTTATTCCACAGCTGAAGCATCCGCGGGAGGAAATTTCTCTTAAACCGCACAGCACACGACCATTTAGGTTCTAGGGTTCTAGTGAATTCAATTATTGAGCTAATTTGTGTAATAATGTCCTATAATATTTATTTATTGATCATTTTAGGTCAACAATTCGACAACACATTCTACAAACGTTGGCGAAACAATGGAAACGACGAGAACGAATTGAACAACGATTGCGGAACGGTATCGAAGCGATACGACTACAGAGACCTATTCACCGGCACGAGGAATTGTCTCCAACCCGCTGCTTTCGTGTGTGAGATGGTCGCTAAGGCTTAGATTTGGAGGCAGATTTCACTTGTTTTTCGGTGAATCAACTTTTAGAACATTGAAATAAAACTATGAAAACGGATTATATCGCGTATATTGAATTTATAATACATCCCGACGTTCGAACCTTCAACGAACAGCGTTCGTGGTCAACGGGTGACTGAGCAACAATTACAAAGTGCAAAAATACGGACGTGCAAACGTCGGGATGTATTATAAATTCAATATACGCGATATAATCCGTTTTCATAGTTTTATTTCATGATTAACTATCGCGGTAACCGAAGACAATTTTAGAACATTGATTTCGTGTTTTAGACTCCCTAGCAAAGAAAAATGGTTTTTTACAAAACCATATAGATTTATTTACTTTTTTTTGTTTATACGGGCATTATTATATAGGTACATAAGTATTTAATTAACACATTAAAATTAACAACTTGATCAAATAAAAGTTACATTTTGTACGGTAACGCAGCAGAAAAATACAAAAATGGTGTGTCCCTGATTTTTGTTTTTCTGCTGCGTTACCATATAAAATGTAACTTTTGTGTGATCCAGTTGTTAATTTTAATGTGTTCAATTAATACTCATGAATCTAATAATGCCCGTGTAAAAAAAAGAAAAAAAAATCAAAATGGTTTTTAAAAAATATATTTTTCTTTGCTAGGGGTCTTGGGACACGAAATTAAGTGTTCTAAAAGTTGATTCACCCTTTTATGATCACTCTTGAAATCAAATGGCTACAATACCAAAAAATACATACGTTCTACCTGTTTAATCACGAAGCTGCTCTTCAAATTGTATTCAAACACCAAAAATGAATAATCACCAAATATAATTAATGATCACCAAATCTTGAAGAGCAAATTAATTCGCAATTTTCACTTTAAGAAACGACTATGATTACCATATAATGTATACATATATTACCAAATAAAGTATAATGATGCCAAACTTACTAGACCCGCCCACTCAACCCCCTCCGTACACCGCACCGCACGCGCATCAGTTAAATGGGTTAGGTTAGAACTGCGACCCTTTTTTTTATACCACGTCGGTGGCAATCAAGCATACGGCCCGCCTGATGGTAAGCAGTTACCGTAGCCTATGGACGCCTGCAACACCGGAGATATTACACGCGCGTTGCCGACCCTAAAGGAGCCCACTGACTATTAGTCCGCCGGACGATATCGGCCTGTCAGTTGTTCGGAACTGTCAAATTTTTGTTCTAACTGACAGGCCGATATCGTCCGGCGGACTGATAGTCAGTGGGCCCCTTAACACTCCTCTCCCTCGTTGAGCTCTGGCAACCTTATTCACCGGCAGGAACACAACACTATGAGTAGGGTCTAGTGTTATTTGGAAACTAACAGAAACGAAAACAATGTAACCTCGTAACCATACAAAATTTTCCTATTTTTTATATGAACCTTGTTGTATAGTAAATTAAGATGGATTTCGTATGTTTGAGAAAGCAATGAAACAAAAGAAATGCGACTTTCTTTGGTTTATGGAAGGTTCTAATTAGATTGAAACGGAAGTGTAGGTAGGTACACTGTAATGCAGATTGGGTCTACAATGATAAATGTTGTGTAGTTGTAGTACCAATTTTACTGACCCGTTTTCACATGAGTGTATTTCAAAAGGAAAAATGTCAATAATAGTACATTACTACAGAGGCCGGGAAGTAAGGGGTTGCCGGCCGAATGCATATATACGGCCGAACGTAGTGAGGCCGGATAGTTATGAGGCCGACAACCCCTTTTCACGCCGATGTATGTATAGTGCTTTTCTCAAACATGCAATGAAATAAATAAAGAAATCTCCACGAAATCAAAGTTTTAATTCTAAAGAAACTAAAAGTAAACTAGGCACAAAATATAACTACCACTTGTACCTATCTTTATCACACGTGTCGTATATTTTACACATGTAGTTAATCAATTTATTACACAAATGTTCAAAGGTATATTTATGTATCTTTGATTTTTCGCCTTGCATCCTTCTGACTGTAGTTTTAGCCACATAACTAAGATTACATCGTTTTTTATGTTGATATTATGCTTCACATACATCGTTGCCTTAAACATGGAGTATAATTAACAGGTATTCATTTAATATTTTCGTCGGAACTCATATTAAATAACACAATAAACAACGCACAATAAATCCAATAAAATATAATTACAGATACACAATGAAAAATGTTCAACTTTACCTCCAAAACGATTAAAAAACCACCAACGCGTGTTTGAGTAGACATTTTTACCGCTAATATTTAAATGAAATATGTTTGTCAAAGGACTGCCTCATTTCAAACATAGACAGAGATAATCATATTACTTTGTCTTACACTGGTACTAGCACCCAAAAGAAAAGGATGAGTATAGTTTTTTTGTTCTTATTTACTGACAAACTGGTTTGACCAACTATATTTTAAATCTGTATTTGTAAGTAAATTTGTAATTAAATATTATTGGAATTTGTTAATAATGTTTTATTTATATATTTTTTGTAAATTCGATACAAATAAAACTGCAAAATATATAATAATCGTTTATTGTTTTTTTTAAGGGGTATTGGCAGAATGTCATTCCGAACCATAAGCAAATATTGGTTATAATTCTTTTTTTTTGGCTGAATGCCATGATGCTGTGTCTCAAATATATGTGAAATGGAAATTAAAAAAGAGCCACTTCCCGGCCTAGGCCTGCAACTTTGTATGAAATTTCATTACAGGCCCCTCGTCTAGCCGCGCCGGAGTCGTGATACTTCCCAGCCTAATATAAAGAACGTAATATCAATATTACATAGCATGTTTGAGAAAAAAGTAATGTTTTTTATATTTTATGTTTAATTAAAGGCACATTTTTATACAAATACAATACAAAAGGCGGTTTCATTTACCTAACTCGCCCACGGGATAATGTTTCCTAATTTAAACAACGAAGAAATTAATCAAAGCCTCCCACGGTATTGTTACGGTCATTGCTTCTTGTGTTGGTAAATAGATATCTTTTTATTTTTATTTATTTTTATATTTATTCTTAAAAATAATAACTTTTAAAATTTTAATTAATAATAACAACATATTAGATGTCGCTTTTTGTGGCGACCCATACTGTGGGGCCGAGTCACCGTCTGCTGGAAATAAAATTGTATACCATTTTATTAGGCAGGCGTCCGGTTATCCATACTAATCCATACTATCCATACTAATATTATAAATGCGAAAGTCTGTCTGTCTGTCTGTCTGTGTGTTCCCTCTTCACGCTTAAACCGCTGAACCGATTTAGATGAAATTTGGCATAGAGATAGTTTGAGTCCCTGAGAAGGACATATGATAGTTTTTATCCCGAAAATCATCCCTTAATAAAGTAAAAAGCGGGGTGGAATTGAGATAATTAACGAAGTGCCTGCTAATTTGTGCGCATAATATGCTCAAATTTAGATTGCTATGAGAATTTTTCCAGGCGCTATACTTTAGCTGCTGTTACTAAGTCCGCGCAGACGAAGTCGCGGGCAAAAGCTAGTATCCTATACAGCGTACTAGCGACCTGCCCCGGCTTCGCACGCGTAGTTCAACTAATTTACACAAAACCTTTACAAATAATACATATAAACCTTGCTATTGAATCACTGTATCTATTAAAAAAAACGCATCAAAATCCGTTGCGTAGTTATAAAGATCTAAGCGTACATCGGGACAGACGGACGGACAGACAGCGGAAAGCGACTTTGTTTTATACTATGTAGTGAAATAGCCCAGTATTTAGTCCATCGCTTTTATTTCACTTAATAGCCTAGTTCATTTTTAGGGTTCCGTACCCAAAGGGTAAAAACGGGACCCTATTACTAAGACTCCGCTGTCCGTCTGTCCGTCTGTCCATCGGTCCGTCTGTCCGTCTGTCCGTCTGTCCGTCTGTCTGTCACCAGGCTGTATCTCATGAACCGTGATAGCTAGACAGTTGAAATTTTCACAGATGATTTATTTCTGTTGCCGCTATAACAACAAATACTAAAAACAGAATAATATAAATATTTAAATGGGGCTCCCATACCACAAACGTGATTTTTTGCTGTTTTTTCCGTAATGGTACGGAACCCCTCGTGCGCGAGTCCGACTCGCACTTGGCCGGTTTTTTTAGATTTCACGTCTTCCAAAAGGTCCGGAAAAAAATCATTTATTTCAAGTGAGATACCTTGGTTAGTGAAGTTTATGACATAGCAACTAAATGTCAGCGCAATTTCTTGTTTCAATTTGACACCAAATTAGTATAATATCTCAAATCTCTGAATCGCACCTTAGAACCTTTCAATAACTCCTTCATGTCAATTTCACTAAATTAAATCTTCAAGTCACCGACAAACTTCAAAATCGGACCTAATTTAAGTTGCAAAACTTTATTCCCTGTTTATTGAACGAAGTGGTTAATTGAGGCCAAAGGCACGCAGATTAATTCATAAATTCAGTTAAAAATTCAAGTGGAAATCGTTGGCTAATGAAGTTAATAAGAGTGATTTTAATTAATTCCGACGTTTTCTCGACCGCTGGTGGCCGGAGGACGTTTTCTAACAAGAATGTTTTTTAACAAATTTTGATGTGACGAGTTTTTACGTCCTTGAATGCTTGTATTTCCTTGTTTTCTTTGCACGTGGAAGTACAAATATGGTGAGTGGCAGGGCTATTAAATGAAAAAATACGTACAAGTAAAAGAAATTATTTTTTCAGAGAAACCAAAACGTGGGTGTAGGTTGGTAAATAGGTACTATGGTTAAGGAAGAAAACTTAATAAAAAAACGTATGTTATAGTACAGTCGCCATCAGATATATCTAAGCGGCCAAGGTGTTCACAAATATCTCAAGAAAGCCTCATTTATCAAGACGATAAAGTGCATGTTTAGATATTTTTAGCACCGTCGTCATTATGACGTCAGCGACGTCATAATTAAGTCATTATGACGTCGCTGACGTCACTGCTACCTGGGAGATATATCTGATGACAATAAGATTTTACGGAACCCTCCCGGCAAAAAAACAAAGTAAACCTTATGATATGACGTATGTCACATTTAATAATAAAAAATACTTTATTGTTACCAAATTTTACTGTACTTATAGTTAGTTATACCCAGGTAGCAAAATGACGTAACATGACGTCAGCGACGTCACAATGACGGCATTATTACGTCATTATGACGTCGCTGACGTCATTTAACGTCATTTTGATACCTGGGTACCACCGTACCATAATAAACAGTTACACGTGTATTTCAACAACTCGAAGCAAAGTCCGCAAAAACTTTGAAGCAAACTTTATCAGTAGTTATTTAGTAAAGCTTATATAAACCTTAGTAGCCATAAGGGAATGATTGAGAGGCCCTATGGGCCCTCAGGGATTGGTCATTTATTGGCCCCATCCATCTTGTGCCGTGGATATCGACAGGGCCTTACATACAGAAATATAAGTAAAGAAAAAGTGGTACCTAACTCCATCAGTTTTCTTACCTAAACGCGAGTTTCGTAGTCGACATCTAGCGTCATGTAGCGGAGTTTATCAGCACTGCTAGTTGACAATAGATGTCGCGACGAACGAAAACTATAACCGGATTAACCGGAACTCTATTTTCAACTCCTTCTGCTTGTAATATTAGTTGTGATTAGTTGTAAATTGTTTTAGCGGCACATTTTTCGTCAGAGTAGCGACACTTGTGACATCTATAGGGAGCGTGCATAAACTGTAGGAGGCAGCACAGGCGACGTCAGATTTTTGGCGCGAGGAGTAAATGATTATGCTTCCAAAGTAGCCCACAAGATGGCAGCAGTTGCTTTGGCGTGAAGTGTCAATGTACATGTTTTTGGTTCCGATTTAGGCCACAAGATGGCAGACCCTCCAACGCGCACGGTCCCTATTATTGGTGCTGACTGTACGAGTACCTACCCAATATATAGGTTTCGTTTTCAAGTTAAATTATATGCAGGAAATTATTCACTAATACATAATTAATCTGTTTAGAATTCCAAAGCAATAGGTATCTGAAAACTTCCTACACCCAAGTGAACCTAACTTCAATTAAATTACTCGAATCATAACTTACCTAACTGGGACGGAGTTCTAAACAGCTTTTAACGTATTGCGTCGTCAACTTTAACTTTATTAAAGGTGATATTCCATTTGCGAAAGCATTGCAGTGCAGCATTGCTGGCGACAGCATTGCTGCGTTGCTTGCCATACCCCTTACAGCACGAAGAATTTATTTTTGAATTTATTATTTAAAAACGAATTTTTCGGTGCATTTAAGCCCTCTAGAAAGACAAAAAAATACAAAAAAAAATCCTCCCCACTCCCGACATTGTCAAAACCCACCCGCACGATCGTTTCATTCCGTCACGACCCCTAGTAAAGATTTTATTTTTTAGGTAGGTAACCTTACGGTAGTTTTAGTAAATAATACAATATAAATGGGTAATTAAACGTTTATTTATCAGTTTGTTGACTTGGTACATTTTTGGCATGAAAAAACTTAAAAAAAAACTTCACATCACTCAATAATTAACTTAAAACTGCCTAATGAACGCTATAATTTGTCAAATTCGACATTACAAGTCATGACATGAACAATAAAAATAATAGAGCTTCTCATTACAAATAAAAAAACAAATAAGTTACTAACTAATCGAGATCGTTAGTCAGTCTTGACATTTTTAAATATTTTAAATTCTTAATAATTAATTCAAAACATAACTACTAGCATTATCAACTATACTTAGAAAAGTTTTGAGATCTTTTGACAATGTGGACATTTTAAGCAACTTTGTGATAGTTGTAAAAGCAATTATTAGCCCTGGATAAGCACAAGTAAACATTACATTTATTGCAATAAATTTTAGATCTAGAACTGCAACCTTCAAGACGACAGCAACGAGGAGATTGTATAGTATCATCAAACAGTGGTAGGTAGTGGTAGGTAGGTACACGGTTTTCAAGGTCAGACTCATCGAAGTCCGATACATTTCCGTCGCCGATGATTTCAGCCACCAAATCAGATGTTAAAAGCCCTAAACAAAACAAAACCATTCTTAGTAATACAATTTACATTTTTCACTTCCGTCCTGACACGCACAATCGTGCGTTATAACTTTCGGCACGAAAAAATACCTAAAATATAAGTATGAGGACTAATTCATGTACACTATACAAAAGTAGAACGTTTACTTTAATTAAAAAACAACGCAACAAACTTAAAATACACAAACAAAATAATTTCGTAAATACCTACTTTTGGTCCGGCCGTCCGTCAGGTACACGTCCATGCTCAACGCTCACCTCGCCGGCGACTGACCTCCACACTGGCTCCGCGAGTGTTTAAAGTGAATAATAATCGAACGCACGATCGATCGGTTCCGTATTGACGCGGCAAACTTGATTATTTTTAAAACTATATTTTTTTAAAGTTGAACGCACGATCGTATTAGCCTGTGCTGTAAGGGATACCTATAAATTTCGCTATATCGCTAATTGTTTCTCGATTAAATTAACCTAGGCCAATAACTTGCCTTGTTTGTTGAGGTAATCAGTCACTGCCCTGAAGGCGAAGGCCGTAAGAAAGAAGATTTATCACAAGTGCAGCAGATTGCGGATGAGAGCTGTGGACCGCAATATGCAGTTTGCTGCAACACTATTCGGTAGACACGCTGTGAAACTTGTCTACAACTGCATGTGCTTCATGACGCGAAATATGCCCTTTTCACAATCGTCAGACGGCCAGACAGACGGCCAGAGGAGTCTTAGTAATAGGGTCCCGTTTTTACCCTTTGGGTACGGAACCCTAAAAACCACGTAACGCCCTCATTCATTGTTCATTCATTTTTTATTGGCAAATAAGCATACGGTTCACCTGATGGTAAGCAGACAAGCCTATAGATGCTTGCAAATCTACCGGTATCTCATTAAACTTTTGGTATCCGGTTTCAAAATAATCCGATATACTTCAGTCATATCATAGAGACATAGATGATCATCGGATCGGATGACATACATCTAGAGAACAAATTAAAAAAAACCAAGACCAAGTGGTCGGCCACCGTAGGGCTTGGTCACTTGTTCTTTAGTGGGTCATTCTCAAAAAATATGTCTGCGGTCTAATTGCCGCGAATGAAAAAAAAGTCGTGGCAATTAGATGCAAGATGCAACCGCAGACATGTTCTCAGAGAATAACCCATGATGACATGCTTAATCGAATCAAAAATCGGAGCATTTTTCTTAAAATTTACGTATGCTTTAAAATATTTACTTAGGTACTTTAATCATTTACTATATTAAACCCTGGCCCCAGAATCGTACCCTGGTCGACCAGTGCGTGTAATAAAGGCAGTTCTTCTTATCAGCCCGTTGCAGGCTTTTGCATTATTCAGCGGCATATTTATAGCTTAATCTGTGCACTGGTTTTATTTATGCTAAAATGTTCTGCTCAAAATAACTTTATTAGCTAAAATAGAGCTTAACATTTGGTTATACGGTCGATTTTTGTTGTATATGTAACCTGATAAGGTCAGTTAGTTATTTCGCAGTACGAGTATGTACCGCCTTTGTAAGTACCGTTGTTGAATAGATTAAAACTAGTGGCTCTGTGAGCTGTAGATCTCGCGAGCATAGCTTAAGTGCTTAAAACTGAATAAATGTATGACGTATGAGTATGACCCGCCATTTTGAAAAATTTTCAACAACTGAATCAAAGGTAGATATAACTCCGTAATAGATGGATACAGTCTAAGGAAAAAACGTGCCTCGAAAATCAAGAAAATTCTCGTTCAGAGGGCGCTAGCTTTGGCCTTCTGCCGTATAGATGGCGTTGACGGTTTCGTTTGTTATTTAACAATTTCAACGCATATCAGTGAAAGAACATGGGTCAAAATCATAAAAATAATTAATGCAAATAAAAAAAATCATTTATCCATAAGTAAGAAAATATGACATTTTACTTTACAGTACCTATTGTATAAGAAAATACCAATTGTGTAAGAAAAGTACGATACATAGTTCTATGCTTTACAGTACCTATATATAAGAAGTGCCGATTAGTACATCACCTCACCACCTGCACACACGATCTCATACACCTACTTGTTGCTACGGAGGAGCGGGGCTTCCTGATACAGGTATAATATACTTAAAAGGAAGTCCCAACCTACTACCTTGTAATGTAACTTTTTATTAATGAAATAAAATATTTTCTTTTTAATTTTTTCATTTTCATCCATATTTAAATACATTTTATCGTATTTTTATAAATCTTCATTTTTAGTTTTAAGAGCCCGGTTACGATTTTAGTCGCAAAAATGTAAAGTTGATAGATTTCTTCTGTGAAATTGTACACCTTTTGTTACCTAATTGAAATAACAAGTACTGGTTTCTATTAGCACGACTTCTTATCTCTAGGTTTATCAGATCATTTTTTTTGAAAAAAGGCTTACTAAATTAGTAATGAATTTTTTTCTGATGGACGTTTAGGTAAACGCGTGTAAAGCACTGACTTTGATGCTCTTATTTGTAAATTTCGTAAAGTTTGGACTGCTAAAAATGGTAAATTTGTATAACACATATTCTGTACTCTAGGTTTATCAGATTACATTGTTGTTATATGACTTAGAGTTCGAGGAAATGAAAGTTAAACGAATTCAATTTTCTCCAGAAATGACCTCAAAACAAGTGACAATTTCTCCGAAAATCTACTTATTTTCGACGTAGATTGCATACTCAAATAATCTGCAATGTTTACTTAAACTGTTGCTGTACTTCATTTTATTTAAATTGCAACTTTTATTTTCTGACGATTTTTTAAAAACTTCCCCTTTTTCTGGCATAACATCGGTGACACGCGCTCGCGGCCTCAGTCCCGCGCGGGAGCTGGTAGAGGCAGGACGTTTGTTGATCGGCTCCGCACGTTGCATCGACGACGACGAAGTTATTTATCATTGTGTGCGTCGCTCGCCGTGTAAAAAGTTATATTTGTTTGCGTGTTTGGCTGTACTGTGTGCGTGTAAACTGCGACCAGAAACTTTAATCCTTGGGTTGTAAGTACTTGTTTATTACGCCTTCAAAAAAAAGGAGGTTCTCAGTTTGACCCGTATGTTTGTACGTATATGTATGTATGTTTGTTCGCGATTATCTCGCATTTGGCTGAACCGATTTTGATGCGGTTTTTAGAAAAGTGTTTGTTACATTCTGGAGAAGGTTTTAGTATACATAGAGCTAAGCTGATGCTGAACCCTGGCTGTACCTAGTGGAACGCAGGTTTAGTGCAACATAGGCAAACGCTGTTTTGGTCTGTCTTGATGAGCAATTAGGAGAGCAGTACCCAAGATGGAGCTGATGCTGAACCCTGGCTGTACCTAGTGGAAATCAGGTTTCGTGCAACATAGGCACACGCTGTTTTGGTCTTCCGACACGTCTTGATGAGCACTTGGGAGAGCAGTACCCAAGATAGAGCTGATGCTGAACCCTGGCTGTACCTAATGGAACGCAGGTTTGGTGCAACATAGGCACACGCTGTTTTGGTCTTCCGACACGTCTTGATGAGCAATTAGGAGAGCAGTACCCAAGATGGGGCTGATGCTGAACCCTGGCTGTACCTAGTGGAAATCAGGTTTCGTGTAACATAGGCACACGCTGTTTTGGTCTTCCGACACGTCTTGATGAGCACTTGGGAGAGCAGTACCCAAGATAGAGCTGATGCTGAACCCTGGCTGTACCTAATGGAACGCAGGTTTGGTGCAACATAGGCACACGCTGTTTTGGTCTTCCGACACGTCTTGATGAGCAATTAGGAGAGCAGTACCCAAGATGGAGCTGATGCTGAACCCTGGCTGTACCTAGTGGAAATCAGGTTTCGTGCAACATAGGCACACGCTGTTTTGGTTATTCGACACGTCTTGATGAGCAATTAGGAGAGCAGTACCCAAGATGGAGCTGATGCTGAACCCTGGTTGTACCTAGTGGAACGCAGGTTAGGTGCAACATAGGCACACGCTGTTTTGGTCTTCCGACACGTCTTGATGAGCAATTAGGAGAGCAGTACCCAAGATGGAGCTGATGCTGAACCCTGGCTGTACCTAGTGGAACGCAGGTTTGGTGCAACATAGGCACACGCTGTTTTGGTCTTCCGACACGTCTTGATGAGCAATTAGGAGAGCAGTACCCAAGATGGAGCTGATGCTGAACCCTGGCTGTACCTAGTGGAAATCAGGTTTCGTGCAACATAGGCACACGCTGTTTTGGTTATTCGACACGTCTTGATGAGCAATTAGGAGAGCAGTACCCAAGATGGAGCTGATGCTGAACCCTGGCTGTACCTAGTGGAACTCAGGTTTCGTGCAACATAGGCACACGCTGTTTTGGTCCTCCGACACGTCTTGATGAACACTTGGGAGAGCAGTACCCAAGATAGAGCTGATGCTGAACCCTGGCTGTACCTAGTGGAACTCAGGTTTGGTGCAATGTAGGCACACGCTGTTTTGGTCTTCTGACACGTCTTGATGAGCAAATGGGAGAGCAGTACCCAAGATAGAGCTGATGATGAACCCTGGCTGTACTTAGTGGAACTCAGGTTCATTTATTGTTATCAGAACTTCCACCCCCTTTTAACCCCCAGTACCTACTGCATGTTAAACGTGTGGTAGCTCTGGTCAGGTGCCTGCTTCATCTGGCAGTCCTCCAGGTGTTCCAGGTCTTGAAGAACTTAACCTGCCTACAGCATACTCTACCAACTTCAGATTAAAAGAGTTTTACCCCTGATCCGATGCGTCCAGCAGCACTCCAGGTGTTCCAGGTTTTGAGCTGTCTCCGTCATACACTACCCACAACACGTTGAGCGAGTGTTACCCACCCTTTGCCCTTGACCCTTTGCACTCAGCAGCACTCCAGGTGTTTCAGATCTGGAGCTTTCCCCATCATACACTACCAGCGGCACGTTGAGCGAGTGTTATCCGTTACCCCTGACCCTTTGTACTTAGCGAATGACGTAGTGAGTGTTGTGTGCAACCCATTATGTGACAAATGCCGTAAATGAGGGTAGTTTCTCGCCCCCCCTGCAGCCACCGGCGCCCGCGCCGAGTCATCGGGCGCGGAGGGCTGCGGCCCGCAGTCTGCGCCGGTCCGTCAGCGTCAGCTCCTGATGACACTCCTCGGTACGGAGTGAAACATGTCGAGCGTTTTTCGACTTAAAATACGATTCTTGTGAAATTTTATGAGCAGGTTCGAAGGTTAAATAGATTTATTTTGTCAATTCAGTCATAGAGTAACTTATACTAGAGCGGTACTGTCATAGTAAATTTTGTAACCCCAGTAAATTCACTGCCATCTGTCGACACACTTTAAGAGCCCGTAGTCGATTTGAAAACGCGCGAAGATACGACTTTTACACAGTAACCGAACGCCGGCCGCTGCTTGAAATAACGCGACCGCCTAAACAATATTGATACTTTCGCAACATTATGCGTCACTTTATAACTTTAATTAGGTTAAAATAAAACTTTCGGTAAATTTGATATAATCGTTTATTACAATTTACCTATGTATTCATATAATACATACAAATTATATAGCATGATGATAATGATTTGCACTAAGGCAATATCTTATATATATATATATATAATCATCTTACTCGCGTTATCCCAGCCTTCTTGCCACGGCTCATGGAAGTCTGCTGGGGTCCGCTTGGCAACTAATCCCAAGAATTGGCGTAGGCACTAGTTTTTACGAAAGCGACTGCGATCTGACTTTCCAACGTTCCAACCCAGAGGGGAAACTAGCCTTTTGTTGAAATTTGGTATACAGATAGTTTGAATCCCGGGGAAGGACATAGAATACTTTTTATTCAAGAACTCACCCTTTAAGGGGGTGGAAATTTGTATGGGGAATCAATAAACGCTGAACCGATTAAGATGAAATGAGGTATGGACATAGTTTGAGTCCTGGGGAAGGACATAGGATAGGTTTTACCCCAGAAACGGGGGGCAGGGGGGGGGTAATGGAAATTTGTATGGGATCCAATAAAACCGATTTGGATGGAATTTGATATTATGGAAATAGTCTTAATCGTTGGGAAGGGTGATAATAATTTTTATTTCCAAAGTCATCCTCTTCTCTTCTCCACTCTTCTAACACTCGCTCAACGTGTGGTTGGTTGTACGATGAATACTGCTCAAGACCTGGAACACCTGGAGTGCTTCTGGGTGCAAAGGGTCAGGGGTAACACTCGCTCAACGTGCCGCTGGTAGAGTATGATGGGGAAAACTCAAGACCTGGAACACCTGAAGTGCTGCTGGGTGCAAAGGGTCAGGGGTAACACTCGCTCAACATGCCGCTGGTAGTGTGTAGTGTACGATGGATACAGCTCAAGACCTGGAACACCTGGAATGCTTCTGGGTGCAAAGAGTCAGGGGTAACACTCGCTCAACGTGCTGCTGGTAGTGTATGATAGGGAAAGCTCCAGACGTGGAACACCTGGAGTGCTGCTGGGTACAAAGGGTCAGGGGTAACGGATAACACTCGCTCAACGTGCCGCTGGTAGTGTATGATGGGGAAAGCTCCAGATCTGAAACACCTGGAGTGCTGCTGAGTGCAAAGGGTCAAGGGCAAAGGGTGGGTAACACTCGCTCAACGTGTTGTGGGTAGTGTATGACGGAGACAGCTCAAAACCTGGAACACCTGGAGTGCTGCTGGACGCATCGGATCAGGGGTAAAACTCTTTTAATCTGAAGTTGGTAGAGTATGCTGTAGGCAGGTTAAGTTCTTCAAGACCTGGAACACCTGGAGGACTGCCAGATGAAGCAGGCACCTGACCAGAGCTACCACACGTTTAACATGCAGTAGGTACTGGGGGTTAAAAGGGGGTGGAAGTTCTGATAACAATAAATGAACCTGAGTTCCACTAAGTACAGCCAGGGTTCATCATCAGCTCTATCTTGGGTACTGCTCTCCCATTTGCTCATCAAGACGTGTCAGAAGACCAAAACAGCGTGTGCCTACATTGCACCAAACCTGAGTTCCACTAGGTACAGCCAGGGTTCAGCATCAGCTCTATCTTGGGTACTGCTCTCCCAAGTGTTCATCAAGACGTGTCGGAGGACCAAAACAGCGTGTGCCTAAGTTGCACGAAACCTGAGTTCCACTAGGTACAGCCAGGGTTCAGCATCAGCTCCATCTTGGGTACTGCTCTCCTAATTGCTCATCAAGACGTGTCGAATAACCAAAACAGCGTGTGCCTATGTTGCACGAAACCTGATTTCCACTAGGTACAGCCAGGGTTCAGCATCAGCTCCATCTTGGGTACTGCTCTCCTAATTGCTCATCAAGACGTGTCGGAAGACCAAAACAGCGTGTGCCTATGTTGCACCAAACCTGCGTTCCACTAGGTACAGCCAGGGTTCAGCATCAGCTCCATCTTGGGTACTGCTCTCCTAATTGCTCATCAAGACGTGTCGGAAGACCAAAACAGCGTGTGCCTATGTTGCACCTAACCTGCGTTCCACTAGGTACAACCAGGGTTCAGCATCAGCTCCATCTTGGGTACTGCTCTCCTAATTGCTCATCAAGACGTGTCGAATAACCAAAACAGCGTGTGCCTATGTTGCACGAAACCTGATTTCCACTAGGTACAGCCAGGGTTCAGCATCAGCTCCATCTTGGGTACTGCTCTCCTAATTGCTCATCAAGACGTGTCGGAAGACCAAAACAGCGTGTGCCTATGTTGCACCAAACCTGCGTTCCATTAGGTACAGCCAGGGTTCAGCATCAGCTCTATCTTGGGTACTGCTCTCCCAAGTGCTCATCAAGACGTGTCGGAAGACCAAAACAGCGTGTGCCTATGTTACACGAAACCTGATTTCCACTAGGTACAGCCAGGGTTCAGCATCAGCCCCATCTTGGGTACTGCTCTCCTAATTGCTCATCAAGACGTGTCGGAAGACCAAAACAGCGTGTGCCTATGTTGCACCAAACCTGCGTTCCATTAGGTACAGCCAGGGTTCAGCATCAGCTCTATCTTGGGTACTGCTCTCCCAAGTGCTCATCAAGACGTGTCGGAAGACCAAAACAGCGTGTGCCTATGTTGCACGAAACCTGATTTCCACTAGGTACAGCCAGGGTTCAGCATCAGCTCCATCTTGGGTACTGCTCTCCTAATTGCTCATCAAGACAGACCAAAACAGCGTTTGCCTATGTTGCACTAAACCTGCGTTCCACTAGGTACAGCCAGGGTTCAGCATCAGCTTAGCTCTATGTATACTAAAACCTTCTCCAGAATGTAACAAACACTTTTCTAAAAACCGCATCAAAATCGGTTCAGCCAAATGCGAGATAATCGCGAACAAACATACATACATATACGTACAAACATACGGGTCAAACTGAGAACCTCCTTTTTTTTGAAGGCGTAATAAACAAGTACTTACAACCCAAGGATTAAAGTTTCTGGTCGCAGTTTACACGCACACAGTACAGCCAAACACGCAAACAAATATAACTTTTTACACGGCGAGCGACGCACACAATGATAAATAACTTCGTCGTCGTCGATGCAACGTGCGGAGCCGATCAACAAACGTCCTGCCTCTACCAGCTCCCGCGCGGGACTGAGGCCGCGAGCGCGTGTCACCGATGTTATGCCAGAAAAAGGGGAAGTTTTTAAAAAATCGTCAGAAAATAAAAGTTGCAATTTAAATAAAATGAAGTACAGCAACAGTTTAAGTAAACATTGCAGATTATTTGAGTATGCAATCTACGTCGAAAATAAGTAGATTTTCGGAGAAATTGTCACTTGTTTTGAGGTCATTTCTGGAGAAAATTGAATTCGTTTAACTTTCATTTCCTCGAACTCTAAGTCATATAACAACAATGTAATCTGATAAACCTAGAGTACAGAATATGTGTTATACAAATTTACCATTTTTAGCAGTCCAAACTTTACGAAATTTACAAATAAGAGCATCAAAGTCAGTGCTTTACACGCGTTTACCTAAACGTCCATCAGAAAAAAATTCATTACTAATTTAGTAAGCCTTTTTTCAAAAAAAATGATCTGATAAACCTAGAGATAAGAAGTCGTGCTAATAGAAACCAGTACTTGTTATTTCAATTAGGTAACAAAAGGTGTACAATTTCACAGAAGAAATCTATCAACTTTACATTTTTGCGACTAAAATCGTAACCGGGCTCTTAAAGGCCGCCTTGAAAATGGAAATAATTTGCGTACAGGCTAATGGAATTATCACAAACATCCCAAAAGCATAGTTATTAATATTTAGTCTTTATAAGTCACTTTAACAGTGGAGTTGCATTTGTTAGCGCCACTTGCACCATTCCACTTAGCCGGAGTTAAACCGTTAAACCGCTAACCCAGTGTCAAATTGTACTGGTAACCATGGTAACTCCAGGTTTAACCGATTAACACCGAGTTAGTGGGATGGTGCAAGTGGCGCTTAGAAATATTCTGAAAAGGCTTGAAACAGATGAGTAACAACGCGTGATTTATATTTAGACGGCAACCATTTCACACACAAATGGATGACAACACGCGTGATTTATATTCAGACGGCAACCATTTCACACACAAATGAATGGCAACACGCGTGATTTATATTTAGACGGCAACCATTTCACATACAAATGGATGACAACACGCGTGATTTATATTTAGACGGCAACCATTTCACACACAAATGGATGACAACACGCGTGATTTATATTTAGACGGCAACCATTTCACACACAAATGGAGCTGGTAGAAAACAGTCCCTAGTGCTGGTGTATAAATCCGGGTAATAAGAGTCCCGTGCGGTACCACAGTCTTTTTTAGTGTCGTCTTCTCTTGAACTCCACCATTTTTCATAAAATACACTGTCAAACTTTTAACCTGACAACAAAATAAAAATCATAGGTTTCAACCAGCCAAAAATATAATTACTTGTGTTACCTATTTGTTAACAAGCTTTAGGATGATTCACGAACATCCGGATTTCATTATAAAATTATTGGTTAATGACTGTATGTTTCTCTTTCTTTAATAGTTAAATATGCTGTTTGAGTTTTAGGTACCTTTACACAACAAAATTATTTAACTGCATCTAAATATACAAAATTCCGTTACTGTCAGCCTATGCAAAGCCATAACCGTTGAAGATAGGATTTTGTAATTTTAAACACAATTTCCAGAATAATATATTCTTACTTTATGTTATAGAGCTAAACAAAATAAATATAAATATTAAATATTATATAGGGACATTCTTACACAAATTGACCAAGTCCCACAGTAAGCTCAAGAAGGCTTGTGTTGTGGGTACTCAGTTAACGATATATTTAATTGGCTTTCATTTAATACCCCACACGTGTATGTGCAATGCATAGTTTGGGTGCAATATGCAATATTGGGCGGGGCACATTGCTCGCAGAACTGATGGCCGGTGGGGCCGGAAGGTTCTGGAGTGGCGTCCGCGTACCGGAATACGAACTGCCGGTAGGCCTCCGACGAGATGGAGCGACGACCTGGTGAAGGTCGCGGTTATTCGGTGGATGCGAGCGGCACAGGATCGGTCGGAGTGGCGAGCCTTGGGGGAGGCCTATGTCCAGCAGAGGACGTCTATCGGCTGACATGATGATGATGCAATATTCGCAACGAGGCGGGAGGGAGTCAGAATCAGTCAGACCTTGATTTGAGCCTAGCTCGTTTTAGGGATAGATATAGCGATTTCTAATAAAAATTCACGGAGGTACACTGAAGGTACACTATAAAATACATACCTTTCGCGTGATATATTGCAAGATTTCATAAATTTTTTTGTTAAATATCTCGTTTTAGGGAGAACTGGTTTTTATTAAAGCTACACTGAGGTACAGTGAAGTTGCAATAAAATTCCTTTCATTCCAACACTTCACTCTTCCTCACTCACTCCTCCTCTTCCCCACTTTCCCCAGTCACTTGTTTCCTTCCAGAAGGAAGGTTGAAATCGCCGAGGTCGGCACGCCATTCAGACGCTCACGAACGTGTTTGGCCCTTCATAACAATTATTTAATTAAACAAAAAAATTGTTTATTCTAGGTATTTAATTATTTTATTTCTCCTATTTAATTATTATGTGTAGGTACAAACTCTGTGGTAGGTAGGTACCTACTATCATATTTTTATTATTGCTATATACTATCCTATACTATCAGTAGGTAAGTACCTATCTAGTTTCATCGTGTGCTATATTCAGCAGTGTCCGAGTTTAGCAAGAAATAATAATATTGAAGCTAATAATCTGTACATTTAAACGATCAATTTTTCTGCCCGTTTTCAGACTAATTATATTAGAATACTAACTGTGGCAAACTGTGGACATGTGGCATATCAAAGGCATGAAATATGTATGACAATGACAGTTCCATTGGGTTATGTAATACCAAAGATAGATATAACTCCGTAATAGATGGATACAGTCTAAGGAAAAAACGTGCCTCGAAAATCACGAAAATTTGACTCTCGATCAGATGGCGCCACTAGTTTTGGCCTACACTCGTATAGAGGGCGTTGACTGTTTCGTTTGTTATTTATAATTTTAACGCATACCAGTGAAAGAACATGAGTCAAAATCATATAAAAATAATTAATGCAAATAAAACAATCATTTATCTATATTTAAATACATTTTATCGTATTTTTATAAATCTTCATTTTTAGTTTTAAAGTGTGTCGACAGATGGCAGTGAATTTACTGGGGTTACAAAATTTACTATGACAGTACCGCTCTAGTATAAGTTACTCTATGGTAATACCTACCTATCGAATCCCATGTCCGATGTAGTTGGAAAGGTATTAAATGTTGTTAAGTGCGGTCTGAGGGACAGAAATGTGTGATGTACATACTAGATTTGGCTGTTTATTTTTTTTAACTTTGTTAATTAAGTGATGTTTTATGGGGCGACATATTCGTTCACTCGAAAAAGCCCTTTAATAAAGATAAAAAAAAAAAAAATGAAATATGTAATCTCTATTTGTGTATGTTTCTAATAAATAAGGAAAGAAACAGAGACAGCGAGAGAGAAAAAGAGCTTATCCTACCTGCAAACCATACACGAGGTTTTATTTAAAACTAGCTTCTGCCCGCGACTTCGTCTGCGTAGAATTAGTATTTTGGGTAGCTTCTTTTCTTATCCAATCTGCTTTTTATTGATTTCCTATACCAACATTACCAACTTCCTTATATTCTTATTTGAAAGACAATTCTAACTTCTAACGCCTTGATAAAATGTAAAGGCAATGATTCAATTTGAGCATAATAGTTACATCATTGTCAGGCGAGCCATCAATTATCTCACTTTCGGAGTGGAAGTGAGATAATTTTCACCCTTTTGAGAGATGATTTCCGGGAAAAAAAAAACTATCATATGTCCTTCCCCGGGACTCAAACTATCTCTATGTCAAATTTCAAATAAATCGGTTCAGCGGTTTAAGCGTGAAGAGGCACACAGACAGACAGATAGACAGACTTTCGCATTTATAATATTACTAGATTTTGCCCGCGACTTCGTCTGCGTGGACTTAGTAACCGCAGCTAGAGTAAGAATAGCGCCTGGAAAAATTCTCATAGCAATCTAAATTTAAGCATATTATGCACTGCACACAAATTAGCAGGCACTTCGATAATTATCTCAATTCCACCCCGCTTTTTACTTTCTTAAGGGATGATTTTCGGGATAAAAACTATCCTATGTCCTTCTCAGGGACTCAACCTATCTCTACGCCAAATTTCACCTAAATCGGTTCAGCGGTTTAAGCGTGAAGAGGGAACAAAAGACAGAAAGACAGACTCGCATTTATAATATTAGTATGGATTTCATCTAAATCGGTTCAGCGGTTTAAGCGTGAAGAGGGAACACACAGACAGACAGACAGACTTTCGCATTTATAATATTAGTATGGATAAGTATAAATATATAAGTATGGACATAGAGTAACTTATACTAGAGCGGTACTGTCATAGTAAATTTTGTAACCCCAGTAAATTCACTGCCATCTGTCGACACACTTTAAAACTAAAAATGAAGATTTATAAAAATACGATAAAATGTATTTAAATATAGATAAATGATTGTTTTATTTGCATTAATTATTTTTATATGATTTTGACTCATGTTCTTTCACTGGTATGCGTTAAAATTATAAATAACAAACGAAACAGTCAACGCCCTCTATACGAGTGTAGGCCAAAACTAGTGGCGCCATCTGATCGAGAGTCAAATTTTCGTGATTTTCGAGGCACGTTTTTTCCTTAGACTGTATCCATCTATTACGGAGTTATATCTATCTTTGGTATGGATTAAGATTTCATGAAATTGATTAATCCGCCATCTATACTCATAAGTCTGAACTGCTTCTTTATCCTTTATTACTACAGTACGCTGCCATCTGGACGACAGCGATCGAAACTGTTACTCCACTCAAAAGTTCTCTCTGGTTGTAGCCTAACGTTTCGGATGGTCTCCATAAGATGGCGCTAGTAGTAATGATTTAAAACATATCCAAGCTTTAGTCTACAGCATAGAGTAACTTATACGTCTACAGTTATGAATTGACCCTTATAAAAGATAGATATAACTCCGTAAT
This sequence comes from Cydia strobilella, assembly GCF_947568885.1. Lineage (NCBI taxonomy): Eukaryota > Metazoa > Arthropoda > Insecta > Lepidoptera > Tortricidae > Cydia > Cydia strobilella. The sequence continues at coordinate 994,440 of NC_086055.1, forward strand.
AGAAGAAAATTTAATTCTCGCTCAGAGGGCGCTACTAGTTTTGGCCTACAGTCGTATAGATGGCGTTGACGGTTTCGTTTGTTATTTAACAATTTTAACGCATATCAGTGAAAGAACGGGTCAAAATCATAAAAATACTTAATGCAAATAAAAAAAATCATTTATCTATATTTAAATACTTTCTATCGTATTTTTATAAATCTTCATTTTTAGTTTTAAAGTGTGTCGACAGATGGCAGTGAATTTACTGGGGTTACAAAATTTACTATGACAGTACCGCTCTAGTATAAGTTACTCTATGCCCTTATACATGTGACACTAAGGGCAAGTTGCACCAACTACAATTAACAGACTGATCAACGTTAAGCAGCAGAGAACTATGAAACTTCCCACACAATATTTTAGCGAACGCTAAAACGGTGACAGACGGTTTGGTGCAACCCGATTTTCATTTTTCATTCAAAAGGTACTTAAATACAAAACACAGTACGTAGCGGCCCCCTTTTTAAGGCCCAGTGGCGCTAGTGAGCAAGTTGATGGGCTCTTACGTTAGAAAAGGTAATAGGGTAGGGGTCGAACGAATTTACCTATAGACATAGTATAGTAGTTATAGACATGAAACCGAGCGACCAGGGGTAAGAGAAAGACATATTTATGTATTGACAGGTTAATAATTTTTTTCTTTCACTCATAAATTTCTGTATTTCGCCATCGCCTCCTACCTAGCTATGCTGCCATAACCCGAACATGAAAAAAAAACCCGGTCGGTGATAAGGACAAAGCATGGCACTATTTTCTCTTTCTTCTTATAGGAATCGCAATAAGACTATCTTTCTCTATCAAAGAGTGTCAGGCCCTTGGATTTACCCGAGTTTGAAGAGCGACACATGTATCGAGATGACAGTTGCTACGAAAGGTAACTATTTCCATACAGATGTACCTAAAGCCTGACCAGAAATATATGATCATTGTCAAGAGGGCGCTGTTATTCTCATGTAAAGGGTGACAGTTCAGTATAGTATGAAAAAATTAGTTCCAGTGAAATTCCGCAACATGGCGCGTGATCATATATTCCCGGGCAGGCTTTAGTGCATAATTCTTTTCCTTCGTATTTTCTCGGAAACGTTCGTATTTGTCATGCTGCTTCAGTCAACGTCAATACTTTTTGTAACGAGACTGACTGAAATAGCAAGACACGTTCATACGTTTCCGTGAAAATACGATGGAAAATAATTATGCACTACATCTGTACATTAATTAAGTTTCAATTGGCGTTTTCTACTAACGGTTTTCAACTTGGTTAGGCCCCTTCTGGATCATGCCGACGACAAAATTCCACTCCTTAGCAGTTTGCACCAAAAACAACAATTTCTTCGAGTTTTTTATGTCCATCCATATTATACAATAGGTACATAAATTCACAGCGAAAAGAAAAGCGCGCTTTGCGTATTTTTCCTACTTTGGAAAAGTTTGTCAAACCTTTTTCTCCATTCGTAATGTTCGGAGATTTAACCTTATTTATATGCATTTATGCGAATAATTCAATACTGTATGAATTTTTCTTTCGTTAAGCCAACTGAGCTGTCGAAGTACTTATCTTTTGAGTTTATTTAAAGATACGAACATGTCAATTCGAACGAGCACCTGACATCATAGCATTAAATGACAGCTAACTGATACGATTCCAATATGATACAAATATGGGTTTGATGTCAGGATTGTCAGGTGCACGTTTGAAGTGGCCTGTAAGTGTGTATACACAATACATATTCATGTTGTTAGGATAAGAATAAACTCCAAAGAAATACCTATGCACGAGGTTCTCAATCAGACATTTTTAACCTATTTATCTTAAAATTATGAAGAAGAGTTTTATGTTCTCACAATGAGCCATTTCATTTGATATATAACCTTTTTTGTCATTGTCTCATTTCAGTTGTGACAGACAGACAAACAAACAAATAAACAAACGTGTGTAATACACAAAAATCAAACTGAAAACCCAGAAATTGCTAAAATTTTCAAGTATGTACTTAAATTCGAAGAATATTAGTCAAGGGATAGGCAGTATTTACAATAAGAGTATCTGCCAGGGACACAGCGTACCTACACGCTGAAAAAGTTATGTGGAAACCAGGATCAAAAATAATTTCATACAACCTCCAGTCTCTATATCTATTTATTTATTTTAATGACTGTGAGAGCTTAAATACATTAACATAATACACTAAACGTTATTACTTACTAGTTGAATTATATTAAATTAAAATAATAACCTAGACACTAAAACGGTAACAGTAAATGCGGCACAAGCGAGGTTTTGCTGTGCACTTCCTGGCATATGATCAGAAATTTGGTCTCTCAGAGCATCAGGCTTGGCTTCGTCTGCTGCCATTTCACGTTCATCATAAGCCTTTTTCTCTGGCTTAGCAGATACTGTAGCCAGACGACTAGTAGTATACAGATTCGGCTTACTAACGGAAACATCAGTAGGTTTCACAATCTTCTTTCTGGTTTCAGTGACTGCTTCCTTCCTTGCGTGAGAATCGAGCAATTCATTGTTGAGGATCGTATTTACTTTGGATTCAGTAGCGATACGTTTGTTTTCATGGCTAGCATCTTTGGCTGGTATCATTGGCTGTATAGCAGTATCATTGGTACAGTTCATCAATATCCTCAAATCGATATAGAAAAGCTTTCCATTCAACTGTGTATCGTCATAGTACTCATAATCGCCGTTCTGACTAGGTTCTTCTTCAATGGCTTGACTTTTTTCCACGTCTGTGGCTTTGGCGTATAATTGACTAACTTTGGCGTCTGGCGTACATTTGAGGTTCTCTAAAGCTATTTCGAGATTTTTGTTTTGTGTTTTGTTCAGCAGTATTGTGAACCACTCCAACCGGCAGTCGCAGAGAAAGTTGTTTCCTGTAAAAGAAAAAAAAAACATTAAAACTTAAGTGCGTTATAGTTTTAACGAATGTTTGGAAAAGTGGGGTTTTTAATACGCTAAACTGCCTAAGTATAGCAAACAAATACTGCCAAAAAAATTTTGCTGGCTAGGCCAGTTTAAAATATGGCGGAAAACTCTAAAAATGGTCCCATGTCATCATGTAACTTGGTTTTGTCTTATTTGATCAATTTGAAATATTATTATTTGTGGTATGAAAACTTAATATTTTGCTCATTATAGAAATTAAGCATTGGCAAGAAAAGCTGTCGACTGGTGCCTTTACACTAAATAAGTACTTATACTCGTACATAGTTACTATTACTTAACTTATAATAAAAAATGTGATTACAAATCTACTGAACGATTAATGATAACATCGGTCTCACCTTCTACATCCAGAGAGCTGGTTACGCCATAGAAGTTACTTAGAATTGGCGCCATGACCTTAACATTCAGTTCTTGCAACTGATTATCCCTTAGACTCAATGACGTCAGGTCTTTTAATACTTCGAAGATTCTCACACTGTCAATGCTAGTCAACTTATTATTAGCTAAAGTGAGTGAATGCAGTTTTTCAAGTCCATTAAAAGCTTTGTCATCAAGCATTTGAATTTTGTTTCCTTCTAAATTTAAGGAACGTAGATTTTTTAGGGGCAAAAAGGTGTTGTCTCCAATAACTTCCAAACTATTGCCACTTAAGTCCAATATTTCTAAGTTGCTCAGACCAGAAAATGTTTCATTGTTCAAACTGAACAGTAAATTGTTATCGATCTCCAATAGTCTCAGATTGTTCAAATTCAGGAATGCTTTATCGTGGATAGTAGTGATCATATTGGTCGTCAAGTACAACTTTTGGAGATTCGGCAGGTCGACAAAGACGTCCCTATAGATTTCAGCAATGTTATTCTTGTCTAATACAATTTTTGTCAACTTCTTGAGATGGGCAAACGCTTTTACCTCCAAAACTTCAATCTTATTATCTTTTATGTAGATTTCTTTTAATTCTGTCAAATTGCCAAATGCATAACTCTCAATTTTTTGTATATTGTTATATTTAACATCTATCTTGGTCAGGGCATTGGTTTTCTGCAAACCTTTAGTGGGGATATATTTGATTGTTTTTCCTCTCGCATTTGATAGGCTCAGTTTTTTGATGCTTTTCAAAATGGAGAACTGGTCCCATGCTGGGTCATCGGGGTAGATGTTGTCAGTAGTTACATAGCAATCTGCGCTTTGGATCAATTGGTTTGCTTGATCCTTGTCACAGAGGCACTGGATCTTAAATGTGTTATTATAGTCAACATCGCAGATAGTGCGGTCCCTTTTAGTAAAAATTTCTGCTGCGAAGCTGGATGAGATGTAAAGAAGTGCCAATATTATCCGAACAGCCATTGTATCGTCGGTCTTCTGTCTCCTTTTAACCTGAAATGAAAATAAACTCTTATTAATTATGTGTGAGTTGTAACTTTATTAAGTAATAGCTTCTTCCCGCGACTTCGTTCTCGTGGGATGATGATGATTGATAAAAAATATTCTATGTCCTTTCTCAGGCCTCAAACTATCTCCGTACTAAATTTTATTTAAATCGGTACAGCGGTTTAAGCGTGAAGAGGTAACAGACAGACAGACAGAGTTATTTTCGCATTTTAGTTAGTAACGAAAGAGTCATGTTATTAATGAAGAAAAAGGTGGAAGTCGTAACAACTATTAAAGGAAGGAAAGCTTCATATTTCGGACATATATATAGAAACTCAAAATACGACGACGATTATTGAAGGGAAAATTGAAGGGAAACGAGGACGTGGCAGAAGGAGAATATCATGGACAAGGAACATTTAGAGACTGGTTAGACGTGGACAGTACAGAAAAACTAATTCGCATGACTACGGATAGAACGGCATATAGGCATAAGGTCGCCAACCTCTGGGATGGAGAAGGCACTTGAAGAAGAAGAAGGGATAACTTCGGCTTTCAAAATTGTTATCGTTTATATTTGACATCAGGTTTCTATAAGTATACAGGCGTGAAATATCAAAATATGAATAGGCATTGAATAACTGAGATTTTAAAGGTAGAACGTCACTCCTGTTTTTAACATAAATTCACCAGTGTATTTTGCAAGCGCATGATTCAGAGTAGCAAAAATATTTAGCATCACAACAGTATATAAAATATTAGATCACTCGGCATACAAGTCACGTCTTATACTCATTGCCAAGCTAATGAAAGCACTGAATATTTCTGTGAATAATTAGTTTGAACAGTACCCCGCTTAATCAAGTTACCTATTTTGCAAAATAATTCACTTACAGTAACAGAAAGTAGAAGGAGTAGATCATGATACCCCTCTGTTTATATAAAACATATGTTTCTTTAAGGTCATTGCGGCAAAATGCGTCTGCGGAAAATTCCGTATACACTAGCGTATTTTGCTTTTTTTTAATAATAAATAATAAAATTCTTTATTTCAGGCCTGATTGCCCATAGATTGTTAGTTATATACAGACTTATAATATTAGAGTTAGTACATCTTAACCTAGGTATTACAGTTTTATTTATTTATTTATTTGGGGTCCCGGTAAACAGGACGATGAGCCGACGCCCAGTGGCTAAAAAACGGACAATCCCACCTCTCGGCTATATCTACCAGCAAGCTGTTGGTGCTACCCCGCAGGCGATACATTTGAGAGGCGATTCTTTTTCTCATTATGGCATGAAAATCGTCCATTCGTGCTTGTGCAAACATGCCTGATGCACTGCAAAAGCGTTGTAGCCCCAACAGCATCCTGAAGCCGTTATTGAACTGGACACGCAGAGCACTGTAAGCACGCTTCGTATAATTGATCCACAGGCCGCACGTGTAGAATGATTGGCAATACGACATGAACAATGTTTTCTTAACCTCCACTGTACAACGCGCAAACCTGCGAATCAACATATTAGCTCTTACTGCCAGTGCCCTGCGTTCCCTCTCTATATCCGCATCGTCCTTTAGATCCTCGGTGATTACATGTCCCAGGTATTTAAAACTGGATACTCTGTTCAAGGCCACGCCGCCGAGTGTCACCGGCTCAACTATTGGTAGGGTCTTGTTACCAGCTCGGAAGATGAGTATCTCACTTTTTTTAATATTATAGATGAGCCCGTGAGACTCCGCATACGTGTCACACACCTTTAACAATTTGTTCATAGCACTGATCGACGGGCTCAACAGCACCATGTCGTCAGCGTAACTTATGTTATTTACCATTTTACCACCGATCGAACAGCCAACCATGGTGCTGCTGAGCTCGACAATCAGCTGGTTAACATAAATGTTAAACAGTAGTGGAGATGTAAGTCCCCCTTGCCTTACTCCACACTGAGCTCTATAACCATCCGATACCGACATCCCCCACCTCACAAAATTATACTGATTGTTGTACCAATATTTTAACAGTCTTATCAGTTCTTGAGGAAGACCCGCCTTCTGCAGCTTCTCCCATAGTTTTTCATATGACACTAGGTCGAAGGCCTTCGAAAGATCGAGAAAAGCAGCGCACACGGGGGTTCTCCTGTCAGTGTAGTACCTGACGGTGTGCTTCAGAACCAGAATAGCACTCTCAGTAGACAGACCAGCACGAAAACCGAATTGTCTATCATCTAACACTGCGTATCTACTGAGGTGACGCTCAAGCACACCGTTGTGTTTAAACCGTAGGAAACAAAGCCTATCTGCTTTTGACTGGTGAAACTAAATTCAATCGCCGCGTTTTCGATGAAGTTAACAATCGTGTACGGAATTTCCCGTAAACGGATTTTTCACCACACCAGTAGGCCGAGCACGTGATTGGCGTGACTATCCGTATTTTACTAACTGTATTAATTAAAGAGGGACGGGTAGTCTATGTCGCGGCGAGATACTCTCGCGTCAATCATGCGCTAGCCCGGCAGCGTAAAGGCTCTATTGATTGTTCAAAAACTAATGAGAAAGTTGCAATTTATCCACATGTGAGGCAAAGTAGTCAAATGCAAATTTTGAGTTGTTTCTATAATCGACTTTTAAAAGATTATTTTGAATGATAAATGTGGTATTTTCTATAAAAAGGGACCTTATTGTCGATGGCGCTTACGCCATTATAAACGATGTTCCGATATAAATACAATGCCCCACGACGCTGTGCGGCGTAAGCGCCATCGACAATAAGGTCCCTTTTCATAGAAAATGCCCCAAATATTTGATAAGTAACATACATTTCGAATTGGTTTTGTTTGACATTTTGCAGTTAGTATTTTCCTTGTGTGGCGAAAAATTTTGTGTTACAATCGGTGGCAAAATTTGTTTAACCCTCGTGCCTTCAAACCCTCGCAACGCTAGATTCCATTTTTCGAACCAATCTCGCTTGCTCGGGTATCAATTAGCACGAAAGGTTAAACAACAACTTTGCCTCCTTGTAAAAAAAATAACTATTGCCGTATTGACCTTACCTAATTTTACAGGTCACTAACAAGACGTGATCTCGAAATAACTTTTACAGACAGGTACTGATACCTACCTAAGAATACCTACAAGACCTACATTAAGGATTAGGTGCCTACATTAATATCAAGTAACTTTGGGCTCATGTTTAATTTATATCTCCTTCGCAGGTAAGAAAGAAAGAAAGAAGAAAGAAAAAGCATTTATTAGCACAACATAACAAGACTAAAACTAGAAATAATTAAACAGAATGAGGTTGCGCTAAATGGTCCTTACTCAGCTTGGTGTCACGGTGTGAGCCAACATGGCACACTCCGCGACGCTGATTTTCAGTAAGGCCCAGTAGATGGACTAGTAAACACTACATACTTATGAATTTGATCTCACAGTATCAAAGATTATGGAGTTTTAATACCTTTCTACGTCGTCAAAACTTAATAGTCCATGGGCCAGCAAAGATATCGGTATAATTTGGTACCCCCAAATTATACTATTTTCCAAATTTTGACTAGCTGGCCCATGGACTATAAGCACTAAGTTATTAGTTTTAATTTTTGGTGCCTTTCAAAATCTTTTTTTTTACTAGAATAAGGTGTTTGTTAAATAATCAAAGTTTTTTCAGGCAAGGCAATGTTGAGTAAAGATAAAGATAAATATATTTTATTGTGTAAATAAAGGTGCTAAACTACTTACATTGTTTTTTTACTTATATATGGTACAAAACCAACAAGCAAGGAAGTGTCATCTGACCCCCGTACTAGTGTGAACTGTATCACGGTGGTGGGTCAGGATTTCCATTTATAATTAACATGTGTATTAGTTTGCTGCATTATTTATATTTTGTATTACAAGATAATATTAATAGAAACTTAATATGTAACATGACGACAGGGTAAACAAATGATGAATAGTGAAAAAATTTGTTAGCATATGAACAGCGGCCGTTGCCGGGCCGTCTTAAGTAAGTTTTCGGTACTCAGCAATGGGTTTATAACGGTGACATAGTAGCAACAGAATTAGCAACATAATGGATGTATCGGGAATAGCCACGCGTCACATATGTGAGTTCGTTCAGTAGATTTATTGGTACCATAGAGTAACTTATACTAGAGCGGTACTGTCATAGTAAATTTTGTAACCCCAGTAAATTCACTGCCATCTGTCGACACACTTTAAAACTAAAAATTAAGATTTACAAAAATACGATAGAATGTATTTAAATATAGATAAATGATTTTTTTAATTTGCATTAATTATTTTTATGATTTTGACCCATGTTCTTTCACTGATATGCGTTAAAATTGTTAAATAACAAACGAAACCGTCAACGCCATCTATACGACTGTAGGCCAAAACTAGTAGCGCCCTCTGAACGAGAATCAAATTTTCTTGATTTTCGAGGCACGTTTTTTTCTTAGACTGTATCCATCTATTACGGAGTTATATCTATCTTTGTTGGTACTCGTGATTGGTACTCACGTCTCAAGTAACAAGAAAACACTGATGCAATTGTATTTTAGGAAATGAGGTGCAAGGTCGTATTTAAAGAAGAACGACTCATAGACGTGAAGAGGATAGTAGATGAAGATGAGTCTACATTTTCCTTCCTGGATATTCATAAATAAATAAATAGATATTGTAACTAGACGCACTAGCTGAACTAGTTAATTTATAAAACTAGCGTCCCGCCCCGTCGTCGCACGGGTAGTTCAACTAATTTGAGCAGAATCTTTACAGGTTATACATATGAACCTTCCTCTTGAATCGCTCTATCTATTGGGGAAAATCGCATCAAGGTCCGTTGCGTGGTTTTGAGGATCTGGGCATACATAGGGACGGACATACAGACAGCGGAAGGCGACTTTGGTTTATACTAGGATGATCGACACAGCTGATCAGTCTATAATATTTTCATAAACTTAAAATCTTGATTATTAAGTACCAATGATACATATAATATAATACATGAAAGTAAATACGTATGCATTCAGTAAATCAATATGTAAATAAAAGCAAAAGTGTTCTCACGCCAAATTCCAAATAACAAACAAAAACTCTAACCAAATCATGTGTCCAAGTGGGCCGTTAACCAGAAAAAATGATTGCAGACACCAAAGAGAATAGTTTGTTAAGAGGGTTGTTGTTATGGTAAATTCTAGGTTTGTGGTCTTATAAAATCAGATACGTAATGCTACGTACAGTATTTTGTATGTATTAAAAGTGTTTGATATTTGCCTATTAGATATAGACAATAACTATGATTTGTAATTTTTATTATTAACAATTTGATTATGATTATAATTCGTTTTCTACCATCTGTCGACTCAGCATAGAAACTAAGAATGAAAATGTATAAAAATATCGAAAAGATTTATATATATATATATATATATATATATGTAAATGATTATTATTGGATCATCATATGATTTTGACCCATGTTATTTCGTTAATATGTGTTAAAATAGGATTTTTATTGTAGTTAAAATAAATGAAATGCTTGGAATAAAGCATCGGATATTTATTGGAAAAACATAGATAGCAGTTGTTATGAAATACAAGTTATATTTAATAAATCAGATAGAATTATAAAAGGAGGATGAGATGACCGTGACGTCATTATGTGGTGTTTCATATGAATTCCATATTAGCGGGGCGATTTGACCGTTCTAAAATGAGAAACTAGCTCGATTGGAGGGATAATACTCTATTGTTAAGTATCAGAGGTGTGGCACCATCTGTTTGAGAGTGATTGTTCCTTGGTTTCCGATGAGCGTTTTTTGCTTAAACTTTGCTTCTCTTATACGAGTCACATAATATCTTTGCAGAAACTATTCAAGTATGGTGCTCGAGTTATTAAAAAAGCACGTCGAGGAATGCGTTTTCTTAATGTGTTGTATGGTTATAAATACCCCTAAACCAAGCGGGGAAGGGATTATTCAATTTTTGTTCGTCGGATTGTCACAATCTCTGGCTAATTCGTAGACGTTAAAACAAAGGTGGTTATTTTGACGGTTGAAAGCTTGACATGACGTAGTTATTATGCTACTTTTTGTCAAACTGTTCAATTGTTATTTTTAGTGTCAGTGCTTACCTATTTTTGTGATTTTTATTGTGTTTTAGAGCCAGATTTGTGTCAGATCGCATGGTCGATCTACCGGAAACGCCTAACCTTGCGGCTGTTAAACAGGCATTTCCGGGAATCCAGTAGAGTGTTAGGTCCAGGTCGCGAGAGGGGCCTGGCGTCAACCTTTTTACCAACACAGGTGACGAATATACCTCTTACGTTCTCTTCAAGGTCTGACAGAGGGATGTGAGGGTCTCACGTGTGGACCATTTGGAGTAATCCAGGCTCATTGAAATCTGTTAGTAATTGAAGAAGCGTGGTCTTGTTATGTATATTTATATATTCACATTATATATCTGGATAGGGCGCCTTACTCGTTTGTACCCTTAGCTTCGGCTTACACAGACGGGGGGAGGCAAGAACACAGACACTAGGGTTTGCATACCTCGGTTTTGTCGGCCGAACGTTTACAGCTTAGATTAGGGTCCCTCTTACACATTCCTCCCTGTAAAACTAGTGGTTCGCTTCTAGTTTTACTCATTAGAATAGGTGAAATTGGGGTAGAGTTAGGGTAGAGTCATTATTTGGGTGTTAAGTTTATTTATTTTCTTTCACACATAGTTCGATTGCGTACAGTATTAAAAAACTTTATAGTGTTAATTGGTTCAAAATACAAAATAAATATCTAGATTCAGTAGCATATGGATGGATTTCTGGGGCTCGTACATTAAATATGATATAAAGGTTTACACATTTTTTATATTGGGTGAGATAGGGGAACAAAGTTATTTGAGGACATACTAAATAATTTTGTTATAGGGAGCTAGTGACAGGCAGAGCAGTTCACTAGTGACAATTGAGCTTTTCTATAACTGGGTAAATAAGGGTATAAAATCATATTTAATAGACGATTGTTTCAGTATTTCATTCATTTAAAGTATATTCAGATGAGTTTCTTGGCGTTTCTTCTCGTCTGAAATTAGGTTACGAAACGCTGGTAAAATAAATATTACATAGTGCATAGGAATACCTATTAAAAATAAAAATAAAATAAAATGGGTATTATCTAGATTAGGGACCCGTCTTCATCCGGGCGTGGCAGTAGATAAAGTAAGTTTGTACGTACTATTTTTACATTACATTAATACAATTATTTTCCTTTAGCTAGCTAGGTTAGCGAATGGATATATATATATATAAAAGGAAAATATAAGTTTTAAATTACAAACTAAAAGGACTTACTACTATCCACGGTAACTGGTCACGGTAGGGCCCGGTAGGAGATAAATTCAAAAAAATATATATTTTACTCTTTATTTATCATACAATAGAGTCATAAAAGAAACATAGTAGCAATATTTACAAATTTATTAGAATATTTAGGGATAGTATTTGAAATCCAAATCTAATCAATCTGCACATAAAAGACGATGGGTACTAAGGTTCACAACGTATTTTTAACATTAGACGATCACATGGCCAAATTTATATATTTTATTTAATCTTTTTCAAACAATTCTGGTAGTTTTATTAAAGTAGTAGTAGTAGAGAGATTAGAGAGGTACATTTTTGGTACCAGAATGACCAGGATTAAATATATAAATAGTTTATTATAGAAAGTAGCCTCTTTGGCTACATTTTTGCTGCCGTAAGAAAACTGGAATGTGAGTTGATTTGATTTGGATTTTTCTAAAAATTATACATTATTTCTATATATTATTTTGAACATCAATATTAAATTCTCCTCCTCTTGACTTCACTGTACCGATGTGTAGCGACGTAGCGTGGCTTAGCGTAATATCACCTGTAACAAACACAAAAATACATTAGTATAAACAAGCTAGTATAGATTAGCTAAAAATACAATGCGTTATTCAAGTTCGAAAAGATAGGGGGCGATAGTTTTGTTTTCAACAAACAAATATGTGCATATATGTATATGTGCGAGCGAATACATATATGTATTGTTACTATCAACACAGTGCAGAAAACCATTGAAAGTTGTGTTAAAAAAGTGTTTTAAATAAGTGAAAAATATGTGTTAATTATAATAACCTTTTAAGCATGTAAAATAAAGGGTTGGGCTACTTTATGTTACCCGAAGGCACAAATAGGGGTAGTGGATTTTCACAAAAAAATAAAAAATATTTTTATATACATAAAAAAATAAAAAAATAAAAATAAAGTATATACAGAAAATATCTTTAAATCAACAAGAGACTAGTAGTAATTATTATGAATTCAGTAAATCATTTTGAAAAGTATATTTAAATGGTATCATATTATAATCTGATAGAAAAAGTGAATGGTATGTTAGTAACAAGTAAGCAATTTAATTACCTCTAATAAAATGAAGAGCCAGCTTTCAGCCACACTCGGTCTCTAGTTAGGTGGAACATCTGAAAAACGGGAATAATTCAGTTTAGACAAAAAACAAAGATCGATTTGTATTTATTTTGGCAGACGTAGATTTCAATATGTCATATAGAAAAAAACAATAGCATATTAATTAGACATATCTTAATATCATTTTTGTTTAAAAGCATTTTTGGTTAAAAATAATTAATCTGAATAAGAAAATAGAGTAAATGTTTGATTACTGCAATATAATTTATTAATTTGTTATAATGATGATGTTTGATAGTTCATTAAAATTATTTTAGTTAATTTATAAATAAAAATGAAATATTATAAGGTTAGGAAAAGCATACTTACTTAGAAACTGTTGTCACATAATTAGGAGGTCTAATTACATATAATCAGCTTGCCCGATCGCCTTACGTATCTGAAATCATTTTTAAGTAAAAATTTACAAACCGTAAAACAAATATAAATGGTCTAAAATTAGCTGATGCACATCGAGAGACGCATTCAGCCACTTAAAAGGGATCGGAAAAAAAAGGTTAGCTGTAAAGTTAGTGTAAACAAAGATTTTAGACGAGAAAAATTGGTATAGATCAATGAGTTGAATTTATATAATATACCTATACTTATACGTAATGAGTTAATAAAATGGCACTAGGATAGTACAACATAAATAGATATTCATTAAATGTTAAGTATAAATTAGCATTACGTAATGCATTATATACTTAAAGAATTGATCGTGTTCTACCAAATTGGCATTCCTAGAAAAACATTGCATAAAAGAGAAAGAGAAATGTATGATAGTAGAAAGAACAGTGTATTACTTACATAAAGGGTAGGATCAAGTATGATCATCCGTCCTTCAGCAATCCGGATTCATTGATTAGGGCCTAAAATTTCTTTAGATAAGCATTATTATAAGTTTTGATAATGGAATAAGAAACGTTACCCTTTTTTTGCAAATAAAATTATTGTATTGTATTGTATTGTATTGTAAAATATATGTAATAAAAAAAAAACAACGTACGTTGATGTCAAAAGGAGGTTCTTCGTTTTCAACCACTTTCTCCGGGATGTCGAATAGTAAATTTTCTAACTGTGATGGAATCTAAAAATAAATAAACACAATAAAATTAACAAAAAGCTAAACAATGAATAAATAAAATAGGTTATCAATATGTTGATTATACTTACTTGATTTTGATCTTGAATTTCTTCAACGGTGATAGTAGCGTAGTGTGGGAATCCCGGAGACGATTGGATTATTCGGATTTTATACCGGAAATGTTGTCTGTTGTCGATTAGTTTTTTCTGTAATAAGAAATGTTTTGGTATTAGAATTAAACATTTTTATGATAATAGTTAAGAGATCATTATGATAAAATGTTTTGTCAAAACAAGTATATAAATAAATAAATATATAAACATGAAAATATATACCGTTAATCTACGGAGACGGTCCTTGAAATTTCTAATTTTTTGGTTTACCATGTTTATGTTATAATGAGGTTTTTCATTTTTGATTACTTTCAAAAGTTCTTTACGAGCCAATTCAGTTAAAAATTGGTCTCCATAGAATAAATTATTTCTATCCCAAATTATTGGAAAGTCGCAGATCAAAAGGTCAATATTTTCAAGTTTCATGATTAACACGTTTCAAGCACAAGCTAGCACTTCAAATAAGAGTTTGACGTTGGAAATACCGAAGTGCCAATTTGTAACTTATAGTTTATGCCAGGGGGCGCCACAGAGGACGCCATAGTCATAGTTTTAACAGTAGCATCAATGTTGCTAACAATCAAATTATTTGCAATAGTATATTAATAACCATTCAAAAATATTTTTAACGGGTTTGAGTAACTATCATTATTCACTAACATAAAAACATGTTCAAGTCATAAAATTGGAAAGTTGGAACCGAAGTCATCGGTCGTATAAACAAAAGACCGTTAAAGACAATAGATTTTCGAAGAAGAGTCAGCCTGGTTGCACATGTTGAAATTGTTGAAAAAAAAAAAAAACCAGCGCCACGGAGATTCTATACCTGGGTTCGAAATGTGTGGGGTTTTTGAGTACAAAGATAGAGATAGAATGTTATTTAACTGATCTAAATACTAAAAATAACACAAGTATTTAGTAAATATGCCATACATAGTGTATTTAGTTGAATATTGAATATTTAGCAAGAGTGATCGAATAGATTGAATGCCGGTTACTTGCAATTATTTGTGGTCTTTAGTATGTAAAGATATTAACATGTCTATAAATATGTTTAACAAAATATTAATACAATGATACTTTTGATTATTAAACTATTAAATAAATAGTTTAATATAATATTTGTTATAGTATCATAAAATATGATATCTTTGGATTAAAACGATGGAAATTAAATATTTGTTTTAAAATACATATCAAGAAGAATTTAAAATATATTTGAAGGTAATACTTTGAAATTAATTTTACATAATACATATTTTACATGAGATGGTAATAAAATAATACACGTGATATACATAATGCAGAAACAATGGCATTAATGTACAAAATTAACGATTTAAGTTGTATAAATAAAAGACTAGATAGGATGTAAAAAGTAAGAAATATATCCGAACTTACCGATTTTTATTCAGCAGCAAAATTTCACTAGTCACAATTCACAATAACATTAAACTGATCTACACAGCACTGAGTAAAATTTAAAACTGTTCATTCAAACTGACAACGGTCAGATTGGCGCGAATCATCTTCCCCCTTTTACTGTCACTTTGCGACGCATCCTTGCGGGGTTGCCGTGATAAAATAATGAGTTATTGTGTTGCCATAGTAAGATATAATAACGTAACGTTAACTTAATCGGTAATAACGTTATCTCAACTGAAATTTTTAACTTAATAATAAATAGGTTTGCAAAATTAAAATTACGTTTGTTATTGATTTACAATTAATAGGAGGGAACTTGGGGTTATGTTAGAATTATTGATTTGTCTTTAAAAAAAAATTTAGTTTCATTTGTTTCATTTTATTTTGATTGCATATCGTTAACGTTGGCTATCTGTAGAAATGGCCTGGTATGGATTGTGTGAACTGGCAAATGAAAGGCAATGAAAGTTTAATGATTAATTTAATTTTAAAAGGTTGATGGATATTTGTTATTGTTGCAAGAAAAGTGTGAAACTTTTGTATTTTTGTAAGAATGATTTTTACGGTTAGACAACTGTTAGATTGCAGTCAACCTGGATTTGTTGGTATTTTGTTGCGAATAATACACAAAATAGTCAACAAATTCTTATCAGTAGGCTAAAATCGTATGACGATTCGACCCATTTCAAAGGGTAGTTTTTGTTGACTATACACTACACAAGAAGCTAAGACCATGACTAATTACACACCACATCGTGAATAAGATCTTTGATATCAAATCTGATAATGATATGTCAATGAACATGCATTATCATATTATTATATGCTAAAGAAAGTATTATTAATATTTTTTTATAAAATTTTAATGACATTTGAAATACGGTTTTGTGTGAAAAATGGTTTTATGAATTTATTTATTAAATAGAAAAATAAATAGTAGTATTACATATCTACAAGTAAGACTTATTTTCATATGTTATAATGGTGAAGTATTTATATTATTGTAGGAAATTATAAATTCAGAAAACATTTTAAATTTTTCGATTGAATAAAAAAAAAATATTTTTTTAATATCTATTTGCAGACATTGCATAGTATCTTTTTGTTTATATCTATGTTATGTTTGTAAAGGTAATATTTTGATACAAGTATCAGGATATTATCATGGTATTTTAGGTTTTTTTTTAAATACTTTATTGTTAATATGGGAATAAGTCTGGACAAATATCTTGTTCATGTATGTGACATGCTCCAAGAAAATTTGATTGGGAGGGATGCTTTGGTATTGGAATTCGGATTGATTTTTAATTAATGGGGAATGAGTATCCCAGTACTTATACCAAATGTTTTTCCTATTTCGTGAAGGGAGGTTTTGCTGGTTCATCTATTAACCGGACAATGTGGTTAAGTCGCCGGATAGAAAGATCCATAGACTAGGATGCGACCATAAAATCGAACTACTAGAGTTTATTGGATTCACAACCCAATACCCTGTGCTGGTAGGAAAATCGTGACGAAAAGATAATCATGATTCATTAATAGAATTCAATGATCTGAGTTTTATACCGAATCAATCGCAATCAATGAGTATTGGTTTAAACACACATCATACACCACACGATTACGTTTATAGAGGGGGGAAAGGGGATAATACCAACAAATTTAGGAGATAGTTTTCATTTTTATTGGAATAGGGTCCGAGAATACTACATGTATGTGTATGACAATACATTGCGAATTCTCGAGGGGGCGATTGTAACTAGACGCACTAGCTGAACTAGTTAATTTATAAAACTAGCGTCCCGCCCCGTCGTCGCACGGGTAGTTCAACTAATTTGAGCAGAATCTTTACAGGTTATACATATGAACCTTCCTCTTGAATCGCTCTATCTATTGGGGAAAATCGCATCAAGGTCCGTTGCGTGGTTTTGAGGATCTGGGCATACATAGGGACGGACATACAGACAGCGGAAGGCGACTTTGGTTTATACTAGGATGATCGACACAGCTGATCAGTCTATAATATTTTCATAAACTTAAAATCTTGATTATTAAGTACCAATGATACATATAATATAATACATGAAAGTAAATACGTATGCATTCAGTAAATCAATATGTAAATAAAAGCAAAAGTGTTCTCACGCCAAATTCCAAATAACAAACAAAAACTCTAACCAAATCATGTGTCCAAGTGGGCCGTTAACCAGAAAAAATGATTGCAGACACCAAAGAGAATAGTTTGTTAAGAGGGTTGTTGTTATGGTAAATTCTAGGTTTGTGGTCTTATAAAATCAGATACGTAATGCTACGTACAGTATTTTGTATGTATTAAAAGTGTTTGATATTTGCCTATTAGATATAGACAATAACTATGATTTGTAATTTTTATTATTAACAATTTGATTATGATTATAATTCGTTTTCTACCATCTGTCGACTCAGCATAGAAACTAAGAATGAAAATGTATAAAAATATCGAAAAGATTTATATATATATATATATATATATATATGTAAATGATTATTATTGGATCATCATATGATTTTGACCCATGTTATTTCGTTAATATGTGTTAAAATAGGATTTTTATTGTAGTTAAAATAAATGAAATGCTTGGAATAAAGCATCGGATATTTATTGGAAAAACATAGATAGCAGTTGTTATGAAATACAAGTTATATTTAATAAATCAGATAGAATTATAAAAGGAGGATGAGATGACCGTGACGTCATTATGTGGTGTTTCATATGAATTCCATATTAGCGGGGCGATTTGACCGTTCTAAAATGAGAAACTAGCTCGATTGGAGGGATAATACTCTATTGTTAAGTATCAGAGGTGTGGCACCATCTGTTTGAGAGTGATTGTTCCTTGGTTTCCGATGAGCGTTTTTTGCTTAAACTTTGCTTCTCTTATACGAGTCACATAATATCTTTGCAGAAACTATTCAAGTATGGTGCTCGAGTTATTAAAAAAGCACGTCGAGGAATGCGTTTTCTTAATGTGTTGTATGGTTATAAATACCCCTAAACCAAGCGGGGAAGGGATTATTCAATTTTTGTTCGTCGGATTGTCACAATCTCTGGCTAATTCGTAGACGTTAAAACAAAGGTGGTTATTTTGACGGTTGAAAGCTTGACATGACGTAGTTATTATGCTACTTTTTGTCAAACTGTTCAATTGTTATTTTTAGTGTCAGTGCTTACCTATTTTTGTGATTTTTATTGTGTTTTAGAGCCAGATTTGTGTCAGATCGCATGGTCGATCTACCGGAAACGCCTAACCTTGCGGCTGTTAAACAGGCATTTCCGGGAATCCAGTAGAGTGTTAGGTCCAGGTCGCGAGAGGGGCCTGGCGTCAACCTTTTTACCAACACAGGTGACGAATATACCTCTTACGTTCTCTTCAAGGTCTGACAGAGGGATGTGAGGGTCTCACGTGTGGACCATTTGGAGTAATCCAGGCTCATTGAAATCTGTTAGTAATTGAAGAAGCGTGGTCTTGTTATGTATATTTATATATTCACATTATATATCTGGATAGGGCGCCTTACTCGTTTGTACCCTTAGCTTCGGCTTACACAGACGGGGGGAGGCAAGAACACAGACACTAGGGTTTGCATACCTCGGTTTTGTCGGCCGAACGTTTACAGCTTAGATTAGGGTCCCTCTTACACATTCCTCCCTGTAAAACTAGTGGTTCGCTTCTAGTTTTACTCATTAGAATAGGTGAAATTGGGGTAGAGTTAGGGTAGAGTCATTATTTGGGTGTTAAGTTTATTTATTTTCTTTCACACATAGTTCGATTGCGTACAGTATTAAAAAACTTTATAGTGTTAATTGGTTCAAAATACAAAATAAATATCTAGATTCAGTAGCATATGGATGGATTTCTGGGGCTCGTACATTAAATATGATATAAAGGTTTACACATTTTTTATATTGGGTGAGATAGGGGAACAAAGTTATTTGAGGACATACTAAATAATTTTGTTATAGGGAGCTAGTGACAGGCAGAGCAGTTCACTAGTGACAATTGAGCTTTTCTATAACTGGGTAAATAAGGGTATAAAATCATATTTAATAGACGATTGTTTCAGTATTTCATTCATTTAAAGTATATTCAGATGAGTTTCTTGGCGTTTCTTCTCGTCTGAAATTAGGTTACGAAACGCTGGTAAAATAAATATTACATAGTGCATAGGAATACCTATTAAAAATAAAAATAAAATAAAATGGGTATTATCTAGATTAGGGACCCGTCTTCATCCGGGCGTGGCAGTAGATAAAGTAAGTTTGTACGTACTATTTTTACATTACATTAATACAATTATTTTCCTTTAGCTAGCTAGGTTAGCGAATGGATATATATATATATAAAAGGAAAATATAAGTTTTAAATTACAAACTAAAAGGACTTACTACTATCCACGGTAACTGGTCACGGTAGGGCCCGGTAGGAGATAAATTCAAAAAAATATATATTTTACTCTTTATTTATCATACAATAGAGTCATAAAAGAAACATAGTAGCAATATTTACAAATTTATTAGAATATTTAGGGATAGTATTTGAAATCCAAATCTAATCAATCTGCACATAAAAGACGATGGGTACTAAGGTTCACAACGTATTTTTAACATTAGACGATCACATGGCCAAATTTATATATTTTATTTAATCTTTTTCAAACAATTCTGGTAGTTTTATTAAAGTAGTAGTAGTAGAGAGATTAGAGAGGTACAATATTATAGGACATTATTACACAAAATGACTAAGTCACACGGTAAGCTGAATAAAGCTTGTGTTGTGGGTACTTAGACAACGATATATAATATATAAATACTTAAATAAGTACATAGAAACACCCATGACTCAGGAACAAATATCCGTGCTCATCACTGAATAAATGCCCTTACCAGAATTTGAACCCAGGACCATCGGCTTCGCAGGCAGGGTCACTACCCACTAGGCCAGACAGGTCGCAGAAATTGGTTATTGTTGGTGGATATTGGTTATATTCCGGTTATATTGAAAAATATTTACACACAATTTGTTCTCGAAACGCTCAAAATTCCACTGTTCGAATTTTGAATTTTGGAATATTTCGCTGCTCGGGTATCAAATTAGCACGAGGAGATAAACGTAATTGCCCCCCTGTAAAGCAAATGACTATTAAATTATGATTGCTGTTTTAACTTCCAACGACGATCTAAATTAATATAAGTTTTATAAGAACAACACAACCCGTATAACAAGTTTAGACGAAAATTAACTATGTATGGCAATTAAAAACCTCATCAGGCACGTATAATGACAGATACATTGTTAACGACCTAATTAAAGCCTCGTCTTAGTCCGATCTCTGAGAATAGAAAATAATTCTTCTCTAAATTAGTAAGCTCACAGACGGTTGGATTTTAGTCCTACCACAGACGAAATAATAATATACCTATAGACCACTTAAATTAAATTTAAGTCTTAAAGTTAAAACAGTATGAAAACCGCTAAAAACCGCTTCTCCATACAAACGTAGCCCCATTTTCCTCCCTGGATATAGACATAATGGAAAACATTTTTACACAATTTATTATAATATACATATATTAGCCATAGCTGCTCACACATTTGACACTTTTCGGTTATTTGATTATATATGTACCGGCCAATAACATCTGCTGCTGAATTCGTATAGAATTACTTAGCAGCTATAAATAAATTTCATACAATTATGAAAAGCTAACTTTTACAATAAGTATAAAAAAAAATGAAAAACCACGTTAAAATTATCAACAATACGCTGCAAAAAAATGTCAACTTATTTTCCACTTTTCGGTTATTTGATTATATATGTACCGGCCAATAACATCTGCTGCTGAATTCGTATAGAATTACTTAGCAGCTATAAATAAATTTCATACAATTATGAAAAGCTAACTTTTACAATAAGTATAAAAAAAAATGAAAAACCACGTTAAAATTATCAACAATACGCTGCAAAAAAATGTCAACTTATTTTTGGGCCAACATGTAGAACTCAATGGAAAACAAAATCTGGCTTTCCATCACGGAAGGGTTCTTATGCTTTAAGTGCAATGAGGTCCTTTTTATCTGAAATTCCAACAGAAATTCTGATAGAAAGGTCCTTATTACAGATAAGGCAAAAGGAACCTTCTCTAATGGAAAGCCACAAATCCATATCTTAAAGGAACGTAACTTTGTTTTTAGGGTTCCGTACCCAAAGGGTAAAAACGGGACCCTATTACTAAGACTTCTTTGTCCGTCTGTCTGTCACTAGGCTGTATCTTATGAACCGTGATAGCTAGACAGTTGAAATTTTCACAGATGATGTATTTCTGTTGCCGCTATAACAACAAATACTAAAAAGTACGGAACCCTCGGTGGGCGAGTCCGACTCGCACTTCTCCGGTTTTGTAATACTGCAGTCTTTTAATTCTCACACGTCTCTGGTTATCTGTCCGTATTATAAAAGTACGTAAGCTATATATAAATGCCAGTAAAACTTGTCATTTAGCTAAACTATCTTAACTAAGTTTGGAACATATCCGAAAGCGAACAGCATCTGTATCTATTTCTGTTAATCTTAGTTTGAATGACAAGAACAGAGGCGCTATTGGAATGATTTAATTGAATTGAATTGAAATTCTTTATTCGAAATAAAGAATTTCAATTCAATTCAATTCTTTATTTCGAACTTGACGTCCATAGGGTTAGGTCATACAATAACTTAATCTAGAGTTAGTATTACAATTAATTAGACAAAGCAAACAATTGGACAAAAGAAACAGAACAAAACATTACACAACATAACATAACATACGTGCTGTTTCTATTAGCACGTCTTCTTATCTTGCCTTTTATCAGATCATTTTTTTGAAAACAGACTCACTAAATTAGTAATGTTTTTTTTTCTGATGGACGTTTAGGTAAACGCGCGTAAAGCACTGATTTTTTCGCTCTTATTTGTAAATTTCGTAAAGTTTGGATTGCTAAAAATGGTAAATTTGTATTACACATATTCTGTACTTGACCTTTATCAGATTACATTTTTGTTAGGTATATGACTTAGAGTTCGAGGAAAAGAAAGTTAAACGAATTCAATTTTCTCTAGAAATTACTTCAAAACAAGTGACAATTTCTCTGAAAATCGACTTAATTTCAACGTAATTTTGATACTTAAACAATCTACAACATTTGCGGAAACTATTCTTATACATTAATTTGTATAATTTACCACCATAATTTTTTGATGAATTTTTAAAAACTGCCCCTTCTCTTCATATATTACCGGTGACGCACGCTTGCGACCTCATTATTAAAAGGCAAGATGAAAAGACGTGCCGTGCTAAACCAATACTTGTTATTTAGATATTACGAAACAAAACGTGTATAATTTCAACTACTAAATCTATCAATTTTACATTTTTGCTCCAAAATCGACTACGGCCTTTTAAGAGGATAGGGGACGATCGATTCTCCATACAAACGTAGTCCTCATTTTCCTCCCTGGATATTGACATTATGGAAAATATTTTTACACAACTTTGATGTATTTAATCATAGCTATGCCCGACCGTTTTATTTTCTTCGAATTTTACTTTTTTATAAGAGTAACGCAGCGTCTTACGTAAGCGAACAACTCGCGAACGCGAAGCGAAGCGGCGCGGCGGGCCCACGTTCGCGTTCGCAACGAAATCGCCCACGTAGAACACTTCTATAGGTATCAAAGGATTGATTCACCCCGCGCCGCATCGCTACATACATACATACACTACAGTTATGTCGTGTAAAATAAAATTCGATGGCCACACGCATTTAAGTTTAAAACGCGTCCAGTTTTACGAGTATTACCAATTTTCTCTTTTAACAGTCCAATTTGGTACTGATCCAAATAGGTGTGTCAATATAATTAGGGGCCTAGTCCAACAATGAGGTTGGATAGCCTATTACTAACGTTGTACCCACGGTTAAGGGCATCAAACATTGGTCCGACACGGCAAACATTGGCCCAAAGTAATACAGATGACATGCCGTCACATGCTTTGCATATACATAGTTTCATAAAACGTACCTATACGGAATATGTTTATCCCTTGATACCACTACCCAAGTTTGTTTTTGATAGATAGGTAATAATAGTTTAAGTTGGGCTTACCGGAATATTGGACCGATTTTCATGATATTTCAATACCGGAATTGAAAAGTATCAATATCGGAATTCCGGTATTGGAATTACTTAGTTTCATTTTGAAATCCTACTTGATTAAATGAAATTCTATTCTATTCTATTCTATTCTATAAATTAATTATATATGAATAACGGGTCACTTAAGTATATGGTCACGGTCACGGGTATTTTAAGTCGAAAAACGCTCGGCATGTTTCACTCCGTACCGAGGAGTATCATCAGAAGTGGTAAGATAATTGTATATTTGTGTAACAAAACGGACCATTTTAATAACAATTTGCCCGATTTTACCTTTAAAAAGATTTTTAAATGATCGACTTCAACGGTATTAATTCCGGTATTGATGACCAACATCGGTATTGGGAATCGTCCGAAATTGGATGGAGCAGTCACTAAATTATAATTTTTAGCGCCACTTGTACCATCCTACTAACCCAGGGTTAAGCGGTTAAACCGCCCAGTGTCAAATTGTACTGGTAACCATGGTAACTCCAGGTTTAAGCGGTTAACCCCGGGTTAGTGAATGGTGCAAGTGGCCCTTAGTGTAGTATCTCAGTTCTTCTGGTCTAAACATACTTTTGCTTTTAAATTTGTCCAAACGCGCCAAAGTTCATCGGGCCTAAGCAAACAGACATTTCCCCGAATGAAATTACCTTAATGATTAAAGTGTGTCCAGCCTAATCGCCATGTCCCTAATTCCCTCACGGTAACCGGTGCCCGAGTGAACCTTCAAAGACCCTAAATTTATTATTTTTCACCACACCAGATCCAAAAGGCTGTATTTATTCTTCAGAAACTGTCGAGAAAGTTTCATTTTATCCACAAGTGATGGAAAGTAACTAAGAAGATGCCAATTTTGACGTTAATTTTTTAATGGTGATATTGAATGATAAATATTTAACCTTTTCGACGCCGTGTCAAATCACTGTCAAACACAAAAGCTGTCATCCAGACGCCATGTCACCGAAGTGTCAAAACTGAAATTGAACTTTATGCATATGCATGTAGGTCTATGTTGCTCTGTAGTCTCTGACCGATTAATCGGTCTCTGGCGTTGAACCTACGGTGCATATATATCGGTCATTGGCGTCCAAAAGGTTAATATTGAATTTGATTTGTAATGTTAGACAGTTTAATTTTTTCCTTGCGTTTGTATAATGAAACATTTTGTTACACTCGGTAGCAGTTTTGAAACCCTCGCGACGCTGAAGATTCCACTTTTAGAACCACTCGCTACGCCCTTGCTCCAATAGCTTACCTTACTGTAATGATATCTAAATGATGACCGTCGCTCGTGGGCTCGCTCGCGACATATGTGTACGGACAAGTACGAGCAAAATGCACCCGCGACTGACATCATTAAGACATTATTTTGATGTCACAATGTAAGCTTGAATTTGCCTCCTGCGCAAAGTAACGCAGCGTACTACGTAGGCGAACAACACGCGAACGCGAAGCGAAGCGATGCGGCGCGGGGTGAATCAATCCTTTGATACCTATAGAAGTGTCCTACGTGGGCGATCTCGTTGCGAACGCCAACGCCGTGGGCCCGCCGCGCCGCGCTGCTTAGCTTCGCGTTCGCGAGTTGTTCGCTTACGTAAGACACTGCGTTACATGTATCTGTCAGTTTCACAAACAGTCCCGAACAAAATGTAACCGCATATTGGTCGCAGGTGTTCATAAACAGCCCAATTTCCGTTAAAAATAGTCCAGGGTGCTTAGCGCTTAGCCATCATGCCAACCGTAAACGCTCCGTATCGTAGCGTAGTCATCTCTCTATCACTTTTCCATATTAGTGCGACAGTGACAGTTGAGTTCCGTTCCGTGAACGATTGGCATGTTGGCTACGCACCCAGCACACATGTTGCCTATTTATACTTGTTTATAGATGTGACCCAGTGCATGCGGAGATATAGTAAATAATCACATCGTTTCCCTTTATTACGAAGTTTATTTACTCTGAGGGAGTAAATTTTATGTCGGTCATAATTTTGTGACATGGTATTTTAACTGCAGGTTGTCCCGCGGCAGATTTCCGATTAAAAACAAGTAACTGTAAATTTTTTTTTGTGACACACACTTTTATTGCTGACTGTACTTATTCTCATTTGCATGTCTATCGAGTACTTCTTAAGACCTTTCTAATGAGCCTAAACTTGATGTGTTTGTGTTTTTCCATCGAGGAGTTCCTTTGGCTATCTACCGGCTGCATCAACAGACCACCTTCATGTTAGCATATTATTGTATTGTCACCGGAATTACGATAGTACTTCAAATTTCAACTGAATCAGATACCAGGAAGTGGTTCAAATTTTAGGTTCAAGATTTGAAGCACTATATATATACATACAAAGGTATAAAGTATACGCAGTGAAGCTAAATAAAAGTGTGTAATAATAAAAAGTGTGTGCGCACGCGATTGAAGTAAAACTTCTTTGACGATGACGTTTATCGCTATGTTGGCACTTTGACGTGTATCATATTGTGCGTGTGTCACTACTGAGCGTTACTTCCGTCAGAAAAAAATCTGAGTTACCCTCTAGTCGCGCCTAAAGAACTAATAATCCAAAAGTATTTATTTTTATAAAAAGAAGATGATCGCGGAACTCATAAAAACAAATTAATAGACTCGGTAAATCCCTAAAATTTCTAACTCTTTCTAAATTTTTCATGGTTAAGTTATTTATAATACATATTTATGAGTGAAATAAGGCTAACAAAGAGAGTGTAAAAGGGAGAAGTAGAAGCGGGAGTTGGAAGGGGTAGACCTCGGCGGACTTTCTCTGATCAGATCGGGGGAAATCGTGAAGAAAGGCCAAGAGTACCCTAAACTGGCGAGCGTGTATGAAGAATGTTATGAAAGTGAAGGAAGAGAAAGAGTTATGTCAGGATCCTAGCAAGTGGAAATCCGTGGTCTCTGCCTACCCCTCCGGGAAATAGGCGTGATTGAAAGAAAGAAAGAAAGAAAAGACATTTATTGTAAAGACCTTCTACAAACAGCGCCACCTCAGTTACAAAAAAGAACTTACTCACTAAACACTTAAAGCTAGGTACAATGGTAGTTATAGAAAAGGAGTAAGGTAAGGGTTAATGAATAACAACAAATTTTGGCGCCGCTATAGTGGCTACAAAAGGACGCCACTCAGCATATGCTCTGGTATAAATAAATACCACAGCGCTGGTTTTCTGTGGCACCCCGTGATTATATGTATGTATGTATGTAGTAGCTTGAAATCGTATATTCAGGCATATCTACCAGTGTATCACAAGCATAAAAATCGTAGCTAACAAATCAAAGTGTGGGCGTCGATCTTTTACGAGATAGATAGATTAATAGGGCGCACGCTTACGAAATAAGTGGATAAATACAATAGCCGCAATCAAAATTGAGACGTTAAATATGTCTGACTGATTTAATTTATAGATAGTGAGTCACAAGAATAAGTACACGATTTGTTTAAGCCCGAATTACACCCGATGCGGCATGCGCGCTCCCGGTCAGTGTTGGGACCGATTCCATTGTCTTCTGCTTTTAGACTACATATCATCACTATACTTACTCAACCTCATATCTGCAACAATCATTTGATGGAAATGTCGCTTTTCTTTCATTCAGAATCCGTATCCTGAATGACGGTGTTTTTGTCATCAAATGAGTGTTGCAGATACGAGGTTGAGTAAAGGATGACCCACGTTGGACCGGGCCGTGACCGGGCCGGAGCTTCCGGAGCGTCATGTCATATAAAAGTAAGCGCCGGAAGCTCCGGCCCGGTTACGGCCCGGTCTAACGTGAGTCATCCTTCAGTCTAGCGGCGATATATTTACTTATGATATAAAAGTCTTGATTTTTAAAAAACTGCTGGCAGAACCCACTGCACTTTAAGTACCAGTGTGACAGATATTTAACGCCATAACTTAGGTAATTTACTTATCTAGGAAATATTGAATTAATATAAATCAAATTTATCCTTTTAAATGCACAATTAAATTAATTTCTACATTTTAACACATTAGTTCTACATTTCTGCCAGTCTACATTTAGAGTAATGACCAATTCCAACCAATTCCAATCAATACTTAAATATCACCTGACTCCGACTGTCTCAGCTCAGAGGCCATCTCAAATTTACACCTGACATCAAAACGATATCTAAATAATTAATTTTATTCTCATTCGCCCGTGCGTCTCGCTACGGTCGGCGAAATGAATGCGCGAATGATAACTATGATTAACTAACATCATTTTGATGTCAGGCGCACGATCGAATTGGCCTGTCAGTTCAAACCGTTCATTATGAATTCCGCTAAGTTCTAACGGACGTCGATATTGAAATTTCATAGTTCATTCCTGATTAATTATCGCCATGGGCCGTATTCAGGACTGCTAATGCCGGTTGGTGACGTGCGTAGTGCAAATTTCACAAAAAGTTGCCACTTTTTTTGTGAATGTCACGTCAGCGATAAATGTACCCGGCCAAGGAAAGGCCTCCCAATTGATTGTTACTTACTGTTATAAAATACGAAAAGGTGCATAAATAAAATTTATTCAGTGTCCGGAGCTCTTGGTGGCAGAGAGGAATATCTTTAGAAGGATCTTAGGCCCTACAAGACGTGAGGAGAGTGAGAAGGAACTTGGAGGTGGAAGAACTGGTGGGCGAGCCCAACATCATCGGCATCGCTGGCTCGGCCACGTGGAGAGGATGGGAGACACGGGAGAGGATCGTGCGGCCAAGAGAGCTTTTACCTTATAGCTTATACCTGACTAAACGGAACGGAATAAATAAAAACACTATCATATCGGAAAACTCTGGCTATCTTTAGTTAAAGTTATTAGTATCGGCCTTATTCGAACAATGCTTCTAAGAGATCACTACGGTACGACAATGATCTGTCAGTGTCAAAAGTGACATTTCTGCAACCGAAAATGTCACGTTTGACACTGTCAGATTGGTATCGTACCGCAGTGATCTCTTAGAAGCATCGTTCGAATTGGGCCATCAGATAATCTAGTGAAGAGCATTAAATGCACATTTTTTAATATTCCGGTTTCTTTGTACAAGTCTTGGCGGTTTTCTGTCGGTTTATTCCCCTTATAATCGTAAGATCATTATTGTATCATTAAATTAATGGTCTCGGCAATATATGCGTGCCATTTCGTTATACATTCGTTATACATGACGACCGGTATGGCCTAGTGGGTAGTTACCCTGCCTGTGAAGCCGATGGTCCTGGGTTCGAATCCCGGTAAGGGCATTTATTTGTGTGATGAGCACAGATATTTGTTCCTGAGTCAAGGATGTTTTCTATGTATTTAAGTATTTATATATTATATATATCGTTGTCTGAGTACCCATAACACAAGCCTCCTTGGGCTTACCGTGGGACTTAGTCAATCTTTGTAAGAATGTCCTATAATATTTATTTATTTATTATTTATTTATACATTAGAAAACTTACATTGCCATGCAACATTGCAGATGACGTGTTTTCTATGTATTTAAGTATTTATATGTTTTTTTTTTTAAATCAAAATTATCTTTATTCAGTATTAGAAAAGACATATATATGCTTACATTTTTATACAACTACATAGTGTACCTATAGTGACCTTGGTCACTAGGCGCAGCACAGTTAAGTGACCAACCGACGTCCCTAAGTCGTTAGAATAAGGTCTACAATTGGTCAGTCAACTGCACTGTCCAGTAAAGATAACTACAAAATAATATAGGTACTTTAACATTTTATGAATAAAGTAAGCTACATCTGTTCCCCGTACTAGTATTAAACTGTATCACGGTGGAAACAGGATTCGCCATCCTCTATTTTCAATGTGTTTATTATTATATATATCGTTGTCTAAGTACCCACAACACAAACCTTATTGAGCTTACTGTGGGACTTTGATATTTATTTATTAAAAATTCAGACCATTTTTTCTTCCTATAATCTTAAACTAAATCATATTCAATTCATTGGTGTTAAATTCGTTATGTCATAAGTTGTCACTGAAACGCGTTGAATAGGGTTACGCTTTTTGGAATTTCAATATGCTGGTATTTTAGGTCAAGTTGTGGGTCAAGCCATTCCCCGGGACTCACTACACCAAATTTCAACTAAATCGGTTCAGCAATTTAAGCGTGAAGAAGTAACAGACAGACATACAGACAGACTTTGGCAATTATAATATGAACGTTTAAACGGCGCCTACTATATGAAAGGTACACGGAAAGAATATGTCTAGTCACTTAAGTAAAATTTTGAGTAATCGCGGTTTTAATATTTGGATCCATGTCAAAATGTATGGTAATTCAGTCTTTTTTAACTTAAAAAAAAGTTGTGTTACATATATTATACAGTGATAGCAAAATATATAACTAATAGTTCATTAAGAGCTACATTTTGAGATGAAAATCTCATTTTCCGAAAAAAGTGACTAGACATATGTTCTTTCCGTGTAGTACCCTTCATATTTGCCTAAATACTCAATCATGACTAAAGGATGACTCACGTTAGACCGGGCCGTGTCCGGGCCGGAGCTTCCGGAGCTTCGTTTTCTATGGAAAGCATCACGTGATCACCTGTCATGTCATAGAAAAGTAAGCGCCGGAAGCTCCGGCCCGGACACGGCCCGGTCTAACGTGAGTCATCCTTAACGCCTATTCAAAAAGATTTAATAAAACACTTCACTTTTATGAACCATTGAAATTGAGGGCATACAAAACAAACACCGTCTCATCTCCCGCCTACACTTTATTATCCTTATGTAAACGTAATAAGCTTCAGATTTCAATAGCAGAGAGCGGTATAAGATGACACTTGTTGTGATGGATAGTGAATAGTGTTCTAATTGTTAGTCCTTAGATGTATGGAGATGAATAGATGCGGTATAGTTATTCTATTGGGAAACAAATTAAATTATGAAAATATTTTAATTTGTGTTATTTCAAGTAAAAACACTACTATATAAATTATAAACGGAAATAGAATAGGATAAATTGAAATTGAAATTCTTTATTTCGAACTTGAATAAAGATAATCGAAAATTAATTTTACGCAATTAAGTCCCGTCGTGAATAATAATGAGTACCTAGAAATTGTGAAAGTTTAAATCAGGATCAATATTAACTTTGCACGGCATTTGCAATGATAAAGTGAGGCAATGTCATCGTTAATGTAAAAATTCTATAAACATTGTGACGTTTATAATTTGGACTTTGTTCTATTGAAATCGTTGCAGTTTGCTAAGTCTGACTCTAGATGTCATATACGAAAGAGAAAGTGACCAAGGCCTTCTGTGCCCAGGGCTTGAAATGCTAGAATCGAACCAGCATTACATTCGCGGCAAATGCCTAAACCGCTCGGCCATCCTGGCCGCGACGGCATGGGTTGAATTTCCTCAAGTATATTATGCAATCTTCTTAAGGGCTTACTGCGTCCTCTGGCCAACTCTATGGTAGAACAGTATCGTTCGTACGCGGTATATTGGTATCTTATCTGATTAAACACTTGTGTATCAGCCGTACAATTTATGAGCTTTTTATCAGTGGTGGCCAACCTGTAGTCCCTTTAAATTTAGTAGTCACAGCGTTATGTAAACACTAGAACCGTCATTTTTCCCATCTAAGCCATTAAAATATTCGTAAATGGTGTTTGTGAACGTCGGGCTATTACTACCCACGCGAGATAAGTATACTCGTACCTATGAAGGTTATACAGTTTACTAGATATAAGTGCTTACTGCTTAGTATCAACCCAAAAATTTAGCTGTTTGCAAAAATGGCGGCTTTCGATTTTTAACAAGGGGCTGACACTCTTTGATAGATAAAGACAGTCTTTTTGCGATTTCTATAAGAGGAAAGAGAAAATAGTGCCATTCTTTGTCTTTATCACCGACCGGGCATTTTTTCATGGTCGGGTTATGGCATCATGTGGGCATCATAGCAAGGAGGCTATGGCGAAATACCGAAATTTATAAGAGTGAAAGAGAAAAGATCTTGGACATGCAAACCGGATAAATTAAGTAGTATACATTTAATAGGGATCTTTTGTGCAGATATCCCCTAGGAAAAATCCGTCAACTACTCAAGAGCTTTTTCCACCATCTGCATGTGCCTGATGATGGAGCTCATGGGTAGCGTTTTGAATTCCTTTGGCTCCAGATAGCCTGCTCCAAAGTCCTTCATTCTTTGTCTGGCGAGGGCGTGACATTCACACATCAGGTGTTCTACTGTCTCGCCCTCTTCGCCACACATACGACAATCGGTGTTGTCAGCGTGTCCCATCTTGGCCAGGATTCCTTTGACCCCGTAGTGGCCAGTAAACACCCCTGTTATTATTTGTAGTTGTCTTTTGTTAAGTTTTCAAAGCTTTTTGCTCCAACCGGAGTCTTCCTCGTATAAAGTACAACATTAACAACAACAGCTTTCACACAAAATTACAAAAGGACTCACTTCATAAACTCCCGAATCCGAAAAAAATCACCATAACCTTTTAACTCCGAGCTTTTATATTCGGGCCAGTTTAAGTCAGACCCCTGTTAACCCTTATGTTTTAGGGGTATTAAGGTCCGGTTATATCAGTCGTTAGATGTATAAAATGTTATGTGAATTAGCAGAGCAGCCACCCGAGATGTGTCACGTCGTTAGCAGACGGCCGACACGGACACGGCCGATTACATTTGACTAATGCTACGAATAGGGATGCGATGGGAAAAGGCTTGGAATATTGCCGGCAATGTTGCTTAGGAATATGAAGGTTTAATAAAAATAGGAATAGAAATATTCGTAAAACAAACGCGACATTGTACCTACATGTAAAAAAACGTAGAATGAAATGCAATGGCCCCAAACAAAACGTAAAATATTTATGTTTGTTACCGTCATAGTGGCCAAATTCAGTTTGTATGTTTTAAAAAAGTTTGATGTAATGATAAAACTCTTTTACAATGAATGAAACCCAAGAAAGTACCCAGCAATTGCTGCAAGCAAGCTTTTGATGAATAAATAGCAATTGTTAAAATAAAGCAGTGTGTAACGAAATATGCATAAGAAAGTAATTTTTATTATTCGAGATTTTTTGTTTTAGTTTGAATCCAGTTTCGGTTAGAGCCCCTCCTTTATACAGAACGGTTTAAAAACCTACGCAAATTCGAATTGGCCTCCTGTTAAAGAACAGGAGGTCAATTCGAACGTACACTGACATCAAAATTATATCTAAATGACATCATTTAGTTATCATTCGTGCGTGCATTTTACTCATACTTGTCCTTACACGTATTGGAGCAAGCGAGACGCGTCATCATTTAATTTTAATTTGGATATCATTTTGACGTCCAAATGTAAGTTTTAATAGGACTCCCTATTAAAACTTACATGAATACTTAATACTCAATTACTGCAAAATTATGCCCTGTAGGCCCTGTGATTGTGCTAGTGACTAGTGACGCCCTCTACGCAGTTTCGCGTAATATTCCCTATTGGCCAGTGGCAATATTCCCGCTTAGGCCGCTTACTAGAGCTGTCCCAACGCTACCGCAACCGACGCATCTGACCATTTATTACTTCAAGCGAATATATCAACATTTATCTACGCTGAACATGTCCTCAGGATTAATGCCAGTGTCGCGTAGCCTTATAAAAATATATTAACGACCCTGTTGTCACTCATTTGAGGTTTTAGCAGTTTTTACAAGTAGAAGTTATAATAGAAGGAAAAATAGAGGGAAAACGGGGAAGGGGAAGAAGGAAGGAAGTGAAGGAAGGAACTGGCTCGATAACATCAAACAATGGACAAACATCAAGGACGCGGCCACGCTAAAAAGACTGGCTAAGAGTAGAAAAGATTTTGCAAATGTGGCCACCGACGCCCGCTAGGGCATGGTAGCAGAAGAAGAAGAAGCGGTTTTTAGGCTTGAAACTTCTCTCTGCAGCTACGTTTACATGCGTGGCAAGTCTCGACAAGCCTCAGGGACGCAGCTATGCGGTGGAATGAGATAGCAATATCGCCAACCATGTAATTACCATGTTTAAGCAAATAAATATTTCATTTCATTTCATTTCATGCTCCCTCTAATATGCGTCCTTGAGACTTGTCGAGACTTGCCACGCATGTAAACCAGGCATGAACATCGTCTTTCGTGTGAAACGACGCGACGCGACAAAACTAAGCGCAATTACGCTCGGTCTGATTCTAATTTTAATAAATGTCTAATCTCGATACGATGTGGATCAGTCTGTCAATGTCAAAATATCGTATCGAGATCTAATTTATGACGTTTATGAAAATTAGAATCTGGCCGCGTAGCTAACATGCCAATCGCTTACGCTCCGTAGCGATCGAAACGCAACTGTCACTGTCGCACTAATATGGAAGAGTGATAGAGAGACACAAAGCGTTTCGTCACCTTGGCTAGGCCGGCAGGCCGGCTGTCTGAACGCTTACGCAGCGTACTACGTAGGCGAACAACACGAAGCGAAGCGATGCGGCGCGGGGTAAATCAATCCTTTGATACCTATAGAAGTGTCCTACTGGGCGATCTCGTTGCGAACGCGAACGCGGTGGGCCCGCCGCGCCACGCTGCGCCGCTTCGCTCCGCGTTCGCGAGTTTTTCGCTTACGTAAGACGCTGCGTCACTCCTAACTTAACCCAGTCGGTAAAAATCAATTTCTACGAACCGAAACCTACTAGGAATATCAAAATTGTGCCCAGCTAATTACTTTCATTTTTAGCATAGAAAGTTCGACGGCTTTTAGTGTGTTGGACTGAAACTGCTTTTAGATGACTAATACGTATTTTTGACGCCTTAAAAAAGTAGTTAAACTGTGTTTTACGAGTTCACACAATGCGAGAGCTATTAATAAAGCTAGGTACAGGCCATTGATCTGGTTGCCCAGATTGCTCCTTATGTCGAGGTTGTGATTAGCATGAGATTATTGAAATATTTAAAACAATAGTAGTTAATAGTTGCTCTTTGGTGAAGGAAAACATCGTGAGAAAACCGGACTAATCCCAATAAGGCATAGTTTCCCCTCCGGGTTGGAAGGTCAGATGGCAGTCGAAACTAGTGCTTACGTCAATTCTTGGGATTAGTTGTCAAGCGGACCCCAGGCTCCCATGAGCCGTGGCAAAATGCCGGGATAACGCGAGGAAGGTTTTCATTTTGGAAATTTTTAATTTGGAATACAAGGTGTAACAAAAACAATGGGGATCCTTTTAAGGGCATATTCGGTATCGTGTTCTGATTAGGAACAAGTAGTAGAAACAATTTTTTGACGCGAAATGTTTTTTGTAATCTGGTATTTAGACTGTGTTTTCACAGGTATTTCTGGTATTTAGGCAGTGTAACCATGCCTTTACCAAGTGATTCACGTATCGTCTATATTTGTATCTGGGTATATTGGTAACATTAATGTAAACAGTTGTCTTTATTCACCTAGCGAGTGGGCGGCGTGAGATCGATGCTAGAATTAAATTGTTACTCGTGAAAAATTGAGGATTACATATGACAGCGATGTGTGTTTATTAATTTGTTTATTAGTTTTATGCCAGGAAAGATTTAAGGGATTTTTATTTTCTTTATAATACTGAACAGAATTAAAATTATACAGTTAAATTTTAAATTTAATATTAAAGAAACCTGCGGCGTTTAACAAATTTTAGGGGTCAGTTTTGGCTGACCAAATGAGTAAATAGTAGATTATGTCACAAGGGAGCAAAATTACTTATTTATTTACGGCAAGGGTGTGCATTAAATCCGGAACGTAGTGTGAGGAATGCTGCCGCGCTGCGTTTATCTCATTAAATAACCGCGTGCTTTAAATGTCATTGGGATTTTTTTTGGGCCCGATAACACAGAGATTTTCGGACCTTCGTCGTCGAGTCGGAGAAACTAAATAGTTATGTTATGGACAACCTGCGGCTGTTTGCGTCGCGAGTGCAGATTTTTTCGGGTTACCTACCCAAAGGGTAAAAACGGGACCCTATTACTAAGACTTCGCTGTTCGTCTGTCTGTCCGTCTGTCTGCCCGTCTGTCCGTCCGTCTGTCCGTCTTTCATCAGTCATCTCATAAACCGTAGTAGTCTTGTCACATCGCATTGAAAATGAAACTTCACGTCAAGCCGATTGTGAAATTTGAACCATTCACCGTCCAGCTTGCAAGTTATAAATTTATTCAGTTTTTAGGGTTCCGCACCCGAAGGGCAAAAACGGGACCCTATTACTAAGACTCCATTGTCCGTCTGTCTGTCACCAGGCTGTATCTCATGAACCGTGATAGCTAGACAGTTGAAACTTTTACAGATGATGTATTTCCTATAAAAACAAATACTAAAAAGTTAGGGAACCCTCCTCGCACTTGTCCGGTTTTTTTGTATATATATTAAATATTCAAGAACTTGAAATTTTCAAGGGATACTCTAACCGTTAAAGTCTAACGTATTTGTGTGCTTTACGGCTCGAATCAGTTTTTCACTAATAATCACTTGAAGTAGAAACGAGTTATTTTACACCTTTTTTCCGATTTCCGATGTTCGCGGTAAGCCCTGAGACATGGAGACTGTATAAAGGAGCCAAATCTCTATGTATGAAAAGTGTCCATCAAAAAACAGTAATTAGGCGGCGCCACCATACACCGAAATACTACCAAAAACAACCTACGTAATTTGGTCGGGTTATTTGTTGCCTTATATGGTTCATGTTATACTCATGTCCCAGAGCCTAACTAGCGCCACCGGAGAGATAAGGAACTATTATTTAAAGCTTAACGCGGTCACTTTTACAACAATTCTGCCATAAGAGATTGCGATCCTTTCTATACCATCCATACCCTGAGAGTTTCGAGTAGAGTTCGCACCTGCATGATAAACAAACAGACAGAAATAAAGCTTACGCAACAGGCTCAGCCGAATAGCCGCTCCCGGTTTAGCATTACTATTCACGTGCACTTGAACACCTTCATGAATAGATTAAGTAAAGTACAGTCAGCATCGAAAATAGCGGATCAGACTACGCGTCAAAACTATCTACCAAAGACCCTAGTCTGTTAAACAAAAGCCTTTGTTCCTTTTGTGTGTGCGCGTCCCATTGTTGGTGAGCGCGTGACCATTGTGTATCAGCGAGTGGCATGCGCTCACCAACAATGGGCACGCGCACGCACAAAATAAACAAAGGCTTTTGTTTAACAGATTAGGTGCTTTGGCGAAAAAGTCATTTGAGAAGATGCAGACTATACAATCGAGGACAGTCCCGGTGAACCTTTTAAGTGCAAAAATCGTTTAAACGTCTTGCAGACTGTCAGGCGATATCATAAAAGTGATAACCAATAGCATGGCACTTAAAAATGTGGGTGTTGAAAACAGTTACTTCAGGTAAAGTTTATTGCCGTTCATTGTCTTTGTGACGGTCTGCATTTGCAAAGTAAGACAAGGAATCCTTAATGCATCGTAATTGGTTATCTCTATGGGGGGCGGAGTTCGCTCGTAAGGATCGAGGTGAAATTTCTCTGAAGTGAAATGAAATTAAAAAATCTGCTACGTGCGTCACGTCACTAGAAGGTAAACTGCTAAAGTCCGGCTTAATGATTTACGTCTCAACGTGCGCGTTTATTCCTAGTCCAGAAATAGCAAAAGTAATTTCGCTGTTTTCTGTGTACTTTTAGGGTTCCGGACCTCAAAAGGAAAAAAACGGAACCCTTATAGGATCACTTTGTTATCCGTCCGTCCGTCCGTCTGTCTGTCTATCAAGACCCCTTTATCTCCGTAACGCGTGGAGGTATCAAATTGAAATTAAAAC
Source organism: Cydia strobilella (assembly GCF_947568885.1). Lineage (NCBI taxonomy): Eukaryota > Metazoa > Arthropoda > Insecta > Lepidoptera > Tortricidae > Cydia > Cydia strobilella. The sequence goes on from NC_086055.1 coordinate 1,031,929, forward strand.
CATTATACTCAGGTCTACAGTCCCTTTACGGTGTGAAATAATCAAACTTCTAAGTCGACGTAAAAAAAGATACGGCCGTTTAAGCCTCAAATAATGTATATTTCGACACTCTTAAGGGAATCAAAATTTAATAGGGTACTTTCCCGTTCACCTAGAACTGAAATTTGGCACGTTATTAACTTACACTACAAGTACCTAATACAGGAAAAAGGTAAAAAGTATTTCGTACAAAATAAAATAAATAAAAATAAGTTAAATTTGTACGGAAACCTCGGTGGGCGAGTCCGAGTCGCACTTATCCGGTTTTTTTTTAAGTAAAACTTCTTTAGGCGCGACTAGAGGGTAACTGATTTTTTTTCTGACGAAAGTAACGCTCAGTAGTGACACACGCACAATAGGACACACGTCAAAGTGCCAACATAGCGATAAACGTCAAAGAAGTTTTACTTCGATCGCGCGTAAAGATTACTCGCACACACTTTTGAGCGTTCCGTACCCAAAGGGTAAAAACGGGACCCTATTACTAAGACTTCACTGTCCGTCTGTCCGTCTGTCCGTCTGTCTGTCACCAGGCTGTATCTCATGAACCATGATAGCAGTTGAAATTTTCACAGATGATGTATTTCTGTTGCCGCTATAACAACAAATACTAAAAACAGAATAAAATAAATATTTAAGTGGGGCTCCCATACAACAAACGCGATTTTTGCGTAATGGTACGGAACCCTTCGTGCGCGAGTCTGACTCGCACTTGGCCGGTTTTTTTTTCGTGCCTGATATGAAAGTCCTGTCTACCGGCAACTAAACTACTGGAATATCTGTGATGTGGTATTAAATAATTACGTCTATTCCTCAGCCGTAGTCACGGCACAGATGGTAAGCGTAATTGTATTGACGTCGGCCTATATGAAATGCTTGAAGATTTGCATGTTTCATTAACTGAGGTAGCTTTAATTGTATGTCGACAAGGCTTGTTGCTTATGGGAATTGTAGGTCTCAAATTAGTTCGGTAATTTAATTAGGTATCTAGATTAGACGCGTAAATAGAATTTGACAACTATGTATACCTACTAGGTTTGCGCTATAAAACATACACTATCAAGCGTATTCAGATTTTAATAACAGGTTATGAGTTATACAGAATACAGAATACAGAACTTTATTGGTAAAAGCAAATTTTACAGGTCACATTTTACATTTATAAAAAAATATATATATGTACATATGTTCGTTAATATAATGAATTACATATTTCATAACATTTTTAAACTTAAAAAACATTATTAGATTTAAATATAACATGAATATATATATTTTTTTTAATTACCATGCAGAAGTCAACGACCTCATCGTGTATTTATAAATTCGTCAATGCTGTAGAATGCTTTTTCTATTAGCAGCAGTTTAAGTTTAGATTTAAATACTTGGTTACTATTTAAGTTAAGTATATCTGAGGGTAATGAATTGTAAATAGTTGGTCCCATGACGCTGAGTGACCGTCGTGATTTGGCGAGTCGGCGCCTTGGGGCAAGTAGCCGGGGACGTCGCTCACTACTAGAACGTTTATAGTTCTGTATGTTTTGCCTAACGTACATACACGCGGCCAGTATGTATACACAGGGTAGGGTAAGGATCTTGTGTTTCCTAAACAACTGTTGTGCCGGATGGTCCACCGGCTTTCCATCAATTACACGAATGGTGCGTTTTTGCATTTTGAACGCTCTGTCCCTCTCCGCAGCCGTAGCCCACAGTTCCACTCCCTGAACTAAAATCGAGTGAAAATAACCATAGTAAGCCATCTTTAGGTTTTCGATTGATAGACTGCCGGCTAACCGGGACAGGGCGTAACATGCTGAGGCCAGTCTGTTACAGATCATTGAAATATGAGACGCCCAAGTCAGCCCAGAGTCGATCATGTATCCCAAGTACTTAGTAGTATCAACTTGTGGTATTATTGTGTCATTTAGTACTATATTAAGTTTATTTTTTATTGAATTCCTTAGTTGAAAATGTATAATATTGGTCTTTTCAGGGTTAAGTGACATGCCATTAGAGGTGAACCATTTTTCTACTAGTTTCATTACATGACTGAGGTTAGATGTTAAACTATCGAAACAGTTGGCATTAACAATTATACAAGTGTCGTCTGCAAATAACACATATTCTACGTCTGGACAGGCTGTTGTTATGTCGTTGGCGAGTATTAAAAAAAGATTGTTTCCCGCGACAGATCCTTGAGGGACGGCGCTGCTACCAGTTGATTTATAGCCAATGCTACGGGTAGGCGGAGAGAAATAAATTAACGAGTTAATTACTGAACTTAAATTTATTCTTCCGCCGCAAGCATACGATTACACGTCGTAGGGTTGGGTACGTTCTTTGCCGGCACTGATTTCGCTCCGAGCTATTGTCCACCACGCAAGTACTCCCCTGATGCTGCTGGAGTCACTGCGGGAGGGAGACGGGCGCGCTGAGGGACGTCAGCATCGACCGCTCAAGGACCGCCGGAACTGCTCTGCTGGGCTACCTTTCAGCCCTAACTAGGCTCCCCAATGGGGGTTTTTAAACACTAACACGATAAATAATACTGAATTACGAAACTTGTTTTTCGTAAATAATAAATCTCGCCAGCTACGTTTAGGGTCGCGTTGCGCGGAGGCAAAGCGAACGTGCGCCGGCGTCGAAAGCTAGATCTCTCTTTAGATCGGGATTAGTAAAGTTATGGATCTGATCTGTCAGTGTCAAAAGTGAAGTTTTTTGTTACAGAATTGCGAGACAGTGCGAGTCGGAAAATTATAAAAAGAAATATTTAAGATTCTCACAATAAGCCCTTTAATTTGACATATGACACGATATAGTTAGCAAAATTTAATTTAAATTTTCTCATTTACCCCTTAAAATTGGCTTCTATGTTTCAAATTTATTTGTAGATGTTACATGTCCGTCTTTGGGTCACAGACTTATATATGTGTGCCAAATTTCAACTTAATTGGTCCAGTAGTTTCGGAGCGAAGAGGCTGTGACAGACGGACAGACGGACGGACAGACAGACGCACGAAAAAAAAGGGTTCCGTTTTTTCCTTTTGAGGTACGGAATCCTAAAAATAAAAAATAAAATAAATAAAAATCATTTATTTCACGTCTTACATACCCATATTTATGCACATTATAAAAATTACAAAAAGAAAAATAGAAAATAAAAAAAATGAAAAATATAAAATAACATTAATAAAAATTCAAAATTAAAATTATACAATATTAACCCTACAAACATGCTTTTTATATATATGTACATTAATTAATTACTAAATAAATTACGAATCGACACTAGGTAAAAATCATCACTTTGTTTGCTAAACATACATAGCAACATTTATAAATACAACAGCCAATACTATATTTCATAATAAACCTATAATAAATAACTATGTACTATTATATAACAGATGGTAAATAAACAAGTTTGCGAACAAATCAAATTATTTTATTTAATATTTTGATTTATGTTTTTTAAGTACACACTCATCATCTTCCTCGCTTTGTCCCGGCATTTTGCCACGGCTCCATGGGAGCCTGGGGTCCGCTTGGCAACTAATCCCAAGAATTGGCGTAGGCACTAGTTTTTACGAAAGCGACTGCCATCTGACCGTCCAACCCAGAGGGGAAACTAGGCCTTGTCGGGATTAGTCCGGTTTCCTCACGATGTTTTCCTTCACCGAAAAGCGACTGGTAAATATCAAATGATATTTCGTACATAAATTCCGAAACTCATTGGTACGAGCCGGGGTTTGAACCCGCGACCTCCGGATTGCAAGTCGCACGCTCTTACCGCTAGGCCACCAGCGCTCGTTTAGAGCAGCGTTTTTTAAGTACACACTACTATATATAAATTAAAAACTGTAATAGATGATGGCCGGATCCGGCCTTCACCACTGGAGGGCTTCGTCACTTTTTCTTTAATATATGACATCTATTACAGATGGTAAATGGGGCATTTTCTATGAAAAGGGACCTTATTATATTATAGAGCGCTTGTATTTATATCGGAGCATCGTTAATAATGGCGTAAGCGCCATCGACAATAAGATCCCTTTTTATAGAAAATACCACAAATAATTAATTATATTTGGAGATGCAATAGTTATATCGTGCCATCTGGATACACAACATGGCCGCCGTGGACGCCATCAATATCGTCTTGACTTAATTACGCTTCGCTGTCGATAGCACGCCGTGACATATCCAATCTCGGGACTACAGTGCTCAACGTCGCACTGAGGGGAGGGGGTAACATAGGACATATTCAGGCAGGGCACTAAGAGCTAGTCACCGATAATGGTACATGATAATGAAAGCCACTAGGGTTGTCATATGAAAAAAAATACTTGGACATTTACTGGACGGTATTTTCTCAAAAAATATCCCTTAACTCGCCATATGTTATAGCTACATCAAAACCTTCCCATTTCAGAAGTAATATTTTGTGCTTCATTTAGAAATAATATTTTATAATAGGCTTGCCTATTTTTCTATCTACAATACAATAAAAATACTCTATATTTTATCCCCCTTATTCATTACGGGGCTGATTTAGTTAAATTATATTTTATCCCTTTCTTACAAATACATAAGTCAAAATGACAGATAAAGATAAACGATTCATAGCTAATTCAGGCCAGTAACGCGTTTATGAATAACGCCAAATTTCTTTTGCCTAGGTATGCAGACAGTACAGAAAATAATACAATTTTTTTTATCATAGGCAGTATACGAGTAGGTACTAATATATTATAATATACATATTTACTATGTACATCATAATCCAATATTTAGGTACCTATTAGGTACCTACATACTGTCAAAATGTCTGCAGAAACCCGAGTCTTGTTATTAAGCATTATCTTAATAAATGTCCTAGACAAAACAGTGGCTCAATATGGAGGCTAGAAATATTTACAAACAAACCTACCTATTGTCTAAGCAAAAATGGGGCATTTTCTATGAAAAGGGACCTTACTGTCGATGGCGCTTACGCCGCACAGCGTCGCGCGGCATTGTATTTATATCGGAGCATCGTTAATAATGGCGTAAGCGCCATCGACAATAAGGTCCCTTTTTATAGAAAATACCACAAATATGGTACAATATGTTATCAAAACATCTTACTCGTTGTCTAGTAAAGGCACCCTTCGACTCGCCAGTAATGGGTAATTATGGCCATCATATTTAAAGGGGCCCACTGACTATATCAGTCCACCGGACAATAACGGCCTGTCAGTTAGAACAAAAAATTTACAGTTCCGAACGACTGACAGGCCGATATCATCCGGCGGACTGATAGTCAGTGGGCCCCTTAAGCCCACGTTTGATAAGTACAACAAAAGTGAACAAATTATGGTCATCATATATGTTACATGTTATTCTGCTGAGTCGAATAGACCCCCTGAGCAGGGCTCGGAACCGGTATTTTTTAAAAACCCCGAAATAGCCCAATATTTTGATTTTTTTTATGCTCATTACGTAGGACTGAATCATGTATTTAGGAAACAATTTTGCATTATTAAAACGTCCCATTAAAAATTAAATTATAAACAAAAGAACGAAAAAGAACGTAATAATACCGGTATTTTTGTAAGGAGCAAATACCGGTTTCCGACCCCTGCCCCTGAGTTTTGAAAGCGAACATACGCAACTTAACATGGAAACGACCGGACATTTCTACAAATAGTTTTTTTTTATGATATACCTATGGCAAACGAGTGGACGAATCGCACGATGGCACAGAATAAGTAATAGTATTATCATACAGAATGGCCACGCACCGCCCCGCCCCGACTCGAGTTACGTCGCCCCGCGACAGCAGATTGACGACCTTTTGCCGCCCGCTCAGTACTGTTTTTAAGCAACTTACTCACACAATGACGCATGCTGCGTGTACAGACGTGCCGTTCACACATAGAAACGCAAGTGATTTTTAATGTATAGCGTGTCCGCCCTGTGACGATTGTAAGCGATTACCGTCGCCAATAGACACCCGCAACACCAGAGGGGTTGTAAATGCGTTGCCGGCCTTTAAGATGCAAATACGCTCTTTTTTTAAGTTTGAAGGTGAATCGGTTCGGAAATACCGCATTATCTGTGTGCGAGGCAGGAAGCATGTACCGCACTATCTTGAGAGATGTCTCAAAATCATTGTTGTTACGAGATATCAACGCGCAATCTATTTATTTATTTATTATTACAACATATTTTACACAGCATTACAGTTTGCACCAATTGGCACCAAAGCGCTGGCAAATTTATGCAAATAGCAAAAACAGTACATAATTATTGAAATACAATTTAGTCATGGAAATATTTGTCGGGTCGTTCCTGGCGTAGAGGTTGTCCATCGCGGTTCAGCGCGGAAACGCGGCTAGCGTGATTGTCACCTTTTCGCCGGGAACGATGCGAGGTGGGTTATTCGATTAGTTTTTAAATATTAATTTAGTTTTAGTTTTATTAATAGTACCTAAATTTCTTAGTTCTTAGGATTTTTTGTGATTGTTTTTTTATGTCTGTGTAAATTTAGAAATTTGAAATATATGTTATTGGATTAAAAATACCTATGTCAAGTGAATTTGCAACTTCATATACAATTTTATATTATGTATGTCTGCTATAGGCAATCTGTAAACAAAAAAGGCCAAAATGAAACATGAATTGAACACGGGAAAGCTTTTTCTCGGAATACGCAGGTATATATTTTCCATGTAACTAGAATAAATTGCTATGAATATGGTCACCCCTCGACGGGGGTTTTCTTTATTGCTTATCTCGATAGTGGCCATAAAAAGATATTTGGTCGCATATGTGAAGGTGGAATTGGGCTGTAGTGAGGCTAGGAGGCATGAAAATTTCATTTCATCTCTAGTAGGACACATTTAGGTATAGTATTATACCTGCGGTCATCAATTACATTTTTGTCGGCGGGGTGCTGACCTGCAGTGAATGCGGCCGTACATTTGCTGCTAAAATCCATTATTATATCCTTGATTCCGGAAAGGCAACGATAATTCACATCCAGATATGTAAAATAAACATCACACAAACAGCGAACGCCGCTCGCTATCGAAAGAAGTCAAACGAAGGGGTTCGCTAGCTATGGTTAATGTATGTACATCAAATTCAGTAAGATGATGAGCTACAAATTTTGACTAAGGTGTAGAGTTTGTAGAGTTAGGGCCTGTAGAAGAGTTAGAAGCTTGGTTCTATATAGAGTTGTGCATTCACTGAAAAAATCGCTCCCAACTAGTACAATCTCACAACTGTACTAGTTCGGTATTTTAGTACAATAGTACACAGAGAGAGTCGACGTTTAGTTTTAGTTCGGTCGGATGAGTCGGATCACTCGGATCGCTTTGCTGTCATTCTCACTCCTCGGTCCTCGCTCCCATTCTGTTTCGTTCGCGTGTAGTGTACTAAAACGTACTAATAGCAGAATCATTAGGGAATAGTTCGGTCTAGTACAGTGGAGGGAATCGTGTCTTTTTGATTTTAGTACATGTACTACACAAGCCTAGCTTAGCTATGAGATCTGATAACTTTTTGACATTGTGAGCCATATGGTCTAGTCTTGGCAAAATTTTACATAAAAATGTTTTTGGTGAAATTTCTTTCTGTTTCTTTTCCCGTTCTCTGGTTGAAATATGAGGCGAAACACTCGGTTAGCTATAGATATAAGTGTCTGACCTGACTTCAGCACAACGGCCACTAACATAAATCTAATTCTGCATTTAACACTTCGACCCGTCATAAACTTTCAACCAATACAGCTGGTCTGTTACTCACACCTGCACTAACATATCGCTTCGCCTTCATCCAACCAGCATAACCTTTAGTAGTTTATTTGTTATGAATCTACAGGTCTAGTTATACTAGGTAGTTCACAGTAGGGGTGAGTTGGTTTTGAGAACTAGATGGTCAGTTCAAACAGGAAATTAGTTCTTAGATAAATCTTAATCGGAGAATTGACGTGCAACATGCTGCGAACATTGTGTTGGAGTCAGAACGTGATGTTTTGCAAAATTTTAACTGGGATTTTATAAAACTAGAAGGCCAATTCCAACTTAAATTGTGACATCAAAATGATATCTAAATGATGTCACAATGTAAGTTTGAATTGGCCTCTAGATCTAGCCTAGCATAACCATAATATAGAAATTAATCTTGTCTTTATCGTATTAAGCGCATCAAACGTTGTACGTAGGTAGGTTACTCGCTTCAGCCATCAGATTTTTTTCCTTCATTATACATATAGATTTTTTTTACTCTAATACCTATTTTAGAGATACCTTTTCTAGCACTACTACCTACTCATATTCTACCTACCATTTAGGACCTGTACGTATCATTTAAGGTTCCATGAAAAAAATATTCTTCGGAACCTCTTTTCAGACCAAAGGTTTTTCATAACCATTAAAAATTTAAATCTACCTCAATTGAACAATAAAGAACTTTGACTTTTCTTTGGCATACCTATTATTATAGTGAAAATACTACCGACTATTTTCCTACAATTTTGTACGCAATTTAGCTTTTCTTTGTTATTTGATCTTCGGAAAATGGCGCACATTTGTCGTTTATAGGGTATTTGACATTTTTTTATGAATGGTATCAGTCGATCAGCTTTGTTTTGAGGATTAAATATCTGGATTAAATGGGACCCATTGTCTCAAAGCAATACAAAAGTCAGAAATGATGGTCAAAGTCTGGCATCCGCACTTTACCAAGCAAACGCTTTAACACGAATGGCAACACATCGTGACGTCACTGTGTCACTTTGTTTAGAAGCCGTTCCGATGTATGGAAAACAAGGAAATTGCGATTTTGTCGGTGAAATGTTGCGTTTATGTATATTAAAATGTAAGGAATCGAATGGTACCGTTATTTTTTAGGGTTCCGCACCCAAAGGGTAAAAACGGGACCCTATTACTAAGACTCCGCTGTCCGTCTGTCCGTCTGTCACCAGGCTGTATCTCATATCTCATGAACCGTGATAGACCGTGATGTATTTCTGTTGCCGCTATAACAACAAATACTAAAAAGTACGGAACCCTCGGTGGGCGAGTCCGACTCGCATTTGGCCGGTTTTTTCCTATTTGAAAGTTTAATAAAAGTTTTTTTTTTTTTTCAAACTGAGGACTTGTATTTTTTTAATTTCCATATATTTTTTAAGTTTTTAATTTATTGTGATAAATTGATAATTTTCTACTACCCTATTTCCTCATGAAAATTTCCGGAAATTGCGGAAATTTTGAGAATGCTCTGTAAGTTGCTAATCCCGTGTACAGTCACCTACAATAATATATTACTTTTCAAGACCGTAAAAATTTGTGACAAGCTCTTATTTATGGCTCTAGTTACAAATAAAATTGTGTCTCATATTTTTGCGGCATTCGTTGTGTAACATATAATTGCAGGTGACTGTACGACTACGAAATAACGTCAATACACTTTGCATTAAAAAAATTGAATTTCAGTTATTATGTCGCTAGGTCACAGAACCCTAAAGATGCCCTGTCGAGACGTCATAGTCAACCTTCGTCATAGTCATTTTGTCACGGTAACCACCAAAGGACACTCACAGGGGATCAAAGAAAAGGGCACAAAATTTTCCTTGACGAAGAATTCAGCCATCAAATTTCATAAATTTGTATAAGGTATGCCTTATAATACGCCTGTATATACATATAAGCACCTCTATATAACCGGTGAATACTGAGTGATTCCCGTGGGTTCAAATTTTTGTTGTGTGAATTTTCCGCCGCCCCCGACCCACGGGGGTTCAAGCTCACTGAGCATAAGCACAGAATAAGTAATAGTTTTATCATACAGAACGGCCACGCACCGCCCCGCCCCGATTCGAATTACCTCGCCCCGCGACAGCAGCAGATTGACGACCTTTTGCCGACCTCTCAGTACTGTTTTTAAGATACTTACACAATGACGCATGCCGCGTGTACAGACGTACCGTTCACACATAGAAACGCAAGTGATTTTGATGTATAGCATATCCGCCCTGTGGCATAAGCGAGAGCGAGATGACTGTACGTGCCCGGGATCGCGGATATTACGGTTTTGAATTTTAATTTCTTGTAAGTTTAAAAAAAAGTAATCGATGAATTCGGTCTTGAATAAAATTATATTTTATAAGCAATTTTTGTATTTAGCTATTGTGCAAAATAAATTCTAAGGTGCGTTTTAGCTTAAGGTGTGATTTTGTATATCGAGCGAGTCAGCAGATCGGGTTTCGAATCGACGAAGTTACTAGAGAAAAGCCTCAAGATTGCTTATAAAATTTTTGGTAACCGTATTGTGATCTGAAAAGTTACGATTTTTCAAACTCTGCTGCCTTAACCTACTGCACCTTAAGTTTTTATTCAATAAAGTTTAGTTGGCTAATCTGAATAAATCATTTGACAAAGCCTGCTTTTCTTTCAACACTTTGACACTTACATACTTAAATAACGGTTCTCCCAATATTTAGATAAGAAGTAGTTACTCTAAAAGTAATAAGATTAATAAAAGAACAAACACAAGCCAACAGCAAAACGAACACAAACATGCATCAGCGCACGAAGAGAAATGAGTTTTCCACTTTTCATTACGCCAGCGGAAATAAGGGACTTAGCAGAGCTCTTTCTCAGCTTCGTGGACTACAAAAAGCCGTTAATTGCATTAGTTTATTTATTATTCTACAAGCATGTAACCTGTGTATCTACATTTTTGAAACATGTATTTGCATGTATATATTAGCAGATATCATAACTAAAGAAGACACTGGCAGCATCAAGCGTTTTTTATTCGTGCTTGCTTACATTAAGGCAAAAGATTCTACTAAGCTTCCGATGTCGGTTTTTTAAGCATAAGCAAAACGACGTATACTGAAGTAAATAGTAAATTATACTTTTAAAAAGATGCCTTTTACTTTTAATCCATACTAATATTATAAATGCGAAAGTCTGTCTGTCTGTCTGTCTGTCTTTCTGTCTGTGTGTTCCCTCTTCACGCTTAAACCGTTGAATCGATTTAGATGAAATTTGGCATAGAGATAGGTTGAGTCGCTGAGAAGGACATAGGATAGTTTTTATCCCGAAAATCATCCCTTAAGAAAGTAAAAAGCGGGGTGGAATTGAGATAACTAATGAAGTGCCTGCTAATTTGTGTGCATAATATGGTCAAATTGAATGATTGCTATGAGAATTTTTCCAGGCGCAATACTTACTTTAGCTGCTGTTACTAAGTCCACGCAGACGAAGTCGCGGGCAAAAGCTAGTTAGTTATAAGTCATGAGTGTTCCCCTCAACATAAACTAAGTCATGACACGTCACGCACAACATAACAGTGAGGCCAATTTTATTCAAGCTTACATTGTGATATCAAAATGGTAGGTATTTAAGTGTCCGAACATGTACTTATTGGCGCGAGGGAGACGCACGGGCGACTGACATCATTTAGATGTCAAATCGTAAGTTTGACTTGGCCTCACTCTCACACTTTAGTAACAAATCTTTAAACAGCTGCAGTTACATTTATAAACTTAATTCTACCTACACCATGTTTGTCAACATTTGGAGTCAAAATTACCTGAATCCTGAACTCCCAGTCTTGTATAATCAAACAATACTGCCAATAACCAGCACACGACGAGAAGGTCTATTAAGTTGCGACCATTGTACATAACAATGGACGCTCTGGAGCTAAGCTTGGGAAGCGTTTTAAATCAGAATAATAACGTCGCTGGTATATAGGTATATAAGCCAGTTTGGAATTGAGGCGGGTTCGTAGCAATTACTGATCAAATGTGAGGGTTTAACTCATACGAACCAGTATTGCGTCTTTGTGATCCGTAACAGCCATACATAATCTGATAGGTCTTCATATACTGGTTTTACCGGACATTCTACTTGCTAACGTTCGATAGACGATTTGAATAAAATCCCTGGACTAGTGTTGGCTAGAACACGAAACACAAACGCAATTCTGATAATTTTGAGTTATTTGACGACTTCTATTGCGAATTTTGAAGCATGAATCTAAATAGATAAGTTCTTTTGAAAATAAACGTTAATCAACGTTAATGCAAGTTTAAAAAATAACTAAATTATTGTCGAATTTAAACTGTTGTGAGACATACTAAACATGTCGCGCGAGTGACTAAAACAAGTGTCTAAACCGTGAAATTATTTAAATTATTGTCAATCTTGTCTCTTCTTATTCTTAGTATACTCTTGGCTCTTCTTCTTCATAGTATAGTTCAAAGAAGTTGTGTTCATGGGAGTCCTTGCATGGCTTTTTGTTATGTCTCCCGCCATTTTTCTCTAATCAATACGATTCGTGAGAGCCTTCACTAAATTTTTATCTTATAACAAGCCTCATGAGTTTAAAAAAGACAAGCTGCAACTAAACATTTGTAATCTAAAAACTAAGTCGTTTTAAAGGACTTCTGAGACTCAAGTCTATCAATTTTACACTGAACTGGACTATTTGATTTACATTGCGCTCTCGGCTTAGTGATCCCAAATGCAGGTGTTGATTCAAGCGGCAATGTTGGTTAAATGACAAATTGGACGCCGAGATTGCAACTGTGGATTTATAGGTCGGTGCAGAATGCATATAGGCGGTTATCGCACTGCTGCCGTATTTTGTTGCGAAGTGTGGAGTGATGAATCCGCTTGCGGCTGGCTCCGTATCTTCGTCAGGAGCTGCGATGCACGACGAACCGCGTTTATGAACAAATATCCCTACGGTACTACGGAGCTAGGTGCGGCATACCCTGCGGCTCGCACCGCATGTCCGCCCGAAAACGCGAACCGTCGTGCGATTCGCACTTTTGAACGGAGGTTTTATGCATACAAATCAAGATTCTACAGTACAAAGTTAAAAACTGCTGCACCGGACGCCGCTCCGAAGTGTAGAACAGTATGATAACCGCCGTATTATAGGTACACTCAGCAATGACATTATAGACAACGCAGTCACCGCATTCATTTCGAAAACAATATTTTTGGTATTGATAAGATACGATCGCTCGTTCTCATTGGTGCGTGCGAATTGCACTACGAGTTGTGTCAAGGTGTGCATGTGTTTTAAATAATTTCACGGTTTAGACTCACTTGTTTTAGTCACTCGCGCGACATGTTTCGGAGAGCCTAGGTCTCCTTTCTCAAGCACTAAAAGTGAGTCTAAACCGTGAAATTATTTAATGTTAGTATGTCTCACAACAGTTTAAATTCGATGTGTGCATGTGTGTCTGTGTTTGTACGAGTAGGTATACACTCTAACCTTCAACCAGTCTTTAGCTGATCATAACTTCTCAACAATCGCCTCAGTCAAACGATAAATCTATAGTAGGTACAATGTTTTAATCTCATATGTGCGCAGGTGTCAGTCGGTGTATGTGCCTAATCCATTCTAGTCTTAAGGCGCCGTGATTTCAGGTCCTTCTCTGAACGCAGCTAGCTGAGCTGAGCACTGAGCGAACGGTCATGCGTGCCCGGGATTGCGGATATAAATTTTAGAGTTCCGTACCCAAAGGGTAAAAACGGGACCCTATTAATAAGACTCCGCTGTCCGTCTGTCCGTCTGTCCGTCTGTCTGTCTGTCTGTCACCAGGCTGTATCTCATGAACCGTGATAGCTATTAGACAGTTGAAATTTTAACAGACAGAAGATGTATTTTTGTTGCCGCTATAACAACAAATACTAAAAAGTACGGAACCCTCGGTGCGCGAGTCCGACTCGTACTTGGCCGGTTTTTTATTGAATTGTTATTTTTAACAAAATAAAAAGTAATCGATAAGTTCGATCAAAAATCAAATTATGCTTTTTTAGAAGCAATTTTCATGTTAATAGCTTTTGTGCTAAAATATATTTAAATTTTTAATGGTGGATTTTTACTCCTATGTTCGTGTTTTTTTCTATCGAGCGAAATTCGTAGATCAGGTTCGATTCCATGAAGTTACTAGAGAAAGGATTCAAGACGATATTTGGCACTGTATTATGATAATTTTACGGTTTAAGTAGACTCACGTGTTTTAAGTCACACGCGCGACATGTTTCGGAGAGCCAAGGTCTCCTTTCTCAAGCACTAACAGCGCGAGCAGCGTTCACGACGGCCGGCGGCCGTGCTCCGCGTAACCACGCGTACGCGACATGTCGCGCGAGTGACTAAACCGTAAAATTATTTTAATGTTAGAAGGTATGTCTCACGACAGTTTAAATTCGATAACCGTATTATCGGGTCGAGTGGAGAAAACGAGGGGAGGCCTTTGCCCAGCTGCAGTGGGACACAAAAGTAGGCTAATAAAATAAAAAACCGTATTATGATCAAAAAAAACCGGCCAAGTGCGAGTCGGACTCGCGCACAAAGGGTTCCGTACCATTACGGAAAAAAACAGCAAAAAAAAATCACGTTTGTTGTATGGGAGCCCGATTTAAATATTTATATTATTCTGTTTTTAGTATTTGTTGTTATAGCGGCAACAGAGATACATCATCTGTGAAAATTTCAACTGTCTACAGACAGACGGACGGACAGACGGACAGACAGACAGCGGAGTCTTAGTAATAGGGTCCCGTTTTTACCCTTTGGGTACGGAACCCTAAAAAGCGCTACAATTTTACAAAATCTCTTGCTGGAAAGATACTGCACCTTAAAGATACCCAACCCAATCAGGGAATATAATATATGAAGACGACGGGGGCAAATTCAATTTCTTAGCTCGGATTTGGAAGGATGAAGCATTTTAAGGTTTCATGCGAATAAGAGGTTTACTAGGCTTTTGAGACTTGTAAGTTAGTGGGATTGAAACTTCCGTAACATACACCTGGGCCGATTTTCATTTTGTTGTTGATTTTTAGGGTTCCGTACCCAAAGGGTAAAAACGGGTCTGTCTGTTTGTCCGTCCGTCTATCCGTCTGTCTGTCGCCAGGCTGCATCTCATGAACCGTGATAGCTAGACAGTTGAAATTTTTACAGATGATGTCTGTTGCCGCTATATCAACAAATACTAAAAAGTACGGAACCCTCGGTGGGCGAGTCCCACTCGAATGTTCTTCGTGAAATAACCAAGGTACTTGTATCGTGAAAAAAGCCCGGGCCGATTACTGGTGTGAAAATGGAAATAGCCTTAGTAATTCTGTCCAATGTTCACAAAAACAACACAGCCTCCAAATTATTCGACCATCTTGCCATCTGCTGCGGCTATTTGCATTTTTTGTCGCTATTTCTCTCCTTTTTGCTGAAACCGCAAAGCACAGGACAATCTTAGAAGCGTTTTCACATTTTAAAAGCTAGAGTTCATCCAAGCTAATTTTGCACCGACTTTAATATAATAAATCCCTCGCTTTGTATAATAAATGTCATATTTTCATATTAAATTTGTCATGAATGATGACATGACCATACTTAGTCATTGCAAATGGCATGCAGAGTTAGCTTGGTCCTACTTTTGGAATATTTCAAAAAGTGTGATCGTGACGCTCGGATACAATGATTATTGATTACTAAATTGGTACATATATTATTATGTATTTTCATTCTACATTCTAGAAACGGGGTCAAAAGCGTTCCGAAAAATGGGCGTATTTCCTTTTCGCTAATAAGGCTTTTATCATATTTTTAAGGACCTCTGTCCTGTTTGAACATGTCTTTAAAGATTCAGTAAAAGCGTTCTATGTTATCCATTTTCATGTTCATGCGTGTGTTATTTCGTTCAAGTATCATTCGTTTTTGCTTCTCTCTAACTTTTAAGAGCTATATGTGAGAAAAAAAATCCTAATTTCGCAAAACATATTTTATGTACACTGTAAGTACAGTTAAATATATTAATAACGGGTCACTCACGTGTTTTAAGTCGAAAACGCTCGACATGTTACGACGAGGGTAGTTTCTCGCCCCCCCCTGCCGCCACCGGCGCCCGCGCCGAGTCATCGGGCGCGGAGGGCTGCGGCCCGCAGTCTGCGCCGGTCCGTCACCGTCGACGCAAGCTCCTGATGACGCTCCTCGGTACGGAGTGAAACATGTCGAGCGTTTTCGACTTAAAACACGTGAGTGACCCGTTATTAATATATTTAATATGTCTATGTCTCACGGAAGTTTTGTTATTAAAATTGTAAGTACAGTTATCTGCTAATATCTTTAACATGAAAACGCGCAAAAATATAAGCAGCTGTGATACGCTCTAACTCTATGGTTGTACAAAAATTGTGTAATGCGGAAAAGCCGGAACATTCACAGTAAAAAATCGGTATGTCTTCCTTTGCCATTCTCCTGACATCATATCTGGTGACAAACCGGCTTTAGTTTGCGTTTTAACAAATACCCTGCTACACACCAATATAGACTCTATTCTTAATAGAAATAAGGTACTAAACTTTAATGATAAACATGAAAAAGCCAAAAGTCATAAAAGATTCATAGAGTTGGTTTAAAGCTTCTTTATAGTTGAACCCGTAAACCAAGATGAGAGTGCACCAATAGATAAAAGTCAAGAGTTTTATGCTCTTAAGAACAAAAGGGGAATAAGAATCTACTTTAGTTTGGTCTATAATTGGGTCATTTTGTAGCCGTCCTGTAGCCTAGGATCTGGACGACTTAATGCTATAGGAATGGGTACTAGAATTTAAGTCACGCAGACAACAACAATTTAAACAGGGAGTTTTTGAATTTATAGTATTCTTTTTTCGTATTACCGATACCGAGTTGGACCGCCAACCGCAAGATGGACCATAAATAATAAGTTGTATCTGGCATGGTAAAACGTAATAAATTTTAAACTCGTTTAAAGCTTAATACTTATTACAGTTGTTGCTAAAATTTTACTACAAATAAGTTTTCGCAAAGCTCGCTTACAACTTCATATAATTAGAGTTTAGTTTACATATACATATTTACTTAATAAATACATATTAGGCTAGGTCACCCATGTTATGTTTTATTTCTTTTTTAGGTATTAGTTTTAGTTTTGTAGGTAGTTTTAATTTTAGTTTACTTTTTATTGTAAGTTTAGAATTAATTTTTTTGTGTTTGGTTTTAATAAAAGTATATTAGAGTTTTTATCATGTATGGAGTGAGCACTCTAAAGTCATTAAGCTTACTTATTTCTCTATGGTATTATTAGTAACCCAATTATTAACTATAATAAGCATTTTAATTAGATGAAATCCTGTAGCAAAGTAATTAAATTTGTGTTCTGTGTAGCTCATCTACGGCTTTTCCTAAAGGATTTCATGATTAATTTTCTCCTTTATTTTCGATAAACCGAAATATCCTGTTACACAGGTACAAGATTCGAACGTATGCTGACATCGGAATGATTAGCATTCTGCATTCCATGATTCTTGATTCACTCTGAATTTCCGTACTCGTACAAATATGTATTTGGCGCAGGTGAATGATAACAAAATGACATCATATAGATATCATTTTGATGTCAAAAGTTTGAATTATCCTCCTACATTCTGTACATTTAATAGTTATCGATATTATAATTTTACTAGCATCTTTACACTACATAAAATGATGATATCCTTAAACATCGTCATTAAAACAACGTTATCCTCTAATATGTATATACCGGTAATACCGTAAGGGTCATTAGTACACGTAGCCCGCATAATTAATTATGGTTAAGCGGGGACAGCCCTAACTCAAACTACCAATAAACTACTAGTTAAGATAAGTTGATGACAATAAACGACTCATTTGTAAGTGAGAAGGGTAAAATATAAGGATCCTACTTCCTCTTGAAAGATCAACCTGTACTTCGTTAGACCTCCAAAAAAGGGGCCAAACTGTAAACCAGCGCTGGACTTCAGTCTAGCACATGCTGAGCTTGGTACCCACGGCCAACAAGTATTGCTAAATTTGATTATCTATTAGATTAGACAATAAGTTAGTATTTAACCTAGAATAAGTTAACAGTATAGGTATACTTAAACTAGAACTTATGTATTGTATTGTTGTATTGCTAGTTTTTGTACTATTTATCATGTTTTGGCAATAAACTGATTTGAATTTGAATTTGAG